>NC_135671.1:8079725-8379725 GCF_964188315.1 Podarcis muralis | reverse complement strand
CTTGGAAAACCAGCAAGTCATTGCCCAACCCCCCTACAAACCCAAATGCCAGCCTGTGATTTCAGAACAAAGGGCAGCTCATAAATCATTTTCTATACAGATAAATGAAATTTCAGGACTGCCATGGCAGTAACGCGCATGGATGATGCATTCTTAGGGAGGCCGGGAAGAGAGACATTATGATGGGCAGGAGTGTTTTTCAAAATTATCTCACACGCACTTTCTATAACAGCCTACCCCAACCTGGTGCCCATCAGATATTTTGGACTACAACTCTCATCAGCCCTAGCCAGAATGGCTAATGGTCAGTGATGATGGGATCTGTAATCCAAAACAAATGGAAGGCACTATGACAAGGAAGATTGCTCTATACATAATGCAATCAATGCTGCTGCAGAAATAAGCACCACTATGCTTCTGCATTAGTGTTAGAGGACTGGCCAAATGCATGCAATAATATTGCCACTTAAAGGCCTTTCACATTTCTCATTGAGTTAAGTGCTCTCTCCCCCTTTTCTCTGTACAGTCAAGTTAATGGAGCAGCTCTGTATTCTCCCTCCGTACCATCTCTGTGTCGTTTTGTACTCTGCACTGAATTCAAAGACTACAAGTTGGATGATGGAATTATTATTGAATGTGGTAACTCTTTGGTAACTCTCCAAGGATCCGTGGATTCCCTAGAACAGAGTTTGAAGAGCCACTGTTCTATCGTACTCTGAAAAGTCGGCATAGTTTCCACTGAGGAGGTAAAACCAGTGCAGTTGTACTTCGGAAGTCGAACGGAATCTGTTCCAGAAGTCCGTTTGACTTCCAAAATGTTTGGAAACCAAAGAGCGGCTTCCAATTGGTTTCCAATTGCACAGGTGCACCAGAGACAATAGGGGAACCTGCGCCGGATTTCAGCTTCCCAAAAAACGTTTGACAACTGGAACACTCGCTTCCAGTTTTCAATCATTCGGGAGCTGGAACATTCGACTCCCAAGGCATTCGGGAGCCAAGGTATGACTGTATCTGTTCTGTACCACTTGCAGAGACCTGCTCTCCCCGACGCAAACCCCTGCACAGAAAGCTAAAATTGTTTTGTATGGAGGCTCATTCAGAATGATTCTACACCCCACTCCCAACTGGAAACTAGGAATTAATGTCTGGTATACTGTTTGAGAGTGGCTACATCTGAATCCCTTCCTTGCCATCTCTAGCCACCTGAAGCAAAACGAGAAGCAAATAAAATAACTGAGCCCTGAATCTTCCAATTACCGGCAACGCTCTACATACCCAATAATGAAAAACACTGTGCACCATTCATTAATTATGGGTGAAGTACACAACTGTTTCCACCTCTCTTTATTGTGGGAATGGAAAGGGAGAGAGGGAGTGCAGAAAAAAGCTTGCTCTTCAGTCACCTGTGAGGTAGAAGTGATACTCCTAATAGGCCTTGAAAGTTCACACACAGATCTTTAAACTTTAATAGTACGGTTACTTAAGCACAGGTAACATACACCTGCCTCAGCGGTTACATTTCACCTTCTTCAGGAAGCTAATGGATAATAAGAACTCTGTAATATTTCCTGTAAATGAGAGGGAGTACAAGAACATGGAAGGGAAGGATGTGAGCATAAGTCAGGACATGCTGGTAGTTTTTCACGCTACAATTACTGTTTTACGACTGGGATTTTTAATATTGTATTTTATTATTTGATGTTCACAAAGTGCCCAGAGAATCATGCTACTGGGGAGCCTACATAAATATCACAAATAAATAAATCAAGGCACCTTACAAATACAGGGATGAACCCTGACCCCGCCTTTCCAGGGATGGGAGGCAGGTTTTGGCATTGTGCTTGCCTCAAAAAAGACCTGCATTAAACACCGGTTGCGTTCAGATGAACGTATCTCATCTGAATAAGCCAAGATATGTATGAGTGCTTTTGCCACACAAACAGTCCCTTCACTTCTCCCTTCATACAAGCAAGTAGACAAATAAGCCAGAAGTTGCCCAACCAACTTCTGAAACCATTAACCTGTTTGGGGGAAAACAGGAAGCTATAGTTTATGGAAGATTTCCCAGTTGGCATGAAGGGCCTGGACTAAGCTCCCTTTGAGAAAGAAACACCAAAACCTGCTCATTTTATCCACATTTGGTTATTATTACTCAGCTTTGAAGACAAACATCACTTTTCTCCAGACAGTTTCAAGAAAAGAGTTCTGTTTATGGCCTGCATATTCCTCTTGCTTTTGCCTCTGGAAATCAGGTCTGGCAAGTTTTTGAACTGTTTTGATACGAACTGTTTCGATACGAACATTTCATGTTGCCTCTGATAGACACCATGGGAAACAATGCCTCTCTCAAATTACCTTTAAAAAACTACTCAACTGTCTCCAGTAATAAACATGTGAGATGCTCATGGTGGAATCAAGTGACAGATCTATTTTGACAATATAATACTGTGAGGAAGGAGAAGGTAAGAATCTAAAAAGATGCTCGGACAACTTATCAGATCACCATTTTCAGATTCTTGCTCTCAATGTATTCAGTAGGCTGGGAGCACTAACTCCAACAGCCTAATCTCCAACTATGGAAAACGGTCTTGAATAATTGTTACAGAAGAGAAACACCAGCTGCTTATTGTGGGTATTCAACCCACCACATGTGAGCAACACACACTGCCTCACAAGTTAGGAGAGACACAAAACTCAAACCATCTTATTTACCAAATGTGACATTCATGCTGCATTCTAAACCTCTTCATCGTTCTCATATGGAATCAAGATCAGCTTAGCTCACAGATGGTGGCCCATCTTAATTAATGATGCTTGGCATTGTTCTATTATGTTTTATCACGTTACTGTTATTTATTGTTTGTAAGCCGCTTCGGGATTCATTTGAACGAAAGTGGCTTAGAAATATAACAAACCAAATCAAACATTTATAAGAGTGCTTTTGCACGGCTCCAAATTCTCCTTCACGTATTTTAGTAAACATTACAACGGGGTAAGTCTGATCTCTAGACCACGGAAAGGGGGGCTGTGACTGAGAGAGGAGCTTGTCTAGGGTCAACTCGAAATCTGAACCAGATATTTCCTGGCTCCCAACTCAGTCTCTCAGCCCCCAAACTGCCCTAGTTCTCTGAAACAGCAACAGTGCTAACAGCAGTCCCAACAGAAGAAATCTGCTTCTCATTACATATGTTTGAATGGTTTTTGTAAAGGAATGTATTATGGGGACGGAGCAGGCAAAGAGGTAGCGCTTGTCACTCATACCTACAGCATTTCAGTTTCATCATAAAGAGCAGCTTAACATTAATTAATGCAATTGCAAAGACGACAGATTCCATGGGTGGGACCCAATGTTTTTCTCCATGTGTTTAAGGAGCTCCTTATCTCTGAATGTAACTCTCCTTTGATGAATGGAGGTTCTTTCCATGCACCGAGCAAAACATTGTGGTAGGAGATAATGCCATATGCCTGCAATAGATGTTTTGCTTTTTAAAAAAACGTTGTGACTTCCTAATGAATGTTGATTGCTGGGGAAGAGCTTTGATTCCCCCCACCCTTGTAAGCAGCAAGGGAGTGTTTCTTCCCAGAGAATGCTTAGAAGGAACACAATGAAAATCTATTGCTGAAGCTAAGCAGGACTTGTCCCATATGCTTCCCGGATGGGAGACCACCTGGAGTGCTGCATGCATGCAAGGCACTTTCTGAGCTGTTCAAACATGGGCAGGGTATGAGAAGTGGCATAAATAAAGGCAGTTCTAAGTATACAAAACCAAAATAATTGTGTAGGAAGTCTTCCAAAGTGATACTTATTGGAATGAGATCAACATTACTTTTGTCATTGCATTTCCACCTCCATCTGTCGACGGAAAATGTAGTGTGTTGTCTGGGCTTTCACAGATGGGCTTTTAGAGAAATGCTAGCAAGCAAGAAATCAGTGAATCTTAAAATAGGGAGGAGTATGTGCATAATCTAAAAGGGACACGGGTGGCGCTGTGGGTTAAACCACAGAGCCTAGGACTTGCTGATCAGAAGGTCAGCAGTTCGAATCCCCCCGACGGGGTGAGCTCCCGCTGCTCGGTCCCTGCTCCTGCCAACTTAGAAACCAAGTCATTAGTCACCTATAACAGACTCTCTCATTGGCCAAATTTGAGTGGTCTGAGGAGGCAGCTGAGGTCAGGGCTGGGGTTAATTTCTGGCAATGGGATTGGTTGAGCAACAGCTGGGTGGAGTGTGGTGTTCATCACCAGCAATGTAAAGAAACTGGAGGAGGTGGGAAGGAGGTAAAGGGGATCCTGGAAGCATTTCCAAGGTGCATATGATTTTGCAGCCTTTAGGCATTGCTCTAGGACACGGGTGGAGCTGTGGGTTAAACCACAGAGCCTAGGACTTGCCGGCCAGAAGGTCGGCATTTCGAATCCCCGCAACGGGGTGAGCTCCCATTGCTCGGTCCCTGCTCCTGCCAACCTAGCAGTTCGAAAGCACGTCAAAGTGCAAGTAGATAAATAGGTACCGCTCCGGTGGGAAGGTAAACGGCGTTTCCGTGCGCTGCTCTGGTTTGCCAGAAGCAGCTTAGTCATGCTGGCTACATGACCCTGAAGCTGTACGCCGGCTCCCTCGGCCAATAAAGCGAGATGAGCACCGCAACCCCAGAGTCAGCCATGACTGGACCTAATGGTTAGGGGTCCCTTTACCTTTACCTCTTTATGTGCATAATCTAGTACGAATGAGCAGAATGCAGGTTCAGATGAGACCGCAAAATTTAGAGGTAACACAGCACAATAGAAATGAACATCCCACATGAAGCTGGATGCTACTGGCCTGCACATTTAGTTTCAGTCAATGCCTTCATCTCCCCACCCCCAATAAAACCAACAGGCACTGGGGTAGGTCTAAAGGGGCATTGAGATTTAAAAGCGATTTAGAAGTTCACAATGAAAAAGTGGCAAGTAATAGGAGGCATTTCAGAAAATGGCATTAGAGAGAACAAAACCGAGCATAGTAATACAAGGGTTTGTTTGTATGCTTTTTTAAATGACTACTGCCCTCTCATCATTGTGGTATTATTGGTAAGGATAACCTCATTCCTTTATTATTTGAATAAGCATTTAGGAGCCTGCCCCATGGAGCCCCGTAAAAATGAAAGTAATCTATATGAAAGTCAACAACACTGAAATTGCTGAAAACTGGAGGCTTGAGAAACTAGCTAATTCTGAAGCAGAACCCAACCTTATGAGTGAAGCTTCATTTATGTATACTGAGGAGTGGAGGGAGATCAGCTATTCCCATAGCATACTTAGCAACACCATGTAAAGTGAGAGCTCATGACATACTGAGTGTGAATGGAGGAGATGAATGTGCAGTTGGTTGCATAATGGCACAAAGTTGACTAAGTATATCCCACTGTATAGGCCTTTCTTTCTCCAGGTGGGAAATCAGGTTTCTAAATCATACACAGACCCCCATGCCTATGCATATACAGTTGCAGATTGGGGTGAATGCCTTCCGCTGTGATTCATGCTCTCTGTATATGTGTTCACTCACCCTGGAGACCTCAATGCACAGGACTAGGGTGCCAGGACCACCAATGTTCTCATGCTGGACCAAGGATGAAAGGTGGGCTGACGATGGGCTAATGTACTTTAGTACAAGCACCGGGATCTGAGACAGCCTAGTGGTCAAATGTGCGAATGCAAATCTTTCGTCGGGATTAACTCGCAAGTTAGTCCTAAACAAACCATTGCCGCTCGGTCTCAGCCAAAGCCCAGTTAGGGGCTGCTTCAAGATTTTGTAGGAAGTATTGAGATACTGTACAATATGAAATGCAGCAAAAAATTTTTTTAAAAAAAAATGCAATATACATGCCAAGCATCGCCTCTCATGTGAAGCTTTAAAAGTATTATGACCGCTGACTACTATTTTAACCTATTTTGATCTATTTATTCAGATTTATTACCTTGTCTCTCTCTCCTCTCTCTGTGACAGTGTCAGCAACAACCATTTTGGAATACTAAAAACATGACATTTAAAATACATATTCTATTATTTATACATCCCAGTGTCTTCAATCTTTTCATTCATATATGTGTCTCTCTGTGTAGAATTTTTAAAAAAATTTAATTGAAGTTTTCACAGTACAATTAAAAGAACAAACCTACAAGAAATACAGAAAAGAAACTAAAAACTGTTTTTTCCCTGTTTATATATTACAATGCTATAATTAAAACATCTTGCATCATTTCCAGAAAATACCAAGCTCAGATATTGGCTAACTTCCAGAGACAATGAACTGAGAGCTGAGCAACACCCACTAGGGACACTTATATGCCTCGTGATTCTTATTCGCTGTATAAGAGGTGCCCTTATACTGCCTACAAAAGGAGAGGAGAGCTTTCTTTGCGATAAAGATTCAAGTTCCTTCAAGTCTTCGCAAGGTCAAAACCTGCGGTCTTAAATCATAGCCAGAACAGACCCTATAATCTACTGAAGCAGTGGCAGGAGACCACCTTTCAGACTGAGGGCTGTCCTCTCGTCTGTGAAATGTCGGGGGACCACATGTCAACATGGGGGCAATGCCAGGGGCAAAAGTTAGGAGAGCACCAAATGGAAAACTGTACATTTGTACAAGTCTACTTTCTACACAGACTCACACACCCCTCTTCATATTCCATCCAGGCAAGCAAGTACAGTGGTACCTCGGGTTACATACTCTTCAGGTTACATACGCTTCAGGTTACAGACTCTGCTAACCCAGAAATAGTGCTTCAGGTTAAGAACTTTGCTTCAGGAAAAGAACAGAAATTGTGCTCCGGCGGCGCAGCAGCAGCAGCAGGAGGCCCCATTAGCTAAAGTGGTGCTTCAGGTTAAGAACAGTTTCAGGTTAAGAACGGACCTCCGGAACGAATTAAGTACTTAACCTGAGGTACCACTGTAGCATTATAAGAAAGTGCTTGCAGTGATGCATCTAACCATGTTGCTCCCTTGATCCCTGTCCTTCATGGTTAATAAAATCTACCCAGCAGGGCATGTTTGGGTGGGTTTGGGGTGTGGTGAATGCATCATTACAGTGGTAGTTCCCACTGTTTTGAAATTGGTGGCGGCGCATCCACTCCAAAAAAGCTCACCCAGGACTTCCTGTCTAAGTTATTGGCCGGTTTATAATATCAGTGGGTGTTTTTTTCTAGAGATTAGATAGATGGTTCTATTGTTCCCGAATCAATGTTATCGTTCTTAGAGCTTGTTTTATCCCGTTTTACTGTTTCGACGGCTTTATGCTCTGAGTGGCCTATACAATCGACGACAATGATGACAGTGATTCAAGGACATGTCCCAGCTAGGCGAAGTCATTGAAAGAGGACGAAAAGTAAGTCTAGTGAGGAGTGTGGCCTGGGAAGAACTGTGCATGAGGGCGGGGTGTCACCTGAAAAGAGTCCTGAGGGCCAGAAAAGAGATTCTGGAGGGCCACATTTAACCCCTTCGCCTGAGGCTCTCATGCCTGGACCTACATAATCAATATGGACTTCAAGGGCAATACTGCATACAGCACAATGCGGTAGTCTAGCATTACAATTTTAAGTGATTCTGCCTCTTACCCTTGCTTAGAGATGTGAAGGCCGGGGGGGGGGGGGTCAGAAAAAATGGGAAATAAGCAGCTGCACCTTTGTACTTTATTTTATTTTTACCTCCAGGCTTTCACATCTCAACCTTTGCCTGATCAACTGAGCAGAACCTTCTTGCCTTCTGCACTTCAGGCTTCAAGAACTGACTACAAGGATCTGGATTCAGGCATGTTTGTTCATGGCCTTGAAAGATACACATTTGTTGCACATGCAAAAAAATAAATAAATAAAAATTACACATACAACGGAGCAAAATAACACCGTATTCCGAATCTTAGCAGTCTCTCAGAGTGCACTAATATAAACACTGAAAGAGATGGACCCCTAATGAAACATTTCTCCCAGTGAGAAATCATCTGTCATGTCACTGATATTTTCCTGTCAGGTATTAAAAGAGGAACTACTGAATAGTCATGCAAACAAGCTATCATCTCAAGCAAAAACCTTTCATTGCAGTCACGTTATATGTAGTTAGGATATCAAGCTAGACAAGTCAAGTGTGGTCTTATCTGGAATACTACCAGTCAGCCCCCGTTTTCAAATGGGCCAGTGGCTGCTAAAATGTTAAAGGAAAATACCAGTTTACCATCTTATAGATCAGCCTTCTGCTCTCTCTCAGTGACAATGTTTTCCTTGCCCAGTGCAAGAAAGAAGTGCACCAAACAAGGCAAATTCCTTTAAAATGAATGCAGTTGATTAGGAGAATTTGAAATCTACTGGCAATGGCAAATAGATTAATGATGTCATGCATTACACAACTGTGGTTACAGCAGGATAAAAACCATATCCAAAACAATTTCACACGGTCTTTCACCTCTGACTGCTTTCCTGTAAAATAACAGTCCAACTTCAGAGAGGTTTATCTGGAAAGTGACTTTACACATTGTGCTAAGATTCATCCGGTTTTGCGAGTTACAATAATTATGCAATCATGTCATGGTGGTTAAAGTTAAGACAGAGATAGAAAAGATAAAAGAGCACTTAACTTTAAACCACACAAGGCATTCTTAAGCATCATACACTGAGGTTTTTAATCTTCAGAGTGAAATGAAATTTCTTCTGTAATTAGTGGAGCTGTACATCTATTTCAGTCACTCCAAACCCTTCCCCTCCACCAACCAGGTATCATATTTCAACAAAGCAATTTTCAAGGGAAAGACGGCCAGTATGCTACAAACAGAAGCAATGATTTAAAATTAACCACCACTTTCTTTCTTTTTAAGCCAACTTTTTAAAAAAACAACCACCCAAGCTTCATTCATTCTATCACAGAATGTTGTGTATACATACATAGGAGTGAGAAGCAACTGCTGTCCTTTCCAACTGTACCCCAGATTACTTTTCCAACTGTACAGCCCATTTACTTTGCTCCATAGAATTCAATGGGAGCCACTGAGATCCAAACTAGCCCCTCTTCCCATAGTCTTTCCCTTATTTTCCTGTGCAGGTGATGTTCCTGTGGTTTGTACTCCATGAGATTTGGGTGGATTACAAATTCAGCTCCCTTGTATTTCCAGAATGTATTAATTTGGAAAGAAAACACTCATTCCCCATCAAAGTGACCCCATGTCAAAAATAAAGACATTTGCACCCACTGTATTAATGCTGCAAGGGACTTTTTTATGTGTCATTATGACAGGTGGTGGAAGGAGCGAGTCACATTCCAGTGAGTGAGCCTGTCCCTGGCTATAGTACTGGTTTTAGCCCTCTCACTGGTCAGAGCTGAGGGAGTTAAGGGGCAGAGGGATTAGGAGAGGGAGGCTAGGAAGATGAAACAGGTTTGAAAAGGCAACTGAAACCAGCTTGTTAGATTGCTTTTGAAAACTATTGGGATTTTTTTTTTTTTAGAGTAAATGAAGGGATTTCACTCTGCTGAAATTCATCATTTACAACTTCAAAAGGGACACATGTAATTTTAACCTGTGATCTCTTTCGTGGTTGATTTCAAATACTGTGAGCATATATCTTAATCAGGTGCTTGTCCCTAAAAAGTGTTAGGAGAGACATTAAATTTTAAACTAAAAGGAAACTGAAGGATAATAGAAGATCAAAGAAGACTTAATCCTAAGAACACAGGGACAGTAAATTGTAGACAGATGATGGATCTTGATAAAGTCCCCCCAAAACGAGTTTAGCCAAGCAAAATTTAAACTGAAAACTCAGAAAAATGGCAAGATGGATCAAGAAATCCATCAAGAAAATTAAAAATGGAAAAATCAAGAGAAAATGAAGATAAATGAAGGAATGTGAAGGAGGGGAAATCAAGTTTTATTTACCTTTCAAACTAATTAGTCTTTGGATTCAAAGAGGAAGCACATGAAAGGGTACATGGATATGATGTTTGCTTAAAGAAGAGGGAAGATGAGTATGGAAAATAGAAGGCTTTTTTTAAAAAAGGCAACTAGAGAAGTCATTTCATGAAGGGAAAGTTGGGGGTTTTGTTGCTGAAGCTAGAAATGTGCATGTCAAGAGAGAAAAAGCAAAGAAGACAAGGAGAGGACAAAGCCGTTCCTTCTAATTTCATGTGGGCTCAGGTTGCCTTGGAGGGAGAGAAAGACAGGTAAGTTAAAAACTTGCTGAAAAGGCAAATAAAGCATTTTGAGGATGAACCTGCTGATGGCGACTGGAGAGTGACTGCTCAGGGACATGGCAAATCCAGGATCCTGGAGGAAAGTGCTTTCTCCAAAGGAAGTTCCTGGGAGAGGCTAGAGTGCTGGATTAGGACCTAGGAGACTCGAGTTCAAATCCTCACTCTGCCATGAAGCGCTCCATCTCTCAGCCTTACCTACCTCACAGGGTTGTTGTGAGGATCCAATGAGGAAGCAGACTAGAACATCAACTCCACTAAGCCTTTCCAGCAGAACCTGCAAGATTACGAAAAGAAATGGGAAATGGAGCACAAAAGGTAACTGTGGAACAGGCCGGGCAAGATTACCCCTGATGTGTAACATGGCTCTCTGGTGGTAATAACCAAGGTTTCTGCTGAAGGGGAGCTGCGCAGAGAGGGAAAGCTGCGCAGGGCCCTTCAGCGAAGCGGCAGGAGAAATGGAGCCCCTTCCATTTCTCCTCCCGCTTTGCTGGAGAGGCACTGCGCAGAGAGGGAGAGAACATTTTTTTTCTTGTTCTCCTCCTCTATAACTGGGTGCGTCTTATGGTCGGGTGCGTCTTATAGAGCGAAAAATATGGTATATTGTCTTCCTTCTGCAACTCTTTGTGCAAAGACTGTTTCAGGTCACAGGAGAAGGACGATTACACTGCCATGAACTCACTGGAGAAAAGGTAGGTTATTGATGTAATAATACATAAAATATACAAGTTCCTAAGGAGCTTGCCCTTAGCAACATTGGTCATTCAGTCATTTTTTTCAGATGAGCTGGGAACTGAAGACGCCAGGTGGCCGCCATTCCTGTTTCCAAGGGAACTTCTACTGTCAAGATGTCACTGCAGAGAAGGCCTTTTCCTGTGTCAGTCCACAATGAGGTACACTTGCGGGTGGGACAACACTCTTTCTTTTGTTCCAGATCTTCTGTTTTACAGACGTCGCAGAGTTCACTGTGTCTGAGGCAGAGCTGTTTTGTTAGCTCCCAAGATGCAAAGTGAGTAAGAGCTCTTGATATATCAAGTAAAATCCAGCAGTGTATTATTGAGAGAAACATGCATTTGGATTGCACGGCTTTAGGTAACCTGCTGTTTTTGTTCCTCTGTTTCTGTAGGAGAAAGAAAAGGTGCTGAAGACCCCAGTCTCTTCCAGGTGAATCTCATTGACATCCTCTCTTTACAGTTGTGTCTGAAGAGCCCACAACACTCGGATGAAGCCACCTCTTCCTGCAGAGTCACAGAAGTCATGGTGGACGTATTTTACAAACAAACAAACAAAAACTGAGGAAAATACCAAGATGGAGATTATAAAGAGAATCAAGAAAAATGAAAATACTTAACTGGAAAAGCCAAGAGAAAATGAAGATGAAGGAAGGAAGGAGGGAATCCAATTTTGCTTACCTTCCAAACTAAGGAGACTTTGGATGAACAGAAGGAGCACATGAAAGGGTACATGGATATGAAGTCTGCTTGAAGAAGAGGGAAAATAAGTAGGAAAAATAGAAGGCTTTTCTTTTAAAAGGCAACTAGAGAAGTCATTTCATGAAGGGAAAGTTTGGGGTTTTTTGCTACTGAAGCTAGAAATGTGCATGTCGAGAGAGAGAAAGCAAAGACAAGGAGAGGTCAAAACTGCTCCTAATTTCATGTTGGCTCAGGTTGCCTTGGAAGGAGAGAAAGACAGGTAAGTTAAAAACTTGCTGAAAAGGCAAATAAAGCATTTTGAGGATGAACCTGCTGATGGCGACTGGAGAGTGACTGCTCAGGGACATGGCAAGTCCAGGATCCTGGGGGAAAGTGCTTTCTCCAAAGGAAGTTCCTGAGAGAGGCTAGAGTGCTGGATTAGGACCTGGGAGACTCAAGTTCAAATCCTCACTCTGCCATGAAGCGCTCTGTCTCTCAGCCTAACCTACCTCACAGGGTTGTTGTGAGGATCCAATGAGGAAGCAGACTAGAACATCAACTCCACTAAGCCTTTCCAGCAGAACCGGCAAGATTACGAAAATATATGGGAAATGGAGCACAAAAGGTAACTATGGAACAGGCCAGGCAAGATTACCCCGATGCGTAACGTGGCTCTCTGGTGGTAATAACCAAGGTTTTCCGATTTTTTTATTATTATTTTTTGCTACATAGCTCAGACAACACAAAGCGTTGACTCTATACAAAAAAACTTGGTTCCTCCAGCACTGATACATTTAAAATACCAATTTTAAAACCAGGTCTAGCAGTCAGCTTCCTTTGCCAGTAACTTCATACCTGGAAACTAGTGCTGCAGTTGAAGGAAGGTAACTATTAAATACTTTTGACTTTCCCGAGGTGGCGGCAGGTGCAAATGCATTCTGATTGAAGGGCTTCTAGGTGAGTATCTCGTGTTTGGCTGGAGAGAAAATCTCTTTTCCACCTGCAATTCTTGTGCTAAGACACTTTAAAGTCTTAAAGTTTTATTTACCTTACAAACTAATTAGTCTTTGGATGAAGACAACTCAGTGATCTTTTTCAGTGCAATGCTTTTGTACTGGTCTCTCCTTTTTAATCTCTTCACCCGCTTCTTGAAAAAATGACAGTCAAAATGGCACTCTTTGACTGAACCACATCTAGGTGAGTATCCCTTGCTTGACTAGGGAGGAAATATCTAGTCAAAATGGTACTCTGTGATTCCTCATTCGTTTTAAGGTTGCGGCAAGACGGTTTGCGACTTTTTACCACAAAGGATTCTTCTGTATATTCCCATCCTAAAATGGAGCCTTTAACTCTGGACTATGTCTCCAATGTGTCTTGCAAGTGGAGCTGTACTGAAAGGACTGGCCTTTCCAGCAGCAACGACAAGATGACATAAATCCCCCTTGCTTGGCTAGGGAGAAAATCTCTGTTGTGTTCTGTCTGCAACTCATTGTGCTGAGACTCTTTCAGGTTGCAGTGACTGAGTCGTCAGAAGAGACCCTATTCCGTGTCACCACATTGAGGCTCACCTGCTGGTAAGATAAACTAGTGACTCTAGATCACGGACCAACGGAAGGAGCTGCCAGACACATGAAGTCAAATGGACAAACAAAAGGGTGAGCATTGAGCAATCTTTCCTCTTTCCACACACCAAGCTTAATGGCAGAGATTCCAGTCTGAATCTTATCTCTCTTTTCTGCCCTTCTAGATCAATGGCTCATCAAGCTTCAGACCAAAATGACAGTCAAAATGGCATTCCATTGGTCAAGGATATTTAGGTCAGTACCCCTTGCTTAACTAGGGAAGAATTCTGTTATCGTGTTCCATCTGCATCTTTTTGCACTAACATTGTTTTCTGCTAAGAGTCTTTCAGGTTGCAGTCCCTGACTCGTCAGAAGTGGAAGCCCTTTGCAGCAGATTTCTTCATAACTCTTAAGGTTTTCTTTTTCCTGAGAGAACATTCACAGAATGTTCTCTCAGGTTTTGCTTTTCCCCTTGTTGCATTGCTCCAAAAAAAAAGCAAAAGACACTGGTGGTCGGCGCTCCTGGTTCCCAGGACGGGGTTCAAATCCCTGCGGTGTCCATGCTTACTTCCAATGCAACTGCTAACACTCTCTATCCCTCTCTCTCTACGTCTCTCTCTCTCTATGTCTCTCTATCCCTATCTGTCTCTCTATCCCTCTCTCTCTCTCTATCCTTCTCTATCTCACACTGCCCAAATAATGACTGGCTCCTTTTTTCTTAAGCATGGGAGGGGGGTGACTTCAGTGACTGAGCTTGATTCTTAACTCCACCATTGCACCAAAGGACCATTTCAAGCACCACCTTCAAGGTTTCCAGGATGGGGTTCAAGTCCCTGCGGTGTCCTTGCTAATTTCCAATGCTAACTTCCAATGCAACCATCATGCCCCTCTACTTTCCCCTATATCCCTCACTTCCCAAAGTATTAGCATGGGAGTGCTTATGGGTGGAGATTTCAGTGAATAAGCTTGGTTCTGAACTCCGCCATGGCATCTAAGGACCAGTTCAAGCAAGCTGTGCACTGTGCCTGCTGCTCTAATGATGCTCCCCGATGCATCACCAGGTGTGTCTAGATAGGCTGGATCATGTGGGTGCTTCCTATCCTAGCATTGCCAGGTACTAAGGAGTACTACTCCCCTAGTACTTGTTTAAAGAGAGTCTAATTTCACATCTTTGTTTGTTTAGGAAACAACACACACACAAAAATGCAGCCTATTTAAATTATGTGGGAAATGGACATGGTCTCAATGACAGAGCAACTGGAACCACATGCACACATTAGCAGAACAAGCAGGGCAAAGACAGGGTGGTCAGTGTCCTCCTTTGGAGAAGACTTGTGTCCATTTGAAGGTCTATCAGAAGGTTAGGATAAGGAGAGGTGGCAGGATAAGGACAAGTGGCCGTTCTCTGTATGATGTCCTCTGTTTGAATGGCTGTCCATTCCAAATCTGGTTTAAAAGTAAAGGAGGAATGCAGGGGCCCAGGAACTGCCCATCAGCAGCCAGCCCCTTGGCAGAAGACTGAGCACATGCACACAGGCCCTGGTCCTCCCCACTATAGTGAGATCTATTGCATTCCTCTATAAAAAGTATAGGGAGATATCTAACATTAGTCATGCATTAAAATCATGCATCCAGCTAATTCAGACTCATATTCACAGAAACCAATGGGTCTACTTTGTATGACTCAGTAGGGTAGTAATCATTTTTAAATATGCATCTATATACAGCATTTGCAAATTAATCTCTCTCTTTTTTTAAGCCATGTGTCAGTGGCGAGTATAAGGAAATACGCCAATTTGTGCAATTCAGAGAATCTAAGGAAGCAACAAATGCTGAAGGGGCAACAAAGTTTAGTGAGCAGGAAGAACCTGTGGACGGAAGCAGTTCAGACTCCAAGGCTGAAGCAGAGGAGGGGCGTCAAGAGACTGATGAGGAATCCAGGGAGTCTCCCTCTCCTGCTGCGACAAGCTCCCCTCCAGCCTTGTCTCCAAGAACGCACAGAATAATGAGGAGAGTGGAACAGAGGCCAGAGATGCTCAGATGCTGTTTGGGAGAGGAGGAGCCTTAGAAGGCAGGGACCTCAGTCCTGACAACTGCTCCACAGGACCAAGACTTACTGGGAAGTGTTGCTGAGTTGTATGTTCATTTCCTTGAATAAAAAGTTGAGCACTGACAACTGGCCTTGCTTCTTTGTGCTGACCTGCATCTGACTCCAGCCCTGGCAGCCTGGCCCTTTGTTTTCCCCCTGATCATGGGAAGTGAAGTCTGACCCTAACTCTGCTTAGAAGGAAGTCCCAGTGATCCGGCCAGTGTGCTTTGGGGGCACAGCTATAACACAGTGGTGGAGTGTGTGTGTTGTATGGAGGAGGTCACAGATTTCCAGGTATGGCTGCTGGAGGAAATCCTTAGAGAGACACTGTCAGTCATTGATACAAAGCCAGATGGGAGCACTGGCCTAATTCAGCTATAAGGCAGCTTCCTTTGTTCCTATGCTTAGGGTTGCAGCCATGAAGCTCAATTCCACGGATGAATTGGGTGGGCCTTCCTCCCAAGGAAGTATACACAAAATGGCAGTTTAGGCTTGCGGTCTAGGAGTAGCCACAATGGCATCATCCATAGAATCATAGAGTTGCAGAGTTGGAAGGGACCCCAAGGGTCATCTAGTCCAACCCTCCTGCGATGCAGGAATCTCAGCTAAAACATCCATGACAGGTGGCCATCCAACCTCTGCTTCAAATGAGAAATGAGATGTTTTTAACAACTGAATATGGGGTAGGTGCACTAGAGTTAAGCTGCAACAGCTAGCCAGTGCAGTTTTGGTTAGGAAGGGATTAACGGGGAACACGCTGTCTCCCAGCTTCCTGCTGAAACTTACAAATGATCAACAATGCAACTGCTTGACCCAGGAACTGTGAACAGACGCTATTCTGTCACACAAGGCTGGTTACACTCTCCCCACTAGACATGTTTGGGAGCACAAATGTAAACGTGAGCTCATTAAGTATTGCAAATAATGTGACGGCATTTGCAAATTTCTTTAGGGTCTTTTGTTTTAAAGTGGAAGGCTGGAGTATGATTTCCTTCTAACTGATACCATGCTACAAGCAAAACACTTGAGAAAGTCCTAAGAGCAGGGGGAACACAGGGGTCTGGGATTGCTCCTGGGGAAGTCTTTCAGTGGCTCAAACATTACTAGTAAGGCCACCAGGGATTTTGAGGTTTTTTTTTTGTTTTTTTGTTTTGTTTTGTTTTGTTTTGTTTACCAGGGATTTTGAGTTGCAAAGAATTAATCTTATAAGAGTACTTGCAGCAGGTAGTGAGTGGTGTGCAACCTTACAAATGTCAACAAACATTTTTTCAAAGATCAAAACTTGGGTTTAAAAAACACTGTGATGGCTGCATTACTAAACACATTTACTTGGGATTAGATACTGAGGCATCTGAATATAGACTGCATTTTTAATCAAGGTTTATATTGGCTTATATTTTGATCAGATACCTGTATTCTTAAAATGAGCTTAAAATATATTTTAAAATATCTGTATCTCTCATGCCAGGCAGCATCTCTCGTGCCAGGCAGTGAGTGCATCGGCAGATGTGCTCATCTTAAAGAGGGCCCCTTTGGTTTATTGGTTTATTGCGGTCATAAAAAGGCTGAGAAGCAAGGTCACTGAACTTACAAATTACAGAATAATCAAGTTGCAAAAACACAATTAAGCTGGTAAATAGTAAGAGTATTGTGCCACAAATAGGACAAACGGCAGGAGCTAATGGAAACAGCAACTGGCTAGGGAAAGGGGGGCTTCTCTCTGAAGAAAGTGTTTTTAAGTTTTTTCTTACTGTGAACGTCTTTGCTTATAAAAAAAACTATATATGTTATGTATTAAATATATTGGCTTAAATGTAATTATGCAAAGGATTTAGAAATTTAGATTCTTATGTTAGATTCTTATTTCATGGAGTCATGGAATCATGGAGTTGGAAGAGACTACAGACCCTGCCGGGCAGGAAGCACCATCGGAGCGCTCCTGACATATGGTGGCCGAGCCTCTGTTTAAAATGAGATTAAAAACCATCTGGTTTGTAGGGAATAGGGAAAGAGGGGCCAAAGGTTATCTGGTAATTAAGGTGCCTTGTAGAGGTTAATGGCTACTTGTTTGCCATTTATAAATAGAAGAAAATATAGCTCTCTGTCTCCCATAAAAGGTAATAGGAAATGGGTGTATCTTTTGTGATTGGATATAGCAGGCAGCCAATAGGAATTTCAACCAGGCTGATTGGACAGATGCAGCCAAAGGAGGAGCAAGGGTGCTGGGCTGAGGGAATATAAGTGCTGGCCATAATGGCAGGAGGCCAGGCCAGAGCTTGGTAACCATATACCACTGTGCCTCTCATTTATTTGTCTGACAAATAAATTATTATTTTAATTTCTCTATTGCTGCGTTGAATATTTCATTCCAGCTAAGCGTTAACCACAAGCAGGGTGCTACATTTTATGGTGCGCCTGTGACTCGGATAAGTGGTCTGCTGGAACGCAGCCCCTTCGCCCTATTGGACAGGGTACAAGAGAGAAGACAACTGATTGCCTACCCAGCGCGCATGGGAAATTTTTTTCCAGGGGAACGCAGCAGTCTCGTCTGTCTGATACCCTGCTCACTGGCGGCGACGGACCGGGGGGAAACGGAACCAACCAAGGGTAAGTGCACAAAGGGATTTTTGGCCCTCCAATTAATTGGGAGGAAGAGAAGTCTTGATCAAACTTCTGCGTCTCAGTAAGTGGGAACTGAGTACGCTAGGTGGTTGGGTATATCAGATGGTGGTCTGGTGGGGGAAAAGGGAAGAATGGGAGGTAGAGTGTGGTGAAGTATCTTGCGCATTGTATGTGTGAGAAAGTACAGAGCAATCTGTAGCTGACCTGAGTGTGGAGTGGGTAGTACTTCGGTTCCCAGTGAGGCGACTCCATCTGGGCAAGAAACCCCACGAAGCGTGTGTGTGAGTGACTGAGTGGATACTTCACAGGGCCATACAATGGGAGTTGGGGGTTCAAAGGGGGGAAATACACCTCTTGAATGTATGTTAAATAATTTTAAGAAAGCCTTCTCAGGGGCATATGGAGTCAAAATGACGCCAGAGCGCTTGAGAACGTTATGTGAATTAGAGTGGCCAAAACAAAATACTGGATGGCCATCTCAGGGAACTTTTGATATAAATTTAGTAAGCAAACTTTGGTCTAACATCACCAAAGAAACTGGAGGGTGCCCAGAACAATTTTCATATATAGATTCCTGGCTGAGCACATTAAATAAAAATCCTCCATGGATAAGGGAATGCAAAGTCCAACGATGCAAATTATTGGCTGTAAAAGCCGAAGCTAGGAAAGGAATCTTGCCAAATAAACTCAAACCCATTTTTGAGGGACCAGAGGAAGAGGTGCTTCCACCTCCACCCTATGCTCCACATCGAAGGGAGCCTAATCCAAACCCTCCACCAGTTGTAACCCCAAGGCAAGAAAGTGGAACGAATAATGGGGGTAGAGACACAGAACTTGACTCCTTGATAGATTATGATAAATATCTTCAGGAGGCATTGGAGTCCTATAATGAAGCCCAAGCAGAAGTGGTTATTCCATCTGTGAGTCCCAGTAGAACTCCATCTACAGTCTCTTTTAGTGGAACAACTGATTGCCTACCCCAAACCCCTGTACATCCAAGTCCTAGAGAATTATTACAGAAGTTACAGGGAGACCTTAATCGGTCAGCAAGCAATACAGCCAGGCGTATTAAGCTGCTAAAAGAACGCCTTGGGACAAATACCATCCCCTATGATTTGAGGCCCCTAGAGCAAAGTGAAGAGAAAGGTCACGTAGTAGCCCCTCTCAGAAGAGTATTTGATGCACTTGAGGAGCCTGTGCTGGTTAATGGGCAACTCGGACCAAGGCCACCTCGAACTTCGACCCTGCAGTACATTCCATTCACAACTACGGATCTGATGAATTGGAAAACACACACCCCATCTTTTGCAGAAAAACCTCAGGCTATGATGGACTTGGTGACTTCAATAGTAAATACTCATAGTCCTACTTGGACAGATTGTCGCCAGCTCCTGAATACTCTTTTCACCACTGAGGAAAGAAGAGACATAATTGAAAAGGCACAGATATATTTGCGTGAGCAGGCCAGAGTGGGAAATATTTTTAATATTGACCGTCATCTCCAAGACAACTTTCCCTTGGAAGATCCTAATTGGGATCCAAACAATGCAATTCACCTGGCCAGGCTTACCACCTACCGCCAGACGCTTGTGAAAGGTATCTGCAGGGCATGCCAGAAGCCCACTAATATGTCTAAAGTCTCAGGAGGGTAGATGTGTTACCCATAACACTGTTTCGTGTTCGGTGCGCACCCACAAAAAGACTTAAGTTGTCACCTTTTGAGCTCCTGTATGGGAGGCCGCCCTCCTTTGTTCAGGATATTCCAGCTGACCTCAAACAAATAGGAGACCATGTGACACAGGGACAAGTGCAATCTCTCTCCCGTGTTTTTGTTTCTCTTAACAGGTGGGCCCTCAAGCACACGCCGTGCAGCATTGCCGAGCCGATTCATCAGTTCCAGGCTGGCGATAGCGTATGGGTGAAAGAGTGGAAACGTGATCCACTTGCACCTAAGTGGCGTGGACCTTACACCGTCTTGCTCTCTACTCCAACAGCGGTGAAGGTAGCTGAGGTGACCCCCTGGATTCATCACTCCCGTTTGAAGAAGTCCGAAGGCAGTTGGACGTGCAAAGGTGACCCCTCTAATCCTTTAAAACTGACTCTCTCCAAAAACCCCTGTATCTAGCCCTACCGGGAACGGGCTAGGTCACGGGCAACATTAGACGACCGGCCTGCTGCAGCCACAACCTGGAAGCTGGCTGACCTGCGCACGCCTGAAGCTTGAGGAGCATCTGAACCAGTGATTGTGAAAGGGAAGATTCTCTTATACAATTGATTGACTGCCCCCCCCCCTTGTGGAACAATTATCAGAGATTTTACTCATTGGGGATCCTCGGGATATAAGTTTTGGTCTTGGTGGTTCCCCATTTCTGTCACTGGGGGAATTATATTGGGACTAATATTTATTTGCTATCACAATAAGGTAATCTTTTGTGGAAGGAATGCATATGCTAGACATCAACATGATTTTATTATTAATCCTGATCCCTTGGGAAGGGGAAGGGTCCTTGAATCTGACCAAATTTGCTAAATATGGATTCAGCCATGACCACAATATGTGGGTAGGTTTAGCTGAAATGGTAGCCAATGTTGCAAATAGGACCAATTGCCTTGTTTGCTCTCTTGGGCCAGATGATTCAGAGGGAGGTATGCCCTTATTACCGATACCATTAGATGCCATTGGTATGGTAAGCGAAATGCCACACCAAACAGAAATACAGAATTTCCCCGGATGGAACTCAACTAAACCATTACGAGTTATACCTGTACAAGGGGAATTCTGTGTACATAAATCATCAGATGCAGCTGATTCTACCATGATAGGCTCTTCTCATTGTCACTATACTTGGGATTATATTAAGAATAGTCATACCTGGGCACACGGTACTACCTATCGAACCCGGAATACCTTGCCCTGTGCACCTCCTTTTATTCATGCATGGAAAGCGGTATGGAACATAACTGTGACAGAAAAAGGCAATCTAACATACTGCACTGTGAACTCTCTACCTCTTTTGATATTTCGCCTTCTGTACTCCACGTACCAAAAACCTCAGACCCGATGGTTGTGGTGGATATGTGGAGAATGGGCATACAAGAAACTCCCTTCCAAATGGAGTGGGACTTGTTTCCTGGGATGGGTATTACCACCAATGTGGATTATGCCCACTAGTTCGGCCAAGCGAACACGAAGGAATGCTGATATTTCTCGTATAGCAGGAGGAAGTACCCAAAGTTGGAGCGGTACTGATGATTGGCCGCCAGAGCGCATTATAGCCTATTATGATCCTGCCTCCTGGAATCCTGGTGAGCTCATACAAGGGGCACGGGATCCTATTTATAATCTAAACAGAATAATTCGATTGCAAGCAGTAGTGGAACTTGTAACCAATGCAACGGCCCAGAGTTTGAGACTTATTGCACAACAGTTGGATGAAAGTAGAGCCGCCATTTTGCAGCTGAAAATGGGAATGGATTATGTACTTGCCAGGCAGGGAGGCCTATGTGGAGTCTTGAACTTGACAGGGAATGCCTGTTGCTTTAACATTTCTGATAATGGTGAGGCAATCCGTGTGTTGGCTACAAAGATGGAGAATATAGCACATGTACCAGTACAAACATGGGAAGGATGGGATATGGGATGGCTCACCAATTGGTTACCTAATGTCACAGGACTCAAAGGGATACTATTGTCTTGCTTGTTTTTCTTGACAGTAGTGGTAATGGTTTTATGTATGATGCCATGTATCATTTCATGTTTTAGAAGTACAATTAGCAAGATGGTTTCAAATGAAACTCTACCTCATATCATGGCCCTATACAGAGCTTTACCTCAGGAATATGATGAAGGTCAAGCTATCAAGGACACTTGGTATGAAGGTCCTTGAGCTTGAAAGGGGGGAATGAGGCATCTGAATATAGACTGCATTTTTAATCAAGGTTTATATTGGCTTATATTTTGATCAGATACCTGTATTCTTAAAATGAGCTTAAAATATATTTTAAAATATCTGTATCTCTCATGCCAGGCAGCATCTCTCGTGCCAGGCAGTGAGTGCATCGGCAGATGTGCTCATCTTAAAGAGGGCCCCTTTGGTTTATTGGTTTATTGCGGTCATAAAAAGGCTGAGAAGCAAGGTCACTGAACTTACAAATTACAGAATAATCAAGTTGCAAAAACACAATTAAGCTGGTAAATAGTAAGAGTATTGTGCCACAAATAGGACAAACGGCAGGAGCTAATGGAAACAGCAACTGGCTAGGGAAAGGGGGGCTTCTCTCTGAAGAAAGTGTTTTTAAGTTTTTTCTTACTGTGAACGTCTTTGCTTATAAAAAAAACTATATATGTTATGTATTAAATATATTGGCTTAAATGTAATTATGCAAAGGATTTAGAAATTTAGATTCTTATGTTAGATTCTTATTTCATGGAGTCATGGAATCATGGAGTTGGAAGAGACTACAGACCCTGCCGGGCAGGAAGCACCATCGGAGCGCTCCTGACATATGGTGGCCGAGCCTCTGTTTAAAATGAGATTAAAAACCATCTGGTTTGTAGGGAATAGGGAAAGAGGGGCCAAAGGTTATCTGGTAATTAAGGTGCCTTGTAGAGGTTAATGGCTACTTGTTTGCCATTTATAAATAGAAGAAAATATAGCTCTCTGTCTCCCATAAAAGGTAATAGGAAATGGGTGTATCTTTTGTGATTGGATATAGCAGGCAGCCAATAGGAATTTCAACCAGGCTGATTGGACAGATGCAGCCAAAGGAGGAGCAAGGGTGCTGGGCTGAGGGAATATAAGTGCTGGCCATAATGGCAGGAGGCCAGGCCAGAGCTTGGTAACCATATACCACTGTGCCTCTCATTTATTTGTCTGACAAATAAATTATTATTTTAATTTCTCTATTGCTGCGTTGAATATTTCATTCCAGCTAAGCGTTAACCACAAGCAGGGTGCTACAATACTACTGGACTGACTTCCAGGATTGTGTTGTGTTTATCACTTTAAAGTAAACATGGAAGTTGATGTTCTAAATTGGGGAACATTATGCCAAAATATTTTTAACTCTATGATAATACTGAATTTAACATTTTAAAAAGCTATAATACCTTTTAATCTGGTCTTCTTCATGACACTGTAGTTTGTGTAGGATCAATTATTTTGACATACCTGAGAGGCCTGTACCATGTGATATTTGGAATGTAGATTAGACTCTTGAAAACTAAGAGATTTTCTTATCAGTATAGCTCAGTGTCAGCTTTAGACCTCAAAGCAGCATCTTTTAACATTACAGGATGAGCATTCTCCTAGATATTTTTAGTCCATCTGAATGGCACTTCGTACCACTGGAGCTCTTCTCCTTTCACTCATAGTGGCATTTGCCTATTATGGAGGCTCTTTGGGGAGGTTGAGTTCTTCTGCCGCACCATGCCTCTTCCATGAGAGGCAGCAAAACACTTTCGAAGAATATGTTTCTTGTATTTCATAGTCAGCTCTCTGATGCAATGGCTGGATTCTTGAGTTCTGAAGATTGAGATGAGCTATATAGTGTGAACAACTTCATTGATTGCTTTCATTTGGGAGAAAACAGATGTAGCTTCTCCTAAAGATGCAGTTCCTCATAAATTTAACAAACAAAAGTAGCTTCATCAAGGCCAATGCTGTCTCCCCACCCCTCCATTGCTGTTGTATCTGAACAAATTGTGAGCACAATGCTCTAATTCAGAAACGATCACAACTGTTGACAATAATGTCTCTATCTCTCAACAATCCTGTAACTTTGCACCTCAAACCTGCATGTTTGATACCTCTGCATGTTGTTTTGATACCTGCCCAGGAACCCTTTTTGCAGGTAGAAAAACAATTCAGGTTGAAGGCTAGGCTAGAACCTAGCTTTCTCCCTTATGAGCTAGTTTCCTAACAATCAGATCTCATTCACGTTTACTCAAGAAATAACTTCACTGATTTCAGAAGGATTTATCACCAAATAAGCATGCATAGGACAGCAACACAAATTCAGGGAATTGTTTACAGAAAATTTTATTTGAGTCTCAACAGACCCAAACCACATAAGCATTCACTAGAAAACGATCTGCATATTTCAAGAGGGGTGTTCACAAGATTGCATGACTTTAGCACAAATTAATTAATCTGGAAGAAACATAAACCCTAAATCCTACGCTTTTAGTCACTAAATGGGATTAGGACCATAATAACCATTCCACACTTTACAGAACTTTCTCAAAAACCACTTAACCAATCAGTTAACTCCTTAACCCACTCCTCTTCCCATAATCCGGGTGACTGGGGAGATCCTGGAAGCTGCACTCTTTGCATCATTTAGTGACTCAGACAGCATGCATTAGATTCTTTAGTCTAGAATATATTCAGATGCACAATGAGACAATTGTAAAAAGACAGCAATGCAAATCCTCAATGGGGTATCCAAGAGAGTCTCTGAAATGTGCTTATCTCATCGGTAATCTTCTGCATGCTCCTTTATTGTCACATCACGCTGTCTGGTGTTCTTAAATTCACAACCAGAACCCCAAGTTCAACATAAAAAGCTCAGGCCTTAAATAAACGCTAAATTAGGGGGTCTTTTTAACATAGAAGATCATTCTTAATCAGGGTGCTCAAAATAATTTTTGTGACCATTTCCTAAAATCTTCACACACACCCTGCCCCTGGCCCCATTGGCGAACATTCCAGTTGGCGAATATGCTTTCCCCACAGTGACCCTATCATGCAACACTGTTCCTATAGGGCAGTGCTAACTAACCTGTGGCTCTCCTGTGGCTGTTGGACTCCAACTCCCATAAACCCCAGCCAGTATGGCTAACACATCAGGGATAGTGGGAAAGAGAGTTCAACAACACTAGAGGGCCACCAGTGTTCAAAATTCATTTTGCAGGTGGCTATTGGCCGCTTGTGACCAAGCAAAGATGCCCGTTCACCAGGATGGCACATGACGTCACCATCTGGAGGTGCATGCCTGGGGATCCTTGGATCTTGACTGTTTACACATGCTAGCAATGCATCCTGTAAGATGTACTGCGTTTTTCGCTCTATAAGACGCACCAGACCACAAGACGCACCTAGTTTTTGGAGGAGGAATACAAGAAAAAAAATATTCTGAATCCCAGAAGCCAGAACAGCAAGAGGGATCGCTGTGCAGTGAAAGCAGCAATCCCTCTTGCTGTTCTGGCTTCTGTGATAGCTGTGCAGACTGCATTCGCTCCATAAGACGCACACACATTTCCCCTTACTTTTTTAGGAGGGAAAAAGTGAGTCTTATAGAGCAAAAAATACGGTATATTTTATCTGCACAGAGTAAATTTCAGGAACCAATAACGCATATTGAAAAATGTGACTTTTGAGCTGTCTGGCCCCAAAATGGCAACCAGGCATTCCATTTTGGCGGCTGTAACCCTGGTTTAACAAGCCATTTGGTGCCTAACTTTTATATCTGAGTTTCTAGCACTGTTAACCACTCCCTGCTCTAGGGTTTTCTATACTGCAACACTCCAATGCCACGTAATAATGGCTCCCCAGAAAACAGTTTTTAAATGCAGCACCAGCTTTGAGAATACAGGCTCCTCTCCAAGTGATTTCCCTTGCCTCTTTCCCTTGTCAGACTTAACCGAGGTTTAAAGTCACCAATCCAAGCACAACCCTTAATATAAACTATGGTTCTACCATAAACCTGAAACAGAAACCATGACTTTAAGTGGATTTGTAAACCATGGTTGGCACTAACCGCTGGGCTTCACTACAACCAACTGCAAGTACAGTAATACAGTGGTACCTCTGGATGCAAACGGGATCCGTTCTGGAGCCCCGTTCGCATCCTGAAGCGAACGCAACCCATGTCTGCACGTCACGATTCGCCGCTTCTGCGCATGACGTCATTTTGAGCGTCTGCGCATGTGCGAGTGGCGAAACCGGGAAGTAACGCATCCCGTTACTTCTGGATCGCTGCGGAGCGTAACCCGAAAATGCTCAATCTGAAGCGACCTCAACCCGAGGTAGGACTGTATGTAGTCATGCTCTGAATCGTATTTTTTCTTCCTTCTTTTGAAAAGGAAAGAGGAACACATTTCCAAACAGGGTGATAAATTCAGAACGAAACAAAGGGTGTCTCACCAGCTGAACTATTTAGGCCTGGACCAAACATATATGAACTTCACCAGTCTCTTCCCAGGAGGGGGAGTTCCTCTGATCCTGCAATCTGTAACCCTTGAGGAAGGGCTTTAGCTCACTGGCAGAACATGCACTTTGCATTTTAAAAGCCCCAGGATTCAATCCCCAGCATTTCCAGGTAAGGTAGGAAATGTTTCCTGCCTGAAACCCAGGGAAGTTGTTCCCAGTCTATGTCGACAGCACTGAGCTAGATGTCCAGTGGTTTGACTTGGCATAAGATGGCTTCATCTGTATGTTTTTAATCCAATGATGAAGGTGACCTGAAAATAGCAGAGCCTTTAATCAGTATCCTCTGGGCTCAGAGGGCTCGTCTTGTCCTTGAATGATTGCAGCATGGTTCACATTTTCAGTAGTTTGCATATACTTAAAACTAAAATCTTGTTTAGCAGTTATCTGCAGAATTATTAGTGCCTGGGTGCAATTTTTGTATCTGTCAACAGAAAGCCAAATTGGAGGGGGCACCCATTTCCAAAAGGAGAGGGATAATGAACTTTGCTCACAAACAGATGCTCATTTTCTTTATGGAATGATTGGCTTGGTTAACAAGATACTATAAATTTAAGAACAGCAGGAACATAGCAATGGGCTGAAGGGATTCTTAACTGTATTTTCTCAGTTATTGCCCCTTGTTATCATTGGTGTCTCTGTCACAGTCAATACAGTGGTACCTCAGGTTAAGTACTTAATTCGTTCCGGAGGTCCGTTCTTAACCTGAAACTGTTCTTAACCTGAGGCACCACTTTAGCTAACGGGGCCTCCCGCTGCCGCCGGAGCACGATTTCTGTTCTCATCCTGAAGCAAAGTTCTTAACCCGAGGTAATATTTCTGGGTTAGCGGAGTCTGTAACCTGACGCGTATGTAACCTGAAGCATATGTAACCCGAGGTACCACTGGACTCAGATTGTGACCACCCTGAGGGCAAAGAACTGTCATCAGTGTCATACCTCATGTTACGTTTGCTTCATGTTACGTTCTTTCAGGTTACGTTCTTTCAGGTTACTACCCAGAAGTACCAGAAAAGGTTACTTCCGGGTTTCGCCGCTCGTGCAGAAGTGCTGAATCGCGTTTCCCGCATGCGCACAAGCGCCAAATCTTGCTGCGCACCTGCGCAGATGTGGCGCTTCAGGTTGCACTATTTTCATGTTGCGAACGGGCTTCTGGAATGGAATGGTGCTCTCTAAAGCACCCAGTACATTGATTAAAAGTGAAGGGACACTGACCATTAGGTCCAGTCGTGACCGACTCTGGGGTTGCGGCGCTTATCTTGCTTTATTGGCCAAGGGAGGCGGCGTACAACTTCTGGGTCATGTGGCCAGCATGACTAAGCCGCTTCTGGCGAACCAGAGCAGCGCACGGAAACGCCATTTACCTTCCCGCCGGGAAGAGGTACCACTGTATTGCTCACTAAAGCACCCAGTACATCGATTGCCCTATGTTAAATAATGACAGGCAAGACATTAAAATAATGACTGGTTGAGCAACAGCTGGGTGGAGTGTGCTGTTCATCACCAGCAATGTTAAGAAACTGGAGGAGGTGGGAAGGAGGTAAAGAGGATCCTGGAAGCGCTTCCAGCTTGCATATGATTTTGCTGCCGCTAGTCATTGCTCTGGGACGCAGGTGGCGCTGTGGGTTAAACCACAGAGCCTAGGACTTGCTGATCAGAAGGTCGGCGGTTCAAATCCCTGCGACGGGGTGAGCTCCCATTGTTCAGTCCCTGCTCCTGCCAACCTAGCATTTCGAAAGCACGTCAAAGCGCAAGTAGATAAATAGGTACTGCTCTGGCGAGAAGGTAAACGGCGTTTCCGTGCGCTGCTGTGGTTTGCCAGAAGCGGCTTAGTCATGCTGGCCACATGACCCGGAAGCTGTACGCCGGCTCCCTCGGCCAATAAAGCGAGATGAGCGCCGCAACCCCAGAGTCGGTAACGACTGGACCTAATGGTCAGGGGTCCCTTTACCTTTACTAGTCATTGCTCTCCTACTTTAAGCTGTTGAAAAAAGGTGCCGGTATTGTGTATCGGCGCATACCACCAGGAAAAAAAAGCACTGAGAAGCACAGAAAATCTACCAGACATTGGCTGCTCTCTCTCGCAGAATCACAAGACTGCTATGGAGGAAACTGTGAAGTCCCACCTTTTGGAGACAATATAAAAGAACTTGCTGCATCAGATTTGCTATGGGCAACCCTGACTGACCCTGTTATGTTGACAGCAGAAACTCTAACCTACGAGCTTCACCCTGCAAATCAACAAGGGCCTAGTGCAGGGGTCTGCAACCCGCGGCTCCGGAGCCGCATGTGTCTCTTTTACACCTTTGCCGCGGCTCCGGGGCGGATACTAGCGAGGGGAGGAGGTGCATTGTGCGCCCCAACGCTCCCCACTGTGGTGGGCGCTGTACTGGCTGTGATGTCGCATGGGGGCGGTGCGTGCATTAGTCATGCACCGTCCCGACGTCACCTTCCTGGTTTTGTGGCTCCCAGTTTTTCTTTTCTTCGGAAACGGGTCCGAGTGGCTCTTTTTGTCTTAAAGGTTGCAGACCCCTGGCCTAGTGCATTAACAGATGCAGGAAAGAGCAAGCTTTATGTCATGAATCTGACCACTGAGTCCTCTGAAATGACTTCTACTGGTGCTTACTTCCAGGTACGTAGAAGCAGCAGCAGCAAGCCAGGTCAAAAACTAACCACAGTCTAAGAAAAACGCAAACGAGCCAAAACACACATTTGAATAAGAGTGAAATTAACTCATCCCCCCCTCCCTCCATCTTTATGAAGTACATTCCCAAGTACTTTGTTGAAAGAAAAGTCCCATAAACACATTGCTTATTAAGGTCAGAAGTTTGACTTGATTTTATGCCAACATACGCTCCTCCTGCCAAAAATACTCTTCCGGCGTTCTGACTCAAGTCTGCATTACTAAAGCAGGAAAGTATCAACTGGTTACACACAAGTAATGAATTCAAAACAAACCATCATCAGAAAGTCTCCAGCTATCACACTGAAGAGAAGCTGTGAGTCACCACCGCAACCACAATCTCTTTGTGTTAGCTGTCCCCTCGCCTGCTCCCACAATTGAAACCTAGACTAGGGGAGGAGAGCGAGGCAGTCATTTTGCAACTCTCTCTTGCAGTGAGTGACTCAGAGTCAGTCTTTGCTGGGGCTCAGAGGGGACCACAACAGTGGAAGTAGCTTTCATAATTAAGGAAGAAATCATTCCAGCAAACCAGTGCATCTTTTTTTCTTCTTAATTGCCTCTCTGCATAAAGGTCATTTGCAGTGATGCAAACTTTCCGGAAAAAAGCTTGAATTGGGAGACTTTTCCTAGGGCAACGTGCTCTATAAAATTTTCAGTTTTCACCCCAAAAAATTCAGATGTCCCTAGATAGTGTGTTCAAATCCAGCATGTTTATTTTTCCTGCATTTAGGAAACAAAACTGAAAACTAAGAAACTGTCAAGTTTCAAATACTGTTTTTTCAAATGTTGTGTTTTCATTTGACATCCATTCATTGCTGCTAATTTATTATTTTTCTTATTGTTTATTTTTCCTGCATTTAGTAAACAAAACTGAAAACTCTGAAACCATCAAGTTTCACATATTGTATTTTCAAATATTCTATTATCAGTTGACATCCATTCACTGCTGCTAATTGACTTATGAAATATAATTTTTTCCATGGAAGTCTGCTGGGGTTATTTTCTGCTCCACATCACTGGCTAGTGTCATAGCGGGGAAAAGAACCCCGGACAAGTTTATCCAAAGAGGGCCTGAATGACTTTTCAGTGGCTCCCTGTGAATTCTATGGGGATAAAGCAAGCTAGAATACAGTTAAAAGGAGACTAAACCTGAACAGTTTTCAGGATTGCCGGTGTACGACTCCACAATAGCTTGGGAGGAATTCCATGTTGTTGTCCGTATAGTAAAAGCTATGGTTTTCCCAGTAGTGATGTATGGAAGTGAGAGCTGGAACATAAAGAAAGCTGATCGCCAAAGTATTGATGCTTTTGAATTATGGAGCTGGAGGAGACTCTTGAGAGTCCCATGGACTGCAAGAACATCAAGCCTCTCCATTCTGAAGGAAATCAGCCCTGAGTGCTCACTGGAAGGACAGATCGTGAAGCTGAGGCTCCAACACTTTGGCCACCTCATGAGAAGAGAAGACTCCCTGGAAAAGACCCTGATGTTGGGAAAGATTGAGGGCGCAAGGAGAAGGGGACGACAGAGGACGAGATGGTTGGACAGTGTTCTCGAAGCTACCAGCATGAGTCTGACGAAACTGCGGGAGGCAGTGGAAGACAGAAGTGCCTGGCGTGCTCTGGTCCATGGGGTCACGAAGAGTCAGACACGACTCAACAACAACAACAACAAAATGGCTCCACCAGTGCAAACATTTCAGCTTGCCCAACAGACCAATCTCCCCTCTCTGTCCTCCATGCTGTTCTAGTTCTCCAGACACCCCAGAGCTGATCTGGGATGGCACCCAGGGGCTGGAGGGAGCCCTGTTTCACTAGGGCAAGGTGATCCAACACTTAACCTTTGAGGCCTTTTTGGCAGCCCTTGGCAAGATTTGATGCCCTTTGTACCACCTTCCCAAATCCGGGTAAGCGATATGCTGGGCTTTGGGAAGCTGTCAAATTTTGGCCTTGTTGGGGGGAGCATGACATGGCAAAGTGTAGCCCGTTGGTTCCATACTCTTGCGGCCCACTTGGTATGAAAAGTTGGACCGCCCTGCACTAGCAGAATGTGTTGCCCTGGCTCCCACGAGCACACCTACATAGCTGGATCCGGCCCATTATCTTTAAGATAACTGATGCGGTTTGAGAGAGGCACAGCTTCCCATAGAGGGCACCCCCAATATCACCTCTGGTCAACATTTGTATTGAAACAACACAGAAACCTACCAGACTTGAGGGGAAAGGGGGGGTGAATATACATGCCATATGCAGTAACCCTTCTTGTTGGCCACTGTCAACATTAAGAAACCAAAAAAGCAATCACCTCCACCTAACGTTTTCCCCACTTACAGGCAATTTTGACGAAAATTCAAACATCAGATATTATTTGGGGTTTTTCATCTTAAAAGCCAACGATTGAAACACATGCCCTAAATCAATTTGCTTTTCAAGTAAAAGTATTCCAAAGTATTAAGAATACATCCACATACTATTCATCAGGTCTGCACAACGCACAGGCCCACCAACCATCCATTGTGGCTTTCCCAAGTCCCCCCCCCCTGCCCCCCCCAGCCTGCTTTTTTCAATCCTCAGCATTTAGTCGCAGGCAGGGGCGGGAGTGGTGGGCGGGCAGGGAGAATACCAAACACTTGGCTGGCCGCAATCTACGGTTGCTTTTGGAGGCTTGTTAAGATTCAGAGCCTCAACATATGTGAGCACACACATGCTGCACGCATAGGAAGTTGCCAACCTGACTGAAGGAAGAACAGAATACGGAATCTAATGGAGAAACAAACATGAACTCTCTATGAAAACACATACAGGAGCCAGCAGAAGTAAATCAGTTCCTTTGGCTGTTTTGTACAGCCAAAGCTGCACAAAGGGAGGCAGAGGGGGATTTTTTTCACAATGCTCCTTGCTAAACACAGCAATGGGTGGGAACAGATGATCCTCTGACCAAGTGACATAATTGTGACAAGGGTGCATGCTGCTGACAAAGTGAGGCTATAAAAATACGCCAGGTATCACTGTTATTCGGGCAAGATGAAGACAGCCATTTTAACCACGTATCTGTACCTGATGTTCACAAAACACCAACTTATCCCTTGACTGGAGAATACGGATGACTAATATGCTTCACGGCAACAGAGTTCGCTGGGGTGGGTGGGGGTGTATTCTGTATGGACTTATTTGCACCACCATAGTAAGAATTTCACCGCCTACATCAAAGCGCAGGTGAATCCTCTATTGTTCTGCCAAGCGCCGAGGGAGAATTTGACATTTTCAACCCTGACCAGAAATCTGGGGGGAACAGAGAAGTGCAAAGATTCCTGGCTGCTTGGCAGGATGGAACACAGAGCACATACAGGTAAGCAAACATATCCTGGGGTAACCTCTCTCACCTGGCAATAGTCAGGTTTCCAGGTGAGATTACCTGCATCACGGCAAGCAGCTGCGGAAAGACAGCTTGCATCTATCTATCCACCCGCTTACGAGGCAATTACATGTGCACACTTGATATTAACCCAGTAGCGCATGCACACACACACACAAAAGAAACACCTGAGCATTAAAATATTCTTACCTGGGAAAGTATGCGGGTGGGGTGACCCTCTTTTAAGGCACTTGGAACAGAGGACATGCACAGTATAGTACAGGCCTGGCCATTCTTGAAGCAAGACATTCAGTTCTTCCACTAGTGGGGTTATGGCTTGCCAGGCTGTCCATATATTTGGTAAGGATGCATGACTAGCGATAGACAAAGTATCTGGCTGCTGGGTGCCTTTGGCAGGTCTATAACTGACTACGACAGGTACCTTCCCCCTGTAGGCATAGATCTGGTATTTCCCATCAGACCGCTGAACCACGTGGCTGTTGATCTGGACGCTATAGCGGGAGAAGAGCCCCGGGGGGAAGATGAAGGGGAAGCTGTACTCAATCTGCAGCTGTTCAGCGACAAAGGACTGCCCACCCAGGTTGGAGCCATTGATCCACGCCTCTGCGTGGGGCATCTCGTTCTTCACATAGCAAGGGAACTTGTACCATGCCGTCGCCCCGTTCAAGGGCTTGGACTTGGGCTTGTTGACGCAGTAGCAGAGACCCATCTTCTCCAACAGCTCCAGGATCAGCTGCAGGTCCTCTCTGCTCTGGATGTGGGGTTTGAGGAGCAGGCGAATGACATGGGCGGGGAGAAGCCCGTGGAGCAAAAAGCCTTCCACGTAGTGGTGGAGCTGCGTGGCCTTCAGCTCGTCCACGTAGGCATTGCCAAGCAGTTTCTGGAGCAAGACCGCGGCATCCCGTTGGCAGAAGACGTTGAGGATGTCAATGAGCCTGGGCAAGTTGTGGAAAACGTATTCCCGAAGGGTGAGGTGCTCCTCAAAGTACAGCAGCTTGCCGCTCTCGTGCAAGTAGGAAAGAGCGCTCTGGAGACGGTCCTCCGTCAGCCCTGCCTGCAGGCCGAGCCGAGCCGAGTCCCACCAGCTGAGCCACAGCTGCTGAGCCTGCGGTTGGAAGTGCAGCTCCTCCAGCACCTGCCAGGACCTTGGCAGCACCCGGTGCAAATTGGGAAAGATGTCTCTATGCTCGGCTACCGAAAGGAGCTTCTCTCGCAGGCGGCGTACCTGGCAGCAATCCCAGCAGCTGATAGGCAGCACTGGGGAAAGGATTTGCGGCCGGTGGTTGAGCAAATACTGGAACTGAGCTTTCTTGCGCCGCAGGTTCTTGTCTGACACCCCGTAGAAGGCGACGTGGGGGCTGGAGCAGCGCAGGTCGAAATCCTGCCCCAGGGCTTCGTCTACCTGCTGGGCCAGACTCTGGAGGCCCTCGTAGTCGCACTTCTCTTGCCGGGAAATCTGGCGGTGGATGTCTAAGCACTTCTCTTCCACCTCCCGTTCAGCGCACAGGTCAGCGTGGGTGCCAACCATGCACACCACGGCATGGGGCACCTTCGCCCCCAGCCAGTGAAGGAAGTGCCCCACGGAGGGATAAAAACACTGCGGCACATAAGTGCTCAGGTTCACCACCAGCACATAGAGGGCTCCCGGAGAGAGGAAGAAGGGCTGGATCACGTCGTAACTTGGGTCTCCCGCCAGCTCGTACACAATGAAAGTCAGGCCCCTTTCCACATCTGCAGTCCAGTCGGTCACCTCGATGCCTTTGCTGCTGCCTGGCAACCCTGCTGCGTAGGGAGCTGGGGGCATAATGGGCCGTAGGGGAGGGTAATATCCTAAGTGCGCCTCCCCATTTATTTTTGGGGACGGGGCCAGCGGAGCATCGTCCTGCCGCTCAGCAGCAAAACATCCCACCTGGGTCTGCCCAGCAGCTTTCGGGGAAGGGTAGAAGAGCATGTCCCACTGCTCACTGGAGATACATCCCAAATGGGAACATTTCAGGGTCGAAGCTGGCAATGGGGAAGCCCCTGGCTGCTCGACAATGGGGCGACGGTGCGGCTGTGCTTTGGGGGAAAGAGGCTGAGGGGGCAGGTCTCTTAGGGTCTGCATGAAGCACCCCTTGGTCCGAGCTCTCCCAGCGTCCTTGCAGGCTGCAGCGAAGGACAGCTCTCCATGCCCTTGTCCCTCGTCCTCGTCCTCCACGAGGCACTTCCTCAGCAGCGTCTTGCCTGCGTTTTTCAGGCCCATCAGGACCAGCTTGAGCCGGGGCTTGAGGGCAGGCTGGGAGTGGGCCAGCTCCTGCTGGTAGGCCGCGATGTAAGGGATGCCCTTCATGCAGACCTCGTAGGGTGGCTGAATCAGAGGGTTGTCCTTGATCTTCCAGAGGCTGATGCGGTTGAGTTGGCCAAAGCCCTCGGGCAAGATGGCGATCTGGTTGCCCTGCAGGACCAGCTCCTCCAGGTGATGCAGCTGGACGATGGAGTCGGGCAGGTAGCGGATGCGGTTGTTGTCCAGCCACAGGGTCCGCAGCTGGCCCAGCTGGCACAGCCCAGCGGGCAGCAGGGTGAGCTGGTTGCGGCTCAGGTACAGCTCTTCCAAGCCAGACAAGGCCAGCACAGCTGCGGGGAAGTCGGCCAGCAGGTTGGAGGAGAGGTTCAGCATCTTCAGCCGCTGCAGGCCGCCAAACCCAGCGGGCAGGCCTCTCAAGCGGTTCCCGTCCAGCATGAGGCTCTCCAGGGCCCCTAGCTGGCACAAGCCTTCGGGCAGGGCAGCCAAGCCTGTGCCGCTGAGCCACAAGATCTTCAGGCGCCGCAGGGCGGCGATGCCCTCGGGCAGGGCCCGCAGGTGCCGGTTGCCGGAGCAGTCCAGCTCCTCCAGGGAGCCCAGCGCCAGCAGCGCCGGAGGGAAGGCGGGAAGCTGGTTGTGGTCCACGTCGAGGGCGCGCAGCTGCTGCAGGCGGGCCAGGGCCTCGCCGGGCAGGCGGCTGAGGCGGTTGAAGCTCAAGTCCAGCTCCTCCAGCTGCCGCAGCTCGCCCAAGGCGTCGGGCAGCGCTCCGTCGCCGCCGGCGCCCAGCTGGTTGTGGCTGAGGCTGAGCTTGCGCAGCCCGCGCAGCAGCGCCAGCGCCGGGCCGTCGTCGCGCAGGGAGCGCAGGCGGTTGTGGCTCAGGTCGAGCTCGGCCAGGCGGCCCAGGTGCCCCAGGGCGGCGGCCGAGGGCAGCCTCGCCAGCCGGTTCCTGCGCATCGAGAGCACGCTCAGGCTGCTGCCCACGGCGGCGCACAAGCCCTCGGGCAGCTCCTCCAGGCCGCGCCCGCTCAGGTTCAGCGTCTCCAGCGGCGACGGCGGCTCCGGCTCCTGCTGGGGCTGCTGCAGCAGCGCGGACTTGGGCTCCGGTTCTGCCTGCGGGCCGCTCTCCTCCCGGGAGCCCAGCTCCAGCTGCCCGAGGTCGCTCCGCAGCTTGCCGGCGCGCAGGGCGGCGTCTCGCCACAGCCGGGCCGCTTCCTCCGGCCGCTCCGTCTCGGCCATAGCGCCGCCGCCGCCGCCGCAGTCCTTAGGGCGCACCGAGGCGAGAGGAAAGATGGGCCCGGGCACCAGCGCCGCCGCCGCCGGGCTCCCCGCCGCAAGCCGGGCCTCGCCGCTGCAACGTAGCGCGGGGCTTCGCCATGGAGGAGGCTGCGCGCCTCTTGCGCTAGGCAAGGCTGGCGACCGCAGGGATGTCCCGTCCGCCGCGCCTCTTCCTCCGCCGCCGCGCCCGGAGGAGCATCCTTTCTCCTGGCCGGCCGCTCCCAGCAAGGCGGCGCCGGCGGATTCCCGAACCGGGACTGAGGGGAGGAAACTGGAGGAGGTGCCCGTGGCGGCGGCGGCGGCGGCAACAGCAGCGCCGCCCCTCGGCGCGTCAGTGCACGCCTGGTCGGAGCCGCCCTTGCAGGAGGAAAGGGCGCGCCAGCCTGGAGCGCAGGCTTTTCCTCGCTTCCCTTTGCTGCCGGCTCGCCTCCATGAACGAGGCTCGCCGTCCTCACCCGAAGGTGGCAACTCCGAGGGGCCAAGGCCCCTTAACACCCCCATAAAATATTTTGGGGGGCTAGCCCCCCAGCTGATGCTCACTGCCATTCAAATGGTGTATCAGGATTTATGTTGGGGGGCAGGCTTTATGTGGGGTGCAGAACCTCAGTTAAGTATTTTTATTGATTTAAGGGGACAGCTGCCCCCCTGCTCCCCCTCCTGGCTATGCCCTTGCGTGTCCTATGATTGATTAGGTGGGGTGGGGCTTATCTGCTCCCCCCCCCCCATATTTTATTCAAGTTGGCATTCCTGACGTCACCTAAGGTTCAGACCTGAAGGAAGCCGGGGTGTTCCGGGGACTGGTGTGCTGCAATGTGAAAGTTCCATCTGTGGAAGATAATGATAATTAAAGTAAAGGGATCCCTGACCATTAGGTCCATTCGTGACCGACTCTGGGGTTATGGCGCTCATCTTGCTTTATTGGCCAAGGAAGCCGGCGTACAGCTTCCAGGTCATGTGGCCAGCATGACTAAGCCGCTTCTGGCGAACCAGAGCAGCGCACGGAAACGCCGTTTACCTTCCCGCCAGAGCGGTACCTATTTATCTACTTGCACTTTGACGTGCTTTCGAACTGCTAGGTTGGCAGGAGCAGGGACCGAGCAACGGGAGCTCACCCAGTCGCGGGGATTCGAACCGCCGACCTTCTGATCGGCAAGTCCTAGGCTCTGTGGTTTAACCCACAGCGCCACCCATTCACACATGCAAGGCAGAGCCAACCATTTAGTAGAAGTTGAGAGCTTTTAAATTCATTTTGGGGAGCGCTCCATGCCTCTCTCTGTGTGTGTTTGTGAACTGGTTCAATCCATGGGGGAAATTCTTAGGAACAATACTTAACTGCCAGTGTGGGGAAACCTTTGGCCTGCTTAGTGTTGCTGAAGTACAGCTCCCATCAGCCCCAGCATGTGCAGCGACCAGTGATGATGGGAACTGAAGTTCAGCAACATCGGGCAGCCCAAAGGTCCCCAACACCAGCACTACTGAAATAAATGAGAGCAACATGGGATCACTACTGCAGTTAAGACAATGGCCTCGCCTCCTTGTCCTTCTCTACACTGCCCAACCCAAGCTTCTTGAGTTCTATTCCCACTTCCTTGTGGAGGAAGAAAAGATAGCAGTTAACTATTAGAGACCAAGGTTCACACAGGTGTCTGTTTATTTACTTTTCGCTTTCGCTTTCACGAACCCTTCCTCCAAAGTGCTCACATTCTATCTCACCCCAGCAGCCTTGTGAGGTTACCGTAGTTCAGGTTGAGATATGTCTGTGATCATCCACTGACGATCTACTGTGATCCTTGAATAGGGGAAATAATAACCTTTTATTTAGACTAGAAAGGGTTTCCAGTCTTCCTTAAAATATTCTATATTTGTATGTTTTAAGAGTGCCATCCATTTTGCAATCTCTGCAATGTGCCAAGATTTTCATCAGGTGATCATATCAAACGGTATTGTGAGTTGGACACACCTGTACCTGGAGTTGCCAGAAATTGAACCCAGGTCCTTCTAAATGCTAAGCATGTGCTCTGCCTTCCTTTATGGTGGGCAACTACCAGGACACCTGGGGCCTTGACCAATAATCTCTCCTGCCTAAGTAAAGTTAGGGTCAAACTGCACTTCCCACGATCAGGGGGGAAACAAAGGGCCAGGCTGTCAGGGATGCAGGTCAGCACAAAGAAGCAAGGCCAGTTGTCAGTGCTCAACTTTTTATTCAAGGAAATGAACATACAACTCAGCGACACTTCCCAGTAGGTCTTGGCCCTGTGGGGCAGTTGTCAGGACTGAGGTCCCTGCCTTCTGAGGCTCCTCCTCTCCCAAGCAGTCATAGAGGCCTTTCCGACTAAGTGTAGGAAGATCCTTCTGTTAGGCAGTGGAACAGACTCTCTAGGAGGGTGGTGGACTCTCCTTACTTGGAGGTTTGGAAGCAGAGGTTGGATGGCCACCTGTCATGGATGTATTTTGAGATTCCTGCATCACAGGGGGGTTGGACTAGATGACCCTCGGGGTCCCTTCCAACTCTGCAACTCTATGATTCTATGGATGATGCCACTGTGGCTACTCCTAGACCGCAAGCCTAAGCTGCCATTTTGTGTATGCTTCCTTGGGAGGAAGCCCCACCCAATTTATCCGTGGAATTGAGCTTCATGGCTGCAACCCTAAGCATAGGAACAAAGGGAACTGCCTTATAACTGAATTAGGCCAGTGCTCCCATCTGGCTTTGTATCAATGACTGACAGTGTCTCTCTAAGGATTTCCTCCAGCAGCCATATCTGGAAATCTGTGACCTCCTCCAAACAACACACACACTCCACCACTGTGTTATAGCTGTGCCCCCAAAGCACACTGGCCGGATCACTGGGACTTCCTTCTAAGCAGAGTTAGGGTCAGACTGCACTTCCCATGATCAGGGGGGAAACAAAGGGCCAGGCTGCCAGGGCTGGAGAGATGCAGGTCAGCACAAAGAAGCAAGGCCAGTTGTCAGTGCTCAGTCAACTTTTTATTCAAGGAAATGAACATACAACTCAGCGACACTTCCCAGTAGGTCTTGGCCCTGTGGAGCAGTTGTCGGGACTGAGGTCCCTGCCTTCTGAGGCTCCTCCTCTCCCAAGCAGTCTCAAACAGCACCTGAGCATCTCTGGCCTCTGTTCCACTCTCCTCATTATTCTGTGCGTTCTTGGAGACAAGGCTGGAGGGGAGCTTGTCGCAGCAGGAGAGGGAGACTCCCTGGATTCCTCATCAGTCTCTTGACGCCCCTCCTCTGCTTCAGCCTTGGAGTCTGAACTGCTTCCGTCCACAGGTTCTTCCTGCTCACTAAACTTTGTTGCCCCTTCAGCATTTGTTGCTTCCTTAGATTCTCCGAATTGCAGAAATTGGCGTCTTTGCTTATGGTGGCCACTGACACATGGCTTAAAAAGAAAGAAAGAGGAGACTAATTTGCAAATGCTGTATATAGATGCACATGTAAAAATGATTACTACCCTACTGAGTCATACAAAGTAGACCCTTTGGTTTCGGTGAAACTGAGTCTGAATTAGCTGGATGCATGATTTTAATGCATGACTAATGTTACATGTCACCATATACTTTTTATAGAGGAATGCAATAGATCTCACTGTAGTGGGGAGGACCAGGGCCTGTGTGCCTGTGCTCAGTCTTCTGCCAAGGGGAAAGTAGAGGGGCATGATGGTTGCATTAGAAGTTAGCAAGGACACCGCAGGGACTTGAACCCCATCCTGGAAACCTTGAAGGTGGTGCTTGAAATGGTCCTTTGGTGCAATGGTGGAGTTAAGAATCAAGCTCAGTCACTGAAGTCACCCCCCTCCCATGCTAATACGTTGGCTTAAGAAAAAGGGAGCCAATCGTCATTTGGTCAGTGTGGAATAGAGAGATAGAGAGGGATAGAGAGACAGACAGAGAGAGAGAGGGATAGAGAGAGATAGCAGTTGCATTGGAAGTGAGCATGGACACCGCAGGGATTTGAACCCCGTCCTGGGAACCAGGAGCGCCAACCACCAGTGTCTTTTGCTTTTTTTTTGAGCAATGCAACAAGGGGAAAAGCAAAACCTGAGAGAACATTCTGCGAATGTTCTCTCAGGAAAAAGAAAAACCTTAAGAGTTATGAAGAAATCTGCTGCAAAGGGCTTCCACTTCTGGCGAGTCAGGGACTGCAACCTGAAAGACTCTTAGCAGAAAACAATGTTAGTGCAAAAAGATGCAGATGGAACACGATAACAGAATTCTTCCCTAGTCAAGCAAGGGGTACTGACCTAAATATCCTTGACCAATGGAATGCCGTTTTTGTCTGAAGCTGGATAAGCCATTGATCTAGAAGGGCAGAAAAGAGAGATAAGATTCAGACTGGAATCTCTGCCATTAAGCTTGGTGTGCAAAGAGGAAAGATTGCTCAATGCTCACCCTTTTGTTTGTCCTTTTGGCTTCATGTGTCTGGCAGCTCCTTCCGTTGGTCTCTGATCTAGAGTCACTAGTTTATCTTACCAGCAGGTGAGCCTCACTGTGTTGACACGGAAAAGGGCCTCTTCTGACGACTCAGTCACTGCAACCTGAAAGAGTCTCAGCACAATAAGTTGCAGACAGAACACAACAGAGATTTTCTCCCTAGCCAAGCAAGGGGGATTTATGTCATCTTGTCGTTGCTGCTGGAAAGGCCAGTCCTTTCAGTACAGCTCCACTTGCAAGACACATTGGAGACATAGTCCAGAGTTAAAGGCTCCATTTTAGGATGGGAATATACAGAAGAATCCTTTGTGGTAAAAAGTCGCAAACCGTCTTGCCGCAACCTTAAAACGAATGAGGAATCACAGAGTACCATTTTGACTAGATATTTCCTCCCTAGTCAAGCAAGGGATACTCACCTAGATGTGGTTCAGTCAAAGAGTGCCATTTTGACTGTCATTTTTTCAAGAAGCGGGTGAAGAGATTAAAAAGGAGAGACCAGTACAAAAGCATTGCACTGAAAAAGATCACTGAGTTGTCTTCATCCAAAGACTAATTAGTTTGTAAGGTAAATAAAACTTTAAGACTTTAAAGTGTCTTAGCACAAGAATTGCAGGTGGAAAAGATATGTTCTCTCCAGCCAAAAACGAGATACTCACCTAGAAGCCCTTCAATCAGAATACATTTGCACCTGCCGCCACCTTTTGAAAAGTCAAAAGTCTTTAATAGCCTTCAACTGCAGCACTAGTTTCCAGGTAGGAAGTCACTGGCAAAGGAAGCTGACTGCTAGACCTGGTTTTAAAATTGGTATTTTAAATGTATTACCTTCAGTGCTGGAGGAACCAAGTTTTTTTGTATAGAGTCAACGCTTTGTGTTGTCTGAGCAATGTAGCAAAAAAATAAAATAAAATCCGAAAACCTTGGTTATTACCACCAGAGAACCACGTTACGCATTGGGGTAATCTTGCCCGGCCTGTTCCATAGTTACCTTTTGTGCTCCATTTCCCATATCTTTTCGTAATCTTGCAGGTTCTGCTGGAAAGGCTTAGTGGAGTTGATGTTCTAGTCTGCTTCCTCATTTGATCCTCACAACAACCCTGTGAGGTAGGTTAGGCTGAGAGATAGAGCGCTTCATGGCAGAGTGAGGATTTGAGCTCTAATCTCCCAGGTCCTAATCCAGCACTCTAGCCTCTCTCAGGAACTTCCTTTGGAGAAAGCACTTTTCCCCCAGGATCCTGGACTTGCCATGTCCCTGAGCAGTCACTCTCCAGTCGCCATCAGCAGGTTCATCCTCAAAATGCTTTATTTGCCTTTTCAGCAAGTTTTTAACTTACCTGTCTATCTCTTCTTCCAAGGCAACCTGAGCCCACATGAAATTAGAAGGAGCAGTTTTGTACTCTCCTTATCTTCTTTGCTTTCTCTCTCTTGACATGCACATTTCTAGCTTCAGTAGCAAAAAAACCCCAACTTTCCCTTCATGAAATGACTTCTCTAGTTGCCTTTTAAAAGAAAAGCCTTCTATTTTTCCTACTTATTTTCCCTCTTCTTTAAGCAGACTTCATATCCATGTACCCTTTCATGTGCTCCTTCTGTTCATCCAAAGTCTCCTTAGTTTGAAAGGTAAGCAAAATTGGATTCCCCCTTCCTTCCTTCATCTTCATTTTCTCTTGGCTTTTCCAGTTATGTATTTTCAATTTTCTTGATTCTCATTATAATCTCCATCTTGGTATTTTTCTCAGTTTTTGTTTGTTTGTTTGTAAAATACGTCCACAATGACTTCTGTGACTCTGCAGGAAGAGGTGGCTTCATCCGAGTGTTGTGGGCTCTTCAGACACAACTGTAAAGAGAGGGTGTCAATGAGATGCACCTGAAAGAGACTGGGGTCTTCAGCACCTTTTCTCTCTCCTACAGAAACAGAGGAACAAAAACAGCAGGTTACCTAAAGCCGCGCAATCAAAATGCATGTTTCTCTCAATAACACACTGCTGGATTTTACTTGATGTATCAAGAGCTCTTACTCACTTTGCATCTTGGGAGTTAACAAAACAGCTCTGCCTCAGACACAGTGAACTCTGCAACGTCTGTAAAACAGAAGATCTGGAACAAAACAAAGAGCGTTGTCCCGCCTGCAAGTGTACCTCATTGTGGACTGACACAGGAAAAGGCCTTCTCTGCAGTGACATCTTGACAGTAGAAGTTCCCTTGGAAACAGGAATGGCGGCCACCTGGCGTCTTCAGTTCCCAGGTCATCTGAAAAAAATGACTGAATGACCAATGTTGCTAAGGGCAAGCTCCTTAGGAACTTGTATATTTTATGTATTATTACATCAATACCTACCTTTTCTCCAGTGAGTTCATGGCGGTGTGATCGTCCTTCTCCTGTGACCTGAAACAGTCTTTGCACAAAGAGTTGCAGAAGGAAGACAACATGCCACACTTTTTGCTCTATAAGACGCACCCGACCATAAGACGCACCCAGTTATAGAGGATGAGAACAAGAAAAAAAATGTTCTCTCCCTCTCTGCGCAGTGCCTCTCCAGCAAAGCGGGAGGAGAAATGGAAGGGGCTCCATTTCTCCTGCCGCTTCGCTGAAGGGCCCTGCGCAACTTTTCCTCTCTGCGCAGCTCCCCTTCAGCAAAAACCTTGGTTATTACCACCAGAGAGCCATGTTACACATCAGGGGTTATCTTGCCTGACTTGTTCCATAGTTACCTTTTGAGCTCCATTTCCCATTTCTTTTCGTAATCTTGCAGTTCCTGCTGGAAAGGCTTAGTGGAGTTGATGTTCTAGTCTGCTTCCTCATTGGATCCTCACAACAACCCTGTGAGGTAGGTTAGGCTGCGCTTAATGGCAGAGTGAGGATTTGAACTCGAGTCTCCCAGGTCCTAATCCAGCACTCTAGCCTCTCTCAGGAACTTCCTTTGGAGAAAGCACTTTTCCCCCAGGATCCTGGACTTGCCATGTCCCTGAGCAGTCACTCTCCAGTCGCCATCAGCAGGTTCATCCTCAAAATGCTTTATTTGCCTTTTCAGCAAGTTTTTTAACTTACCTTTCTTTCTCTCCTTCCAAGGCAACCTGAGCCCACATGAAATTAGAAGAAACGGCTTTGACCTCTCCTTGTCTTTTTTGCTTTTTCTCTCTCGACATGCACATTTCTAGCTTCAGCAACAAAAAACCCCCAACTTTCCCTTCATGAAATGACTTCTCTAGTTGCCTTTTAAAAGAAAAGCCTTCTATGTTTCCTACTCATTTTCCCTCTTCTTTAAACGGATTTCATATCCATGTACCCTTTCATGTGCTCCTTCTGTTCATCCAAAGTCTCCTTAGTTTGAAAGGTAAGCAAAATTGGATTCCCCCTTCCTTCCTTCATCTTCATTTTCTCTTGGCTTTTCCAGTTATGTATTTTCAATTTTCTTGATTCTCTTTATAATCTCCATCTTGGTATTTTTCTCAGTTTTTGTTTGTGTGTTTGTAAAATATGTCCACCATGACTTCTGTGACTCTGTAAGAAGAAGTGGCTTCATCTGAGTGTTGTGGGCTCTTCAGACACAACTGTAAAGAGAGGATGTCAATGAGATGCACCTGAAAGAGACTGGGGTCTCCAGCACCTTTTCCCTCTCCTACAGAAACAGAGGAACAAAAACAGCAGGTTACCTAAAGACGCGCAATCAAAATGCATGTTTCTCTCAATAATACACTGCTGGATTTTACTTGATGTATCAAGAGCTCTTACTCACTTTGCATCTTGGGAGTTAACAAAACAGCTCTGCCTCAGACACAGTGAACTCTGCGACGTCTGTAAAACAGAAGATCTGGAACAAAAGAAAGAGCGTTGTCCCGCCCGCAAGTGTACCTCATTGTGGACTGACACAGGAAAAGGCCTTCTCTGCAGTGACATCTTGACAGTAGAAGTTCCCTTGGAAACAGGAATGGCGGCCACCTGGCGTCTTCAGTTCCCAGCTCATCTGAAAAAAATGACTGAATGACCAATGTTGCTAAGGGCAAGCTCCTTAGGAACTTGTATATTTTATGTATTATTACATCAATAACCTACCTTTTCTCCAGTGAGTTCATGGCGGTGTGATCGTCCTTCTCCTGTGACCTGAAACAGTCTTTGCACAAAGAGTTGCAGAAGGAAGACAACATACCACACTTTTTGCTCTATAAGACGCACCCGACCATAAGACGCACCCAGTTATAGAGGATGAGAACAAGAAAAAAAATGTTCTCTCCCTCTCTGCGCAGTGCCTCTCCAGCAAAGCGGGAGGAGAAATGGAAGGGGCTCCATTTCTCCTGCCGCTTCGCTGAAGGGCCCTTCGCAACTTTTCCTCTCTGCGCAGCTCCCCTTCAGCAAAAACCTTGGTTATTATCACCAGAGAGCCATGTTACACATCAGGGGTAATCTTGCCCGGCCTGTTCCACAGTTACCTTTTGTGCTCCATTTCCCATATCTTTTCGTAATCTTGCCGGTTCTGCTGGAAAGGCTTAGTGGAGTTGATGTTCTAGTCTGCTTCCTCATTTGATCCTCACAACAACCCTGTGAGGTAGGTTAGGCTGAGAGATAGAGCGCTTCATGGCAGAGTGAGGATTTGAACTCGAGTCTCCCAGGTCCTAATCCAGCACTCTGGCCTCTCTCAGGAACTTCCTTTGGAGAAAGCACTTTCCCACAGGATCCTGGACTTGCCATGTCCCTGAGCAGTCACTCTCCAGTCGCCATCAGCAGGTTCATCCTCAAAATGCTTTATTTGCTTTTTCAGCAAGTTTTTAACTTACCTTTCTTTCTCTCCTTCCAAAGCAACCTGGGCCAACATGAAATTAGAAGGAGCAGTTTTGTACTCTCCTTATCTTCTTTGCTTTTTCTCTCTCGACATGCACATTTCTAGCTTCAGTAACAAAAAACCCCCAACTTTCCCTTCATGAAATGACTTCTCTAGTTGCCTTTTAAAAGAAAAGCCTTCTATTTTTCCTACTTATTTTCCCTCTTCTTTAAGCGGACTTCATATCCATGTACCCTTTCATGTGCTCCTTCTGTTCATCCAAAGACTCATCAGTTTGAAAGGTAAATAACATTTGATTCTCCCTTTCCTTCATTTATCTTCATTTCCAGTTAAGTATTTTTAATTTTCTTGATTCTCTTTAAAATCTCCATCTTGGTATTTTTCTGAGCTTTTTGTTTGTTTGTTTGTTTGTGTTTGTTTGTTTGTTTGTAAAATACGTCCACCATGACTTCTGTGACTCTGCAGGAAGAGGTGGCTTCCTCTGAGTGTTGTGGGCTCTTCAGACACAACCTGTCTTTCTCTCCTTCCAAAGCAAACTGAGCCAACATGAAATTAGAAGGAACGGCTGTGTCCTCTCCTTGTCTTCTTTGCTTTTTTTCTCTCGACATGCACATTTCTAGCTTCAGCAACAAAAAACCCCAACTTTCCCTTCATGAAATGACTTCTCTAGTTGCCTTTTTTAAAAAAAGCCTTCTATTTTCCATACTCATCTTCCCTCTTCTTTAAATGAACATCATATCCATATACCCTTTCATGTGCTTCCACTTTTCATCCTTCATTTATCCTCATTTTCTCTTGGCTTTTCCATTTAAGCATTTTTGATTTTCTTGATTCTCTTTAAAATCTCCATCTTGGTATTTTTCTGAGTTTTCAATTTAAATTTTGCTTGGCTAAACTCGTTTTGGGGGGACTTTCTCAAGATCCATCATCTGTCTACAATTTACTGTCCCTGTGTTATTAGGATTAAGTCTTCTTTGATCTTCTATTTTCCTTCAGTTTCCTTTTAATTTGAAATTTAATGCCTCTCCTAACACCTTTTAGGGACAGATACCTGATTAAGATATATGTGTGCAGTATTTGAAATCAACCACTAAAGAGATCACAGGTTAAAATTACCTGTGTCCCTTTTTAAAGTTGTAAATGATGAATTTCAGCAGTGAAATCCTTTCATTTACTGTAAAAAAAATTCCCAGTAGTTTTGAAAAGCATCTAACCTAAGCTGGTTTCAGTTGCCTTTTCAAACCTGTTTCATCTTCCTAGCCTCCCTCTCCTAATCCCTCTGCCCCTTGACTCCTTCAGCTCTGACCAGTGAGAGGGCCAACAGTACTATAGCCAGGGACAGGCTCACTCACTGGAATGCGACTCGCTCCTTCCGCCACCAGTAGGTCATAACCACACATAAAATAGTCCCTTGCAGCATTAATACAGTGGTTGCAAATGTCTTTATTTTTGACAGGGGGTCACTTCAGGGCTTTGATGGGAAATGAGTATTTTCATTCCAAATTAAAACATTCTGGAAATACAAGGGAGCTGAATTTGAAATCCACCCAAATCTCATGGATTACAAACTACAGGAACATGACCTGCAAAGGAGAATAAGGGAAAGACTATGGGAAGAGGGGCTGGCTTGGATCTCAGTGGCCCCCATTGAATTCTATGGAGCAAAGCAAATGGGCTGTACAGTTGGAAAAGTAATATGGGGTACAGTTGGAAAGGACAGCAGTTGCTTCTCACTCCTATGTATACACAACATTCTATGATAGAATGAATGAAGACTGAGTGCTTGTTTTTAAAAAGTTGGCTTAGAAAGAAAGAAAGAAAGAAAGAAAGAAAGTAAGTGGTGGTTAATTTTAAATCATTGCTCCTGTTTGTAGCATACTGGTCATCTTTCCCTTGAAAATTGCTTTGTTGAAATATAATACCTGGTTGGTGGATGGGAAAGGTTTGGAGGACGCCATTGACCAACCGTCTCTCCTGCCTGCCCCCATAAGCACTCTTATTTTAGTCAAGCAAGCGATATTCTCAGAGAATATGCCTGAGTGGTTCAAGGAACAGATTTAGAAGTGATGAAAAGGAAGATATAATTTAAGCTAGTCCCCCTTCTTGGAACTGAAGGCCTCAACATAATTAGCAGTGATGATTGAAAGCAAAGCCCTATAAGGACATTCTGTTTGCTTCCAGAGATCACTGCAGTTCAGGTTATGCTGACTGGGAAAAGGTTTGAACTCGACCAGTGAATGCATTTTAAAGCCATGAGACGGTGCCTCCTGCTTAGGAGTTACCTCAAGAAAAAGTTGTCTTGACTCCTGTGCCTTTTAATAGTTGCGCAGATTTTCTCTCCCCTACATGGCAAGCCATACCAATCAGAATGCCTTCTTCTGTTCTACTATTAAGGAACACCGTCCTCTGCTTTTCATCCTAGCGCATTGGTTTAAAAAGTACAGCATTGCTGACATACGGCCTTCAACGGCCCAGCTTTCCCATTCAGACTTGGTGGGTATGCAGCCTAACCCATCTGGAGCACAAAAGATGTAGATTTTCCCAATCCGGAATCATTCATGCTCATCCTCAACATGCTGCTTTCAATTTAGAGTGTTTCTAGATCCTGCTGTTCAGGAGGTTGGATGTGCCTACTTGTTATGTGTTTGAAAACCCTTCTTTAGGATATCCACATATTTTCCTCCCTGCACATGGCCCAAGTGAACGAAGAAGGAAGTGGTGCTTGTAATCCTGATATACCGTATTTTTCGCTCTATAGGACACACTTTTCCCCCTCCAAAAATTAAGGGAAGGGGAAATGTGTGTGTGTCCTATGGAGCGAATGCAGGCTCCTTGGCTTCAGTGATAGCAACGCGAAGCCTCCGAAGCGCAGAGGGAGCGCTCCCTCCGCACTCCGGAGGCTTAGCGTTGCTTTCGCTGAAGCCTGGAGAGCGAGAGGGGTCGGTGCGCACTGACCCCTCTCGTTCTCCAGGCTTCAGGGATAGCTGCCTGAAGCCTCTGGAGAGCAGCGGGAACTCGCACTGCGCTCTGAAGGCTTCGGGTTCCTTTTGCTGAAGCCGGGAGAGCAAGACTCTCCTGGCTTCAGCAGAGAGGGAGAGCTGCGCAGCGCCCCTTCAGCCAAGCGGGAGGAGAAATGGAAGGGGCTCCGTTTCTCCTGCCGCTTTGCTGAAGGGGTGCTGAGCAGAGAGGGGGAGAATTTTTTTTTTCTTGTTCTCCCCCTCTAAAACAAGGTGCGTCCTATGGTCCGGTGCGTCCTATAGAGCAAAAAATACGGTACATCATTGGGCAGATGTGGATGTGCACACCCACACTCAAATTGTCAGGACTGCCAACAACTGTTTTCAAATGGACACACTGCAGGGAAATAAAAAAATCAATCTGCAATGAGCTTTCAATTTTGGAATGAAAAGAGTGTTTTCACTGTGTACACACTATACATTTAAAGATGTTCAAAACACATTCCTCCAAAAACAATTCCCACCACTCTTAATCTCGGGGCTTTGGGTTCGAGCCCACGATGGGCAAAATATTCCTTCACTGCAAGCGGTTGGATTAGATGACCCTTGTGGTCCCTTCCAACTCTATGATTATAACCCTTAACAAACTACAGTGCCTTAGGATTGCAGAGTTGGAAGGAACCCAAGGGTCATCTAGTCCAACCCCCTGAAAGTCAGGAATCTTTTGCCCAACGTGAGGCTCAAAACCACGACTCGGAGATTAAGAGTCTCATGCTCTGCTGACTGAGCTATTTGCCCTGGCGTTTCCATGACCTAGATGATAGAGAGGGCATCAATTCGGTCCTGCTAGCGCAGCTGTGTGACTTCACCCCTGGAGGTGCACTCCATTGTTTCTTGAGACAGAAAGATGCCAACAACTCTTGGAAGCCTTGACAAACTACAGTTCCCAGGATTCCTTGAAGGAAGCCATGACTATAATGGTAAAGGTAAAGGTAAAGGGACCCCTGACCATTAGGTCCAGTCGTGGCCAACTCTGGGGTTGCGGCACTCATCTCGCTTTATTGGCTGAGGGAGCCAGTGTACAGCTTCCGGGTCATGTGGCCAGCAGGACTAAGCCGCTTCTGGTGAACCAGAGCAGCGCACGGAAACGCCGTTTACCTTCCCGCCGGAGTGGTACCTATTTATCTACCTGCACTTTGACGTGCTTTCGAACTGCTAGGCTGGCAGGAGCAGGGACCGAATGATGGGAGCTCACCCCGTCGTGGGGATTCGAACCACGACCTTCTGATCAGCAAGTCCTAGGCTCTGTGGTTTAACCCACAGCGCCCCCCGCGTCCCTTTGTAACCGTGGCTGGTTACAAAGAAACAATTCCTATTCTTTTCCTATTCCTAGCATCAGCTGGGAGCAGGTAGTGCCAACTTGAATAAAATATTGGGGAGCCCAGGTAACTGATCACATGACATGGCACATGCACACCATTTGACTGGCAACGCCCATCAACTTGGGAGGGTGTGACGGGCCCTTCAAATATTTTATTGGGAGGTGGGCCGAACAGACCTTGGCCCCTAGGCTGGGAGTGGTTTTAATTAACACAGCTCTCTCAATCCTGAGTGAGGACGGATTTGGCAGGGGGACCTGGGAACGGCTGCCTCAGTAACAACTCCAACGCAAATAATCATCAGTGTGATCTGAGCTTGCAAATGCACCCAAGAGTTGTTACGATGAATGGCTCACACCCTGATATAAACGGATCTCTTTATACCTCCTCCTCTCTCCCTCCTCTCTTTCCCTGCCTAATGAGCAAACAGTTTGCTGCAGTATACCGGTAGGATTTCCTCTCTTCTTTCCTTCCCCTTGGGAGTCTGCTGAGTGCTGCTGAACTGAGTCAGTTGTGTATATATTATTCATGCCTCTCTGAAACGCAAAAGTAGGTGAGCGCTTGCACAGAACACATAAATACCACAAAGCATTCACCTTTTCATGAAGACAGGAATGGAATGGAAGAGATTCTTGGGGAAATGCCTGGGCAGCACATTATTCTCTTGCCGTCTGCAGCAAAAGCAAAGCCCATAAGAAAAACCCTTTTGTCCTCATGCCCAACTTAGAACCATAGAATCATAGAGTTGGAAGAGACGAGTCCAACCCCCTGCCAAGCAGGAAACACCATCAGAGCACTCCTGACATATGGTTGTCAAGCCTCTGCTTAAAGACCTCCAAAGAAGGAGACTCCACCACACTCCTTGGCAGCAAATTCCACTGTCGAGCAGCTCTTACTGTCAGGAAGTTCTTCCTAATGTTTAGGTGGAATCTTCTTTCTTGTAGTTTGGATCCATTGCTCCGTGTCCGCTTCTCTGGAGCAGCAGAAAACAACCTTTCTCCCTCCTCTATATGACATCCTTTTATATATTTGAACATGGCTATCGTATCACCCCTTAACCTCCTCTTCTCCAGGTACAGATTGAATTGTATCCTCTTCTCCAGGTACAGATTGAATTGTATTTTTTCCTGTTCATCCCGTCTCACTCCGCGCCCATTTCCTTTCTACTGTTTTCACCCACTGTGACAATTCAGCTCAGACGTTCCTCAGGACACACAAACACACACACCTTGTTGTTGTTGTTGTTTAGTCGTTTAGTCGTGTCCGACTCTTTGTGACCCCCTGGACCATAGCACTCCAGGCACTCCTGTCTTCCACTGCCTCCCGCAGTTTGGTCAGAGTCATGTTTGTAGCTTCAAGAACACTGTCCAACCATCTCGTCCTCTGTCGTCCCCTTCTCCTTGTGCCCTCCATCTTTCCCAACATCAGGGTCTTTTCCACGGAGTCTTATCTTCTCATGAGGTGGCCAAAGTACTGGAGCCTCAGCTTCACCTCTCAATAAAGCACCATATGCATAGAAGGCGCTGAGTCAACCGGTAGATTTATTAACTTGTGCATTATTTAAATAATAATTTTAATACAATTCATTGATAAATAGTGGTTAGTGACTACTATTGCAACAAACGGCATGAATTATTGCCCTGAGTTGCAGGTACAAATACACACAAGAGGGAGATTGTAACGAACAGTAGACATTCACACAAAAACACAATATCAAATGTTCATTCACCTGTGTGTCTTCCAGTGCAACATATGTCATCATCTGCCAACAATGCCTGTTATGGTGCCCAAACTCCACCACTTGAGGTACAGTGGTACCTCGGGTTAAGTACTTAATTTGTTCCAGAGGTCCGTTCTTAACCTGAAACTGTTCTTAACCTGAAGCACCACTTTAGCTAATGGGGCCTCCTGCCGCCGCCGCACAATTTCTGTTCTCATCCTGAAGCAAAGTTCTTAACCTGAAGCACTATTTCTGGGTTAGCAGAGTCTGTAACCTGAAGTGTATGTAACCTGAAGCGTATGTAACCCGAGGTACCACTGTAGTTATCTCACAATAGGGCCTCTTCTGCAAATCAATACTATAAGGAAGTCAACTATAATCAGAACAGTAAGTCTAGATTTGCGGCTATTTATTCCCTGCCCCCTCAGCATATTTAGCAGTACTCAACCAATTAACACCATAATTTCCTTGTTTCCTTGAAGTGGGGATGTAGTGGTAGCGCAGTGAGCCTTTTCTCTCAAGCACACTAAGGCGTAGTTAAGGCAAGAGATTCAGTTGGCAGTTATTTTAAGTGCTGCAAGTATGCACTGAGTTGGGAAATAACCGTTAAAGCCCAAGCCAGGGGAGTGATGTAGCCCAGGGCCAGGGCACGCTGAGAAACATTCCACGCCAACTGAAAAAGGATTATTGCATGTGAATCCAGTCCTGAGACTAAAGGCAGAAGTTGATTCTCACAGCCAGGTTGACTTACAGCCAATCCTATGCATGTTTATTCATTTCAGTGGGACTTTTCCCCCAAGTGAGTGTGCACAGGATTATGGTCTTAGGCAGGGGTCGGCAAGGTTTATCTTGCCTGGGCCAGATTGGTGCCCGTGATTTTCAGCGTCTGTGCACAGACGCGATTTCTGGCATTGCAGAAGCGACTCAGGGGGCGGCACATGGGCCAGTCAAATGACCTCTGTGGGCCACTTCCGGCCCATGGGCCTTAGGCTGCTGACCCCTGGTCTTAGGTATTCATTACATTTCTATCCAACTCTTCCTTCAAGGAACTCAGTTTCAGTTTCTTCGTGTCAAGCAGAGACATCACTGAGCTTCTCTGATATTGCAGCTCAGAGCGGAACTCAACCTCAGAGCCCAGGTTAAGGTGGGCTCAGTTCCCAACAAACACCTGTTAAAAGGAGAAAAAACTTGGGTGCGGGGAGATATTTGGGGTCCTATATAATAATAATAATAATAATTTATTATCTATACCCCGCTCATCTGGCTGAGTTTCCCCAGCCACTCTGGGTGGCTCCCAATCAAATGTTAAAAACAGCACAGCATTAAATATTAAAAACTTCCCTGAACAGGGCTGCTTTCAGATGTCTTTTAAAGATAGGATAGCTGCTTATTTCCTTCACATCTGAAGGGAGGGTGTTCCACAGGGTGGGCGCCACTACCGAGAAGGCCCTCTGTCTGGTTCCCTGTAACCTCACTTCTCGCAATGAGGGAACCACCAGAAGGCCCTCAGTGCTGGATCTCAGTGTCTGGGCTGAATGATGGGGGTGGAGACGCTTCTTCAGGTATACAGGACCGAGGCCGTTTAGGGCTTTAAAGGTCAGCACCAACACTTTGAATTGTGCTCGGAAATGTATGTAAAGAATCAGCATGAAAAGACACCATAAAGCATTACATTTGGCTTACTGAGTGTCCTGACTGCCCCTTCGAACTAAGAGCAAAGGAAGGCATTACATTTTAAGTGTGCTTAAAGCGGTACACACATTCTGAAATATCTTTCCAGAGCGCTCAACGTGTGTTCAGACCAGTGGTGTAGCATGGGTTGCCAGCGCCTGGGGCTGCACAGGTTGGGGGAAGCAGAGTACACATGCACATTCAACTGCCTAACGGCATCTGCATCACCCAGGAGATGGCAGCTGCTGAGGTAAGAAAAGAAGAGTGATTTTGTTGTCTGGAGAGGTCACTTCCTGGTTTGCATGGAGAAGCCGTTTTCAATGGAGCCCAGCGTGCAGCTGCGTTGAGGCAGCACCGGGTGTTGAAATATTGCGCCCCTAACAATTTTGCACCAGGAGCAACTGCCCGTGGGTCCCCCCACGCTGTGCCACTGGTTCAGACTCAATACTGTACTTAAGTTGCTACAACTGCTATCAGCCTTAGATGTCCAATGCTCTCTAAGATTGACTGATGCCACAGTTGTAGCTATAGCACCTCCTGTAGCTTTAGCCACTCTTGAGATCAGTTTTCAGATTGAAATTAAAGTGACACTCTGCATATGACGCATAGTGGGTGGCCAGCTGAGACGTCACAGAGGAACCACTGTGTTCCAGATAGATAAATCTTCACTCCTATATACGTTTGGCCCAGAGGCAGTCGCTACGCATTTCTGGGCATGTTGCCGCTTGCAACACCACTGATGGCTAATATTTAAACAGTTCCTCCGGTTTAGTCTAGTTCAGCTGGGTGTTGCCTGAAAAGCATTCTGTTATAACTTTGCTTGCTGCTGAGATATGATTAATCGGTCACTCGGGTGGTGAGTTTAAACCGGATTCCATGACTGGCTCTTGAAACTTGGAGGAAGAAAAAAAAACTTTGGCCACGGCAAAAGCAAAACGGAAAGCAGTTCTGTAATTGCAGCCTACAGATATCTGCAGCAATAAACGATTTCCTCTGTCAGTTTGGCCAAACCCTTGCTGGACAAAACTGAAGCGGCTCTCTGGAGAGCACAGACGCACTTGGACTAAACATATGGGGGGACCCATTAAATATTGTTTTATGCTCCCATTTCCTGAATCAGGAAAATGGTCAGGAAGCAGCAATTGATAGGGACAGTTCCCCTAGTAAGGAGAAAGCACTGGAGCGTTATGGTACCTGCCATGGAAGGAAGCCTTAGTGTGGACAGCCCATCCAGGACACTACGCAAGAACTTTATTGCCTCTCTTAAAAAAGAAAGAACAGCAACAGAAAGCCTCCAGTGTTATGTAGAAACTGAGCTATGTAATGGCAGTATCCTCATAGTGCTTTTTGCATATACAAGCCGATCAGGCAGGCACCTACAGCAGTGTATTTCCACCAGGGGAGCATATGAAGATCTCAGAGCAAGGAGGGTGTGGTGTGTGAATGTTTCCAAAAACATATATGATATAAGTAAATACACCTTCCCGCCGGAGTGGTACCTATTTATCTACTTGCACTTTGATGTGCTTTTGAACTGCTAGGTTGGCAGGAGCAGGGACCAAGGAACGGGAGCTCACCCCATCACGGGGATTCAAACCGCCGACCTTCTGATCAGCAAGTCCTAGGCTATATAAAACAAGTACATTCGTACCTTGGAAGTCAAACGGAATCCGTTCCGGAAGTCCGTTCGACTTCCAAAATGTTTGGAAACCAAAGTGCAGCTTCCAATTGGCTGCAGGAAACTGCAGGAAGCCATGGAAGCCCCGTCAAATGGTTCCAAAGAACGTTTGCAGACCGGTTCACTCACCCACCCAACCACACCAGCCACTACTGAGTCTTAATTTTGTGATGTGCCCTTAACACACACAAGCACACAATTTCCCAAGCATACCATAATGAATGGAAATGTAAAAATAACTTCAGAAATATATCAAAACCATCATGGCCGGAATGTAGCAGTGGAAAGATTCCTGTATTAATAAATATTTGTGTGGAAGAGAGAGCAAGTGCACCCAAGTTCATGTGAAAAAGCCAGCTACAGCCCATGTCTACCAAACTTCTTGCATTATTTCTCTTTAGAGTTCTTTACTTGGAGATTCAGACATGGGCAGTTCAGTCCACTGCACTGAACCAAGTGAGGTGCAAGCTATTTCACAAGACCGCCATGAATGGCAAGTCTTACCCTGTGCTCATTACTGGTCTTTGCCAAACCAGTTCCAAATTGTTCCAGGGCAATCTCAATCTCTGGCACTTGAAGACACTGGAAGACTCTTCCCTGGGTCAATATGGTATTAATGAGCCTATAGGAAGAATGAATTTGGCATCACATCAAATTGATTCCATAAAATATTGAAATGAAAGTCGAAAGCCAAAACAACTCGTAAGTGCAGCATCATGCTTTGCAAATGGCACGTTCAAGTGAGAACTACAAACTGTGTGGTTTGAGGAAAGTTTCAGTGACGGGATCCCATATCTTGAAATGAGAATTCTTCTCAAAGAAGAATAAAATTAAACTGTCAGAGGCTTTATTGGCAAATATAAACAAGTCAGTGGTGATTAAAAGCCAGGATCAAATAAGGCTAATGTTGCTTAGATTTATACATTCCTGAATTTATCACTTGCTAAAGATTTCTCAAGTTTCACAGGCTATGCGAAGGATGGAGAAAGAGGCTGTGTACACCTTCTATCTTTGAAACACAATCAAAACACAACCTTTCCCTTAAAGAATTATGGGCACTGTAGTTTATCCCTCAGTGTTACGATTTTCAGCAACCCTTAACAAGCTACCGTACCCAGAATTCTTTGAGAGGAAAAATGTGCTTTAAAAGGTACATTATGCATACCGTTGGGACGCGGGTGGAGCTGTGGTCTAAACCACAGAGCCTAGGACTTCCCGATCAGAAGGTCGGCGGTTCAAATCCCCGCAACAGGGTGAGCTCCCGTTGTTCGGTCCCTGCTCCTGCCCACCTAGCAGTTCAAAAGTACGTCAAAGTGCAAGTAGATAAATAGGTACCGCTCCGGCGGGAAGGTAAACGGCGTTTCCGTGCACTGCTTTGTTTTGCCAGAAGCGGCTTAGTCATGCTGGCCACATGGCCTGGAAGCTGTACGCCGACTCCCTCGGCCAATAAAGCGAGATGAAGAAGAAACATGAAGAAAATAGAAAGATTTTTAAAAGAAAAAAGTGTGCAAAAGATCCCGACAGACAAGAAAGACCGACTAAATGCTCCAATTGTAAACGAGGAAATTATCGATATAATAAAAGAACTGAAGAAAGGGAAGGCACCAGGACCAGATGGCTTAACATCTAGCTATTATAAAGAACTAAGGCACGCCATAATAGTACCACTAAAGGAAGTTATGAACAATATATTGAAAAAACAGGAAATCCCGGGAACGTGGAAAGAGGCCTTCATTACACTCATTCCCAAGCAAGATTCCGATTTGACACAAGTAAAGAATTATAGGCCAATATCTCTGCTGAACACAGACTATAAAATCTTTGCTGGTATATTAGCAAAAAGACTGAAGAAGATATTACAGGAAGTAATACATGTAGATCAGGCAGGCTTCCTCCCGGGCAGACAGATGAAAGATAATGTTAGGAATATAATAAATATTTTGGAATACCTGTCTGCACGGAATGAGAAGCAAGCCCTATTAATGTTCGTGGACGCGGAGAAGGCTTTCGATAATTTATCGTGGGAATTTATGCTAAAAAATTTAGAAATGATGGAGGTTGGGAATGATTTCTACAATGGAATAAGGGCTATCTACTCTGAACAAAGAGCAAAATTGATTGTGAATAATATACACACTGAAGAATTCAAGATATTGAAAGGTACTAGGCAGGGGTGCCCTCTTTCGCCGTTGTTATTTATAACAGTTCTGGAAGTTCTTTTAGGTTCAATAAGGAATAATGATAAAATAAAAGGAGTGACAGTCGGCAAAAATGAATACAAGGTTAAAGTCTTCGCCGACGATATTGTAATAACGATTGAAGAACCTAAAAATAGTCTAAATGAGGTCTTGGAGGAAATTGACCAGTTCGGTAGAGTGGCGGGCTTTACGTTAAATAAGAAGAAAACAAAAATAATGGTTAAGAACATAGACCAGGGCACAATGGAGGAACTGCAGCGAGAATCAGGGATTGACATGGCAAAAAAGGTAAAATATTTGGGAATATGGCTGACCTCAAAAAACATCGACTTATATCAGAACAACTATATCCAGGTGTGGAATGGAATTAAGAAAGATCTAGAAACTTGGGGTAGAATGAAACTGTCCTTCTGGGGCAGAATTTCAATGATCAAAATGTGCGTGCTCCCAAAGATGATATTTTTGTTTCAAATGATCCCTATAATTAGGGGAACAAGTGTATTTAAAGAATGGCAGAGAACGCTTACGAGATACATCTGGCAGGGCAAAAAGCCAAGAATTCAATTCAAATTACTAACGGATGCCAAGGAAAGAGGCGGCTTTGCCATGCCGGACCTAAAACTATATTACGAGGCGTCTTCTCTTTGCTGGCTAAAGGAGTGGATAAAATTAAATAACAACAAATTATTAGATCTAGAGGGCTTCGATAATAGGTTCGGGTGGCACGCCTACTTATGGTTGGAGAAGAGGAAAGTCCATAAAGGTTTCATCAATCATGTCATTAGGGGTTCCTTAATAGAGGTCTGGGATAGATATAAAAACATTTTGGAATTCAAAGTCCTGCACTGGCTGTCACCACTAGAGGTAATGTCGGTAAAAAAGATTAACATGAGGCCAAACTGGATAACATATGGAGAATTGGTAGTGAAAGAGGGGGAGAAATGGAAATTTAGGCCATACGAACAAGTTAAAGACCAGGTTTATGATTGGCTGCACTACTTCCAAGCAAATGCAATGTTTAATAAAGATCTTAAAGAAAGGGGTTATATAGAAAAAGCGTCTAAATTCCAATTAGAAATAATTGACAATGATGATAAGATAATCTCGAAAATGTATAGAATACTTTTAGAATGGCAAACCAAAGACGAGGAGGTAAAGGCGGTCATGATTAAATGGGCCAGGGACTTTGGTTATAACATACAATTAGAGGATTGGGAAAAGGTGTGGAATGAAAATATGAAATTTACTGCATGTACAGCACTAAAGGAAAACATAATGAAGATGGTGTACAGGTGGTATATTACACCGACAAAACTAGCGAAAATGTATAAGACATGTAATAGGTGCTGGAAATGCAAAGAAAAAGAAGGATCTTTCTTTCACATGTGGTGGGATTGCAGGAAGGTAAGGGGATTTTGGGACTTGATTTATGGAGAATTGAAAAGGATGCTTAAATACTCGTTTGTTAAGAAACCAGAATCATTCTTGCTAGGAATAACAGGAAGAGAGATAAGAAGACGAGACCACAAACTGTTTCAGTATGCTGTCACAGCGGCAAGAACACTAATGGCCCAGAGGTGGAGACAGGAGGAACTGCCAACTCTACATGAATGGAGGATGAAACTCACAGATTATGCGGAACTGGATAAGATGACTGGAAGAATAAGATACCAAAAAGATAAAAAATTCACTGAGGACTGGGAAAAGTTTGCGGAATATCTGGGAACTGTATGTGATCAGCAAACAACGCTAGTGGGGTTTAAAGAGACTTTGTAACATTCTAAGGTATATTGCAAGACAGAATTAGAGAGGTGAAGGTTAAGGGTAAATCGGCAATAGTATATAGAAAATGCGGGAAAATAAAGAAAATGGATGACTGGGGGAGGTGCTGGTGGAGGCTCAAAAATTGTAAATTTGTAAGCATGGTTGTAACCAATATAAGTAAAAAGAAAACTTAATAAAAACTTAATTAAAAAAAATAAAATAAAGCGAGATGAGCGCCGCAACCCCAGAGTCGGTCACGACTGGACCTAATGGTCGGGGTCCCTTTACCTTTTAAAGATTTCTCAAGTTTCACAGGATATGCGAAGGATGGAGAAAGAGGCTGTGTACACCTTGCATCTTTGAAACACAATCAAACCTTTCCCTTAAAGAATTCTGGGCACTGCAGTTTATCCCTCAGTGTTACGATTTTCAGCAACCCTTAACAAGCTACCGTCCCTAGAATTCTTTGAGAGGAAAAATGTGCTTTCAAAGGTATACCATCAGAGGTATACCATCAGAGTCCTTCGAAACTCCATTTCCTTTCATTGCCTCTTCTGCCCTACTTCCCACCCTGCCTTCCACTGCTGAGAACGTTACGTCAGGCAAGAGCATGCAGTGAAGAGAAAGTTCCTTTTTCCAAATCTGTCCCTGCCTTCTATTTCTCTAAAGTGATTACGGCCTGAGGGTAGGAATGAACTCAGGGACGCAACTGGTGCGAGTGCTTGATATGATTCCTGCCCAACCCCCAGCCCCCCCCCCCCCGTTATCCACGTGTCAGTTACAAGAGTCAGGATTTGCCCTCTGACAGCAATGAATAACAGTCATTCCCCGAGTCTTGCTTATCTCCTAGAACTCAACCTGAGTCACTGAGAATGAAGACCAATCCCTGTCTGCACCTTTGTACAGTTCTAAGTTCTGCTTTTTTTGTCCTGCTAAAGAGTGACAGAGTGATGTGTGATGTATGGAAGTGAGAGCTGGACCATAAAGAAGGCGGATTGCCGAAGAATTGATGCTTTTGAATTATGGTGCTAGAGGAGACTCTTGAGAGTCCCATGGACTGCAAGAAGATCAAACCTCTCCATTCTGAAGGAAATCAGCCCTGAGAGCTCACTGGAAGGACAGATCCTGAAGCTGAGGCTCTAATACTTTGGCCACCTCATGAGAAGAGAAGACTCCCTGGAAATGACCCTGATTTTGGGAAAGATGGAGGGCACAAGGAGAAGGGGACGACAGAGGACGAGATGGTTGGACAGTGTTCTGGAAGCTACCAGCATGAGTTTGACCAAACTGCGGGAGGCAGTGGAAGACAGGAGTGCCTGGCGTGCTCTGGTCCAGGGGGTCACGAAGAGCCGGACACGACTAAAAGACTAAACAACAACAAGCATCCACAGGATGCTTACCCTTCTTTACCCTTCTCAGGCTGCAGTCCTAAGCATACTTGGAAATAAGTTGCACAGAAATCAATGAATGAAGAATCAAGCAAATAACAAGCTGAAGGGCAAAGTGCTAACCTGAAATCCCATGCATGCTTCACTGGGAGTCAGCCTCATTGAAAGCAGAGGAAGTTATTTCCAATTAAACATTAGCCACTCCTTAGTTTCCCAAGTAGCGAGAGATTCCAGCAGAGATTCATGGAGGGTTTCTTTTGTTTTGTTTAATTTTCAAATATGCAATCAGAGGATGGTGTGTGGAGGCAAAGTACTCTCTTACGAATGGAAAGCACAGCTGCTAATCCTGCATCAGATTTGCAGAGATTTAAGAATGTATGTACACAGTACCAGTTCCAGAAACACAGTTTCAGCCAATTTGAGTAACAAACTGGGCCTCACACTAAAATTCTAAGTGCACACTTTCCCCTTCCTTCTCTCCCTCTCTCACACAAAGAGCAGATTTTAGAACCTGACAACTTTAGAAAGCTGTTTTCCTTTTTAAAAAGAGAGTGTTTCTGGCTCTCGAGGTTGCAAACCCATGCTTGGAAGTATGCGTGTTTGTGACATCTGTTAAAACCGCAGCAGCCGAAGGAGAAGCTGCAAAAGATTATTAGTGTGTGGGGGGGGGACTACATCCTCTCCCTATATCAGAATCAACTATGCAAAATAATTTAGAGAGATGTGCTCACTTTGCACAGCATATACAGGCTTTCAGAAGGCAGCCTTTTCCAGTGCACAAATCCAGCGTCACGTGGGCAGTTACTAATGCTACATGCTTGCTGCTTGCTTGAACAAACCCTGCAATGCAGCAGTGGCTGGGCAGCACCAGTGCGAATCACATGACCAATGCATGTGCCCATGCGGTGACTGCTGGAGTTCATGGCCTGGGCTGCCTGCAACTCTGCCTGCTTGTTTGGGGAGAGGGGCTTTTCTTAATAAAATGTCTGCGACGCACAACGAGACTATAACTAGGTAAGACAGCCAAGGCCAGTAACGAGCAAGCGGGGCCGGTGCCAGCTGCTGTGATACCCCCTGCCCTCCAGCAGCTGCTGCCTGAATCCAACCACCTCATCTGGCCTATTCAAAACACCAGAACAACAACAACAACCCACCCACCAAACCACCTCTCTTTTTTCCAGCCCACGAGATGCCAAGGGCGACAATAGAGTTGTGGTGTGCACTCACTCTAAATTGGGACTGGTGATCTCATTTCTTGCAGTGTCTCATTATTATGGAGCTCAGCCAAGCTATTCCCATCTATACTTTGTCCAGGGCTTTCAAAGGACTGCTAAAATTGGTGATGTGTTTTGCCACTGAGATTGCAGATCCACCAGTAAATTTGACCTCAGGGCTGCTGTGTTGATCCTTTGCAAAAAAAACCACCACAGCATGGCCTAATAAAACCAAAGCACCAGGTTTGGAGGGGTAGGGGAGCCCAGCTGTTTTGACTGATGTCTATAGATGAGATTAAACAGCTTTAAGATTACTTTGTTCATCCCTTTCCACGGCTGACCCACTCTGTTTTGTATTTTGTCATTCCCAAAGGGAGAAGGGAACATTTATAAGTGCAAGCTAAAAACACTGCACACTTAATAAAGAGATAAAAATTAAAGCATTTATTTAATCCTGTTGCAAACTGGATGGGTTTTCAGCTCCAGATGGTGTCCGTGACAACACAGAGCGGGGTGGAGTGGGGTGTTATTCAACTAGGAGCAAAGGAAAGAGAGAGGTGGGCAAGACACATTCTTTTCTGTACCCTGCCTCATCCACAAACTTCTTCACCACTTCCACCATTCTCTATCCATTTCAGAGGCCTGTACCTCAGGCAGAACAATAAGAATCTCAAGTGGAGAAATAGGTAAAGGTAAAGGGACAGCTTCCAGGTCATGTGGCCAGCATGACTAAGCCGCTTCATGGCGAACCAGAGCAGCACACGGAAACGCCGTTTACCTTCCCGCTGGAGCGGTACCTATTTATCTACTTGCACTTTGACGTGCTTTCGAACTGCTAGGTTGGCAGGAGCAGGGACCGAATAACGGGAGCTCACCCCGTTGCGGGGATTCGAACCGCCGACCTTCTGATCGACAAGTCCTAGGCTCTGTGGTTTAACCCACAGCGCCACCCGCGTCCCCAAACTTCTTCACCACTTCCACCATTCTCTATCCATTTCAGAGACCTGTACCTCAGGCAGAACAATAAGAATCTCAAGTTTAGATTTAGCTTTAGTTTAGATTCCTGCATTTTAGGGGGTTGGACTAGATGGCCCTTGGGATCCCTTCCAACTCTACAATTCCATGGTTCTATTCTATGATTCTAATTCAATGGGAGGTTTTAGCCTTCTTTAAGCCTTTTAAATTCACATCCGTGGAGGGCCTATGGGGTCATATGTCATGTGCCACCCCTGCCTCCTCCACTCTGACCTTCCTGCATTGGGCAGGAAAGTCGGAAGGGGGATTCTGAGCGTGCTTGGTTGGATACACTTACCACCCTCCCTGCACAGTCAGGTTTCCTGAACCCAGGCGATATTGTGGGCCAGCTGTTCCTGAAGAAAGTGCCCCCAAACAAAGACTTGTGGCAGGACTTGAATTTGCAGTTTGGGGCAGGGGAGGAAGGAGGCTGGCCCAGGGACAGAAAGAGTAAAAAAAAGATGAAGGGGATCCGTGGTGTGCCAGTGGCAAATCAGATCTGATCCTGGAATTGTGTCTTGAGGCCCTTTGTGCAGCTTCGGAGACTGATTTGGCACTGGAGTGTGAGTTTGGAGCCTCTGGTCCACAGCCGGACGGGACACCAAAGAGAAATCAAAGGGCTCCACGAAGACTAAACCTGCTGACCAACTTGTACTGAGGCCTTTGTGAAACCCCAAATCAAAAAGCCATGCAGGGAACTCTAAGTGGTTTTGGATGATGTACAGTGGTACCTCGGGTTAAGTACTTAATTCCGGAGGTCCGTTCTTAACCTGAAACTGTTCTTAACCTGAAGCACCACTTTAACTAATGGGGCCTCCTGCTGCCGCTGCACGATTTCTGTTCTCATCCTGAAGCAAAGTTCTTAACCCGAGGTACTATTTCTGGGTTAGCAGAGTCTGTAACCTGAAGTGTATGTAACCTGAAGCGTATGTAACCCGAGGTACCACTGTATAGGCCAAATCCCAAATATTGTAACTTGTTGTGGATTCCCCATTTCCCCAGAGCTGAAGGTCTAAAGACAGTTCTTCAGAAATGCAACACTAGCACTTTCAGCTAAGTCAGCTAGAAGCCCTTCTTCCTCCCTCCTATGTCCCCATACCTCTTCTTCTCCTTCCTCCACCTCTTTCCTTTCCCCCCTCTGTCCATTTAAATTTGCAAAATTGCTGCTTCTCACACACATGCCCAGCAGTGCACACATCCAAGACTCTACCCATCAGGTTAATTGTCCACTGGGCGGGTGGGCATCTAGACCCATTAAATAAGCATCAAATTTCTTTTGTCAAAGGCCCTGACCACCCATTCACAGTGATGTAGCGAGCCAAACACAGAACAATATCTGTAATAAATGCTTCATTGTACTATTGAACATAATTCCAGTGATGCCTCAATTCAAGGCAGACATTGACAAATTGGAAAGAATTTGGAGAGAGATAAAAGGACAATGCAAAGTCTAGAAGGGAAGCCAGCTGGGGAATCGAATGAAGGAATCGGGTGTAATTTGCCTTTGGTAAAACGAACGGCACACTGAGGTTAGAGAACATGTTGCAGTTGAACAATATTAGAAGCCTGAAATAAGAAGGGGAAAATGTTGACCATAACTACTGAGGTCAGGCCAAGGAACAATGACTTTCTAATTAAAATAATACAGTTTGAAATTGTTAGGCAAAACCTTAGCTGTGTTCAGTTCAGCAGCTGAGTGGAAAGGTGGCAAGATAATTTCTTTTGAGTTGGAGAGTTACAGGACGCTCTGGTTTAATGGTGGTGTACACACCAAACATTTAAAGCACACAGGCACACGCATCCCACTAAGTCCATGGAACTGCGATTTGTTAAGGGTGGCAGAAATTGTAGTTCTGTGAAGGCTAAACTATAGTGCCCAGATTTTTGTGTGTGTGCAGGGCGTACTCACAGGGCAGTTTACATGCGTGAACTAAGCCAATGATTTCTATGAATGAAATTACTTGCTGCCAACCTAGCAGTTCGAAAGCACGTCAAAGTGCAAGTAGATAAACAGGTACCGCTTCGGCAGGAAGGTAAACGGCGTTTCCGTGCGCTGCTCTGGTTCGCCAGAAGCGGATTAGTCATGCTGGCCACATGACCCGGAAGCTGTAAGCCGGCTCGCTCGGCCAATAAAGCGAGATGAGCGCCGCAACCCCAGAGTCGGCCACGACTGGACCTAATGGTCAGGGGTCCCTTTACCTTTACATGTTACAAGTGCCTGCACAATCAGGAGCTTACTAAATTCAGCATTACACTCCTATTTTCAGAATGTGAAGAAAACAAAAGAGAAGCAATTCTCAAGTAATACAATGGGTATTGGGAGGTTTCAAATTCAGGGTCTTCCTTCAGGTTTCTTATATACACCACTTGCTCTTCCCCTCCTTCCACAGCTCTACCTCTGTGCTTTTAGCCCAGCAGGTTTTGTACATCTGGTCATCTCCTATTCAGCTCTGAAATGGGCTGAGCTACCCACCCCCGCAGATCCTCCATCTACAGAGCCTATGTGTTAAGTTTTAATCCAACTCAGGCTGGGAACATTTTGTTGCTGTCAAGCTTTGTTCCTTGATCAAGCCGGAATTTGGAATGTTAGTGGACATTCCTCAGCATCTCTCTGACTCAACCAATCAGCATCCAAAGTTTCCCTGGCACAAAGGAAATGCAATATAGATTTCTGAGATGATTATATAACTCTCCAACATTACTGTAGATCATTGCAGGCCTGTACCAGGAACTAAGCTGGCTCCGAATGCAGAAGAAATGTAGAAAGCTGAAGCCAGCCAAGTTTGTGGCGTAAGATTACTGTGCAGAGCCAAGTTCAATCAAGGGATTACGGTAACAAAGTCATCGCTCGGCCAATGGAATGAGTACAAACTGGGTTACTATTTCATTCCCAGACTTCTGGTGTCAACCCATGCACAAGAGAAAAAGATAGTCAGATCCCTGCAGAATTTGTGACCCACCTAACTAACACATTTCTAATATGGCAGGCCATCAGCGACACAATAAATCTATTTTTGCAGTCTGCTTGAAATTACAAAACAAAATAAGTCAAGGGGGTTATCAAACACCTGACAAGGCACAATGCATGGTTTAGGGCAGAGATGGGCAGCCTGTTGATCAGCTCCAACTCCCATCAGCCCCAATCAACATGGTCTGATGATGGTGTTGTTGTTGTTTAGTCGTTTAATCGTGTCCGACTCTTTGTGACCCCCTGGACCAGAGCACGCCAGGCACTCCTGTCTTTCACTGCCTCCCGCAGTTTGGTCAAACTCATGCTGGTAACCTCAAAAACACTATCCAACCATCTCGTCCTCTGTCGCCCCCTTCTCCTTGTGCCCTCCATCTTTCCCAGCATCAGTGTCTTCTCCAGGGAGTCTTCTCTTCTCATGAGGTGGCCAAAGTACTGGAGCCTCAGCTTCACGATCTGTCCTTCCAGTGAGCACTCAGGGCTGATTTCCTTAAGAATGGATGCGTTTGATCTTCTTGCAGTCCATGGGACTCTCAAGAGTCCTGATGATGGTAGTTGTAGTCAATGGAACTTACCCCCAGGTAAGTGTGTGTATAGGCCTGGAGCTGGAGTGAGCTCTTGCTACTGCTCTATTTCCTTCACTTGCAAACTCAGCTTCTGAGTAGCCCCAAGGGTTCCACTCCCCATTAAAATTCTGCCCCATGACAAAACAAAATCCCATGCAAACCAAAACTTAGCAATGTGTATAAATTATGCAAAGGGAAAAGATCTGCATTGTTAAAAATTTTGCCTGTATATTTACATATGCGTTCTTCTACTCCTACTCAAGGAGGAGAGCAAAGGGGGGGCGGGAGTACACCACCCAGAACTCCACCCTAGGGCAACGTGCAAGATACTCAGCCACAGTTTCTGTTTGTGATTCTTTGATAGGCTTCAAAGCATGTCAGAGATGTCTACTCGCACAACTACAATGGATAGGAAATAATGCTTACTTTTCCTTAATTATTTTTGTGGGGTGGGGAGGAGGAGACAAAGCTGAGATTCACAGCTTGCTACAATTCTGCACTCAGTACCATATCAACTTGTGTGGAATCACAGAATAGTCAGCTTTCAGGCAGCTCCCTCCTTCCTCATTGCCTTAGTTCTCTTCTTGTAACAGCAGCAGCACAGCTGCAGTTTCCTAGTTAAGAACTTGCTCTCTCCTGCAGGCATTGCAAGCAACCGATGACAATTCTGGATGCTGTTGAAGCTCAGTGGAAGTCTCGCTCATGGGCCATCTCCTAGTACAGGGGCCAGATTTTTTTTTATTTTTATTAAAAAAAACCAAAACGGGAATTTCAGCAGGTGTAGCTTGTTTGACAAACTACACCTGCTGAAACTCTCCCTTCTATACCATTGTTAAAGTGGTAGGAGTCCTACTCTTATTTGCTTTTATCTGACCACAGACATCACTGATGTATGGGGCTCGCTTTTTGAGCACAGCCAATGCTTCTCTTGCAAAAATGCTCTCTTAGAAATCCCCTTTGGGGAAGACTCTGTAATCCAAGTTTATCTGGTCTGGCAGGGAAAGCTGCTTCCATCTCTGGCTAGGAACATTCCCCCTCGGAAGCGCATATGCAAAGAGTTTCCTGAGCCAGTCTAGGAAGGAAAAGGTGCCCAATGCACTCTGCACCACCTGTACATTAGAATTTCCTTTACCCTCCAGGATGCCCAATACGGAAAGGAGGAAGTGGTGAGTCTCTGGAGGTGTTAAGAATGCAAAATACTGAGCAGTTCTCTGTGTGCCCACTAGGTTCCACTGACTACATCACAAAACTCAAGAAGCGTGTCAAGAGCATGAGTGGATGTTTGTGTCTCTCTGTTTTTCAATCTAACCCACAGTGGCAGGACAAGAGAGTAGGGAAGAACAGAGAAAACTGGGGAGGATAAGCAGCTGCCTTCTCTCCCCCATCAGATGGAGATTAGGGCTGCAATCTGACCCATTTAGCTGGGAGTAAGTCCCATGGAAATCAATGTGACCTGAGTAGAAATGCCTGGGCTTGGGGACTGGTAAGTTGAATAAATACAATCACAGACCTTTCAACATTAAACATGCTGAAATACTGTATTTTTCGCTCTATAGAACGCACCCGACCATAGAACGCACCTAGTTTTAGAGGGGGAGAACAAGAAAAAGAATTCTCTCCCTCTCTGCGCAGCGCTCCTTCAGCGAAGCGGCAGGAGAAATGGAGCCCCTTCAATTTCCCCTCCCGCTTGGCTGAAGGGGCGCTGCGCAGCTTTCCCTCTCTGCGCATCCTGGAGGGTAAAGAAAATTCTAAGGTACAGGTGGTGCAGAGTGCGCAGCGCCTCTCCAGCGAAGCGAAGCCAGGAGAGCAAGAGGGATTGGTGTGCACTGACCCCTCTCGCTCTCCAGGCTTCAGCGAAAGCAACGCGAAGCCTCCAGAGCGCGGCGGGAGCGCTTCCGCTGCGCTTTGGAGGCTTTGCGTTGCTTTCGCTGAAACCACGGAGCCTTCATTCGCTCCATAAGACACACACCACATTTCCCCTTAATTTTTGGAGGGGGAAAAGTGCGTCTTATAGAGCGAAAAATACGGTATCTTTCCCATCTTCCCCTTAAACCTGAAACAGCCCCCCCCCCCCTGTCGCTTGTGTTATACAAAAGTTCATGTTACACGACCTCAGATGGCCCTGATGGAGGAATAACGACAGGGGAACTTCCCAGAACCAGGTCACATCAACGTGCTTCTCGAGAAATCTCAGTCAGGAATTCTGTTACATCAACCTCATCTCAGTGTAAGTCACTGAAGCGTGGGTTTTTCATCAGTATAACATGAACAAGCTTGCTTGGAACAGTTACTGAATAACTGTACGGAGGTCAGCGTTCAGACGCGCTCTTTCCCAACGGCACTCTAGGAGTGTTCCACACAAGAACTTTCTACTTTAGCTTCTGCTCAGTTCCCCATTTTCAAGTTAGTATCTGCCTGAGCAATCCCAAGTGGGGAAATCTGCCAGGAAGTAGATCAAGGCCCATGCAAATCCCACCACATCCAAACCCTGTATGGCAAGGGGTGGGAGAAGCCGTTGCTGGAGAAAAGAAAACAAGCCAAGACATACAGAAGAAACACATCCCCATTGCAGCCAGTCCAGATGCAGGTCCCAGCATGTATAGCCATGCCATCTACACTGCACACACCTGCCAGGCACCCAAACAGCACCATAAACACACACGGCAGCAGCACCCCGACTGCAGAGAAATCATTAAATTTTACCATGGCTGTAGGCACCTGCCCTCACTTAACGAACAACATCAGAGGTAAAGGTAAAGGGACCCCTGACCATTAGGTCCAGTCGTGACCGACTCTGGGGTTGCGGCGCTCATCTCGCTTTATTGGCCGAGGGAGCCGGCGTACAGCTTCCGGGTCATGTGGCCAGCATGACTAAGCCGCTTCTGGCGCACCAGAGCAGCACACGGAAACGCCGTTTACCTTCCTGCTGGAGCGGTACCTATTCATCTACTTGCACCTTTTGTGCTTTCGAACTGCTAAGCTGGCAGGAGCAGGGACCGAGCAACGGGAGCTCACCCCGTCGCGGGGATTCGAACCGCCGACCTTCTGATCGGCAAGTCCTAGGCTCTGTGGTTTAACCCACAGCGCCACCCACGTCCCACAACATCAGAGAGGTCAATGCAAACAGAAGAAAACGAAATTTCACTGCCATGGCAGAACCGATTACACAGCCACAACAGGGAGAGGAGGAGAGCGCAGCCCCAAAGTTGCTCCTATCTCTCACTGCATGCTCGTGAGCAGGGCCACTCACCTGTCATTCACCTCAAAGCTTAAGAAGAGCCTGCAGGATCAGGCCAAAGGCCGATCTAGTCCAGCATCCTGGGATAGTTCAGTCAGTAAAGCAGGAAGGCTCTTAATCTCAGGGCTGTGGGTTTGAGCACCGCATTGGGCCAAAAGATTCCTGCATTGCAGGGGGCTGGACTAGATGACCCTTGTGGTTCCTTTCCAACTCTACAATTCTATGGTTCTATGGTCAGCCAGGTGCCCATTGTAAGCCCGCAAGTGGGACAAGCATAACAGCACTCTCCCTACCTGCGATTCTAGCAACTGGTCAGAGGCATATTGCTTCTGACTGTGTATGTCACCCTCATCAGTTAATTCAGAATTCTAACAGGCTTATTTCTCATCTTAGCACTGTATTCCCACAGCACTAAGGTTGGAGATAAGACTCTGCTGCCTTTTAAAGAGCAGGCAGAGGCTTTTTGTGATTGCTGTCTTTTTAAAATTACCTGCTGCCTTGGAAAGACTAGGCAGGGAATGTGGTCTCAATGAAATTTCTCTGCTGCTTATTCAAACTAACTGCGGGAGTGACTCAGTGACATAGTCGCATAGGCAGGAAAGAGAAAATTCACTTGAACCATTTTTAAAATCAGATTTAAAAATCTGTGCTAAAGCACTATGGTTGAACTTTAAACCGGTAAGAGAAAATGTTTTAAGATGGGGAAAAAATAATATGCGGTGACAAAATGGCACTGACTAGAAAACAGGAAGGCAGTGATAGTGATCCCCCCCCCCTTAATCACTTTTATATTTTGTACTAAGGCACTATGATGCTGGTATTTTAATAATTCTTAAGGAGACGGGGTGGGGAAACAGGTGGAAACATGAAAGCTAAATATCAATTTAAAAAACCACATGGCTAAAATGGCACCAACCTGAATGGTAACAAGAACGGTAGGCCGAGACACAGGTGTAGGTCTTGCAACCACACCTCTGAAAGAAGATGGAGGAGGAGACCTTAAGGACAAACTCTCACTCCACTTTCATCACAAATATTAACTAGAGTAGGAAGTGTGGCTAATTTTAAATACAGCTAAGACTTCACGATGGCTTCAACTGAACTTCCAGTCCCTTCCGAAGTTGTTGTTGGGCTTTTTTGGTCCAAGATGCCACCTAGTGGGGAACATGCTTTATGAAAGCAGGAAGATAAGGGTCTGCAGGATGTGCTTGGAGGGAGTTGGGAAGGCTCAGAGTGCTGCCTGGACCCCACCATACACTTGATTGGCGGGCTGGCAGCTGGAATATTAATAACAACAACAACAACAACAACAACAACAACTATTATTATTATTATTATTATTATTATTATTATTATTATTATTAATATTAATAATAATAATAATAATAATACCCCACCCATCTGGCTGGGCTTCCCCAGCCACTCTGGGCGGCTTCCAAAAAAAATATTAAAATACTGAAAGCATTCTGTTATATCCTATCCATGCAAAATTCTATCCATGCAAAACCTATCCATACATGCAAAATCACTGCATGCTGCTGCCCTCAAGTGATGACCCTGCATGCAAACACGACGGGAAGCGCATAAGAAGTGCATTCTTTCCCTCAAAGAATTCTGGGCACTGTGGTTTACCCCTCCCAGAATCACCATTCCAAGGAATGCTTAACAAGCCACAGGACCCAGAATTCTTTGAAAGAATGAATGTGCTTTAAAGGTGTATATGTTATTTGTTTGTAACCTATAAAATTATGGAAAGAAACGCAATAAAAAATTTATTAAAAAAAATAAAGGTGTAATGCGTCCAAAGCCATTGATGCAGCAGAGAATGCTATGACATCACCAGCAGTGTACTAAGATTGAGCTGCCTGTCAAGCGGGCTCCTGTTCACAGAATGGAGAGAGGGTGCCATTTTAGCCTTTGGTTCCATCTTCAGGCTGGCCCTGCATGTGGGGCAGCAGTACTGATACATGATGTTCTAGTTCTAGCCCAGACACCTCTTAGCACAGAGTACAGGGTCAGATTTAAGGTGCTGGTTTTGACCTTTAAAGCCCTTCACAGCCTAGGACCCTTGTACCTACGGGACCGCCTCTCCTGGTATGCCCCACGGAGAGCCTCAAGGCCCATAAATAGCAACAGCCTAGTGGTCCCGGGCCCTAAGGAAGTTAGATTGGCTTCAACCAGAGCCAGGGCCTTTTCAACACTGGCTCCGGCCTGGTGGAACGCTCTGCCTCATGAGACCAGGGCCCTGCAGGATCTGATTTCTTTCCGCAGGGCCTGTAAGACAGAGTTGTTCCGCCTGGCCTTTGGCTTGGAGCCAATTTGATTCCCTCCCTCCCTCCCTCCCTCTCTTTCTTTTTTCTTTTTCCTTTCTCCTCCTGTGATGAGGCTGCATTTTAATATTTTAATGTTTCAATATTTTAATGTTGTATTCTAATCTTGTTTTTAAGTTGTATTCATTCAACTTGTTTTTATTATTGCTTGTTAGCCGCCCTGAGCCCGGCCTTGGCTGGGGCGGGCGGGGTATAAATAAATTATTTATTATTATTATTATTATTATTATTATTATTAAAGGACAGGACCCAGGAAAGAGAATTCAGGGGTGGAGATGGTTTACCATAAGCTTCATTCTCCTTTGTTTTTTGGAACTGTTGTGCCATCTGTCAGCCAGAAAGACCAGACTTCTAAAACTGGCAAAATGACTAGACTCCAACAAACGCCATTCTACGCAGCCTAGCAAAATATCATTAATATTTTATTATAATATGATTTTAATTTTCCTTTGCATAATACAGATGTGTTCATGTAAAATCAAATGGAAATCATTTTTAAACAGAAGCAATGTCTTTAACTTTAAATGCCACATGACCTCAAATTTCTTTTGAAAATAAAGACATTGCATGCTATCACAGTAAGATCCTGCTGGTGAGCAACAGCTGAATCCTATTGACATTTTCAATACAATTAAATATTGCTGAAGGGAGCCCCCCCCCCTCAACATTGTACTTTGCCACTTAATATGTTTAAGTCTTCAGGGAGAAGCTTGATCTGCTTTTTAAAACAGCAGGGTCCAAGATTGTGAATACAGTCAGCGGCTCATACCTGTTTTGCGGGTTTCATAATAGTTACAGCTGCATCCATAACTGCCTCAAAATAAAGAGTAATAGTGCAATTCTGTACATGCCAAATTAGAAGCCAGCCCTGTTGAGTTAATCACAGACAGGTGGGTGTACTTTGCACTTCCTAAAGAGCAAAATTTCAATTTACCTGGTGGGACTTACTCCTGATGACAGGATTCTGTAAGTACTCTTTTCCACTGCTGGTATGAAGGATAACCTTGCTCCTGACATCACAGTAATCTTGGAACCGACTTGTCTTTTCTGTTTTGCTCATGGTGGTTTCATAAGAACGAATATAGTATTGTTTTTAGCAAAAGTTACGTAACATACCACTAAATTAGCTGTGGATCTTTGGTACACTGGCATTCGAAACTGCCTTTTCAGTGGGAGTCTTTCATCTTCTGAAGATAAGGCTATAAATGATATTTTCAGCACCTGAAACATTAGCATATATTTATCAATCAAAACATAGCATAAGCCTTCTTCAAAGGGCTGGGATATGTCCCTTGCAGTTTACCAGTTTCACAACATGACTGGGCATGAAAGATTTGTTTTTCTAACAAAGGTCTGTATGCATTTAGCAGCAGCAATAACAGACAGGAATTCAGGCGGTGAAGCTTAGCACTATATTGCAGCTCTATGCCCGGAAGAAGGTTCGGCAGTTAAAAATGTCTGCCTGTTACTGGCAATTATAATCCATCTCCCCTCTGCGCCTGTGAATGTAACCTTATAAGCATTTCCTCAGTAAAATTACCTCTGTAAGAACCCAGGAGCCAATAAATTCAGTACTTAATTACAATTCAAAACTAAATAAACTAACAATTTCATTGATAGATTAACAAATCGCTTCAGCAAAACCAGATTAAAACTAAAGCAAATTCGGTTTGAGTAATAACATACTTTTATTACAGATACAGAGAAGCGATTGAGTTGGACCAGCATTGTGCTTTTAGCACAACTTTTTCTAGTTAGTCACTTTTTCTTGCCCAAGGCAAACCCAAATTGACTTACAACCAGCCAAACAGACAACAGAGATGCATTAAGAGGAAAAGCATGAAAAATATCCTGCCTAGTTCTAAAATGGCCACAGAAAGTTAAAGGCCAAAGGATAGAGGGTGGGGGGGGGGGATTTGCCTGGCGCCTAAAGATCCACTAAACTGGTCTCAGGCCAGAGAGTTCCCACAAAGGAGGAGCCACCACAAAGAAGACCCACTCCATCTGCGTTTACTCGGGAGCAAGCCCTGTTGCGGCGAAGGCAGTTTACTCCCTAGTAAGGGATGCAGTCATCGGGTCTTGCTGCAAACAAGCTACGTGGTGCCGGGGCTTGGAGGAGCGTCAGGATTAGGGCCTCGCGACTCCATCCGCGCTTGGCTGAGGATTAAGGGCCTGATCCTCGCAACGGGACTTCTAAATGCGGAGCCGCGCCCAGCCGCTACCCCACCCAGTGGGACTCTTGCGCGGGGGATAAAAGCTTCTCCGCGCGTCTACTCCGTTACTGCTTTTCCCCGCTCTTTTATTCTTTCTGTGCTCGCCTTGGTTTCTCGCGCTGCTCCTGCGCGCTTTTTCCGCGCGTAATGGGGCGCGCGACGCTCCAGGCTGCGCTGCTGCTGTTCTTCGCTACTGCGACTGGGTGGGGTCTGCTCCCCAACAAAGGTGAGAGTGGGTCAGGTGGAGTGGGGTCGTGGGCAATACATATATATATATATATATATGTATAAAATTTCTGTTTTGCAATTTAAAAAACTCATTTTACATCCTTAACATACCAATGACTTCCCATTTTCTCTTTCCATGGTTCATTTTACGCACCACAAATCCCTGCATATTTTACACAAAACTGTTCCATTCGGTATTCCATTATTGCAGCCATCAAAACTTGTTTACATTGTTGAATTTATCTTGACGCTGCCAGCGTCATCAGCTGCACACAATTATTTCCCATATATTCAATAAACGTTTTCCAGTCTTCTTTAAACATATGTTCTTACAGTTCTCTTATTCTATGTTGCCTCTGCAAATTGTGCATATTCTGTCAACTTAAGTTGCCATTCTTCTTTGGTTGGGACCTCACTCGTTTTCCATTTTGGGGCTAACAAAACACAGGCGCAGTAGTAGCATACATAAATAACCTTTTTTTGTCACCGTGCGGTAGTGGAATTTCAGTCTGAATTATCCCCAACAGAAAGGACTCTGGTTTTTGGGGGGGATGATGTGCCTCTCTCCTCTCAATCTGGCATTGCTTTCGGGGTGTGTGTTTTTACACGGTAGCCTTTAATCTCTCTCTAGCTTGCAGCTCTACGCTTCTCTGGAAGGACCAGTGGGATATAAATTTAATAAACAAATGAAACCACATGGTAGCTCAAGGGGATACTTACAGGGGAAGCGAGGCGAAATGAAATGAGTAAAGCATGTGTATAAACAGAATTTTGCTTTGTATCCTTTATTTTGTGATGTTTGAATGACTTTATTGTACACTATCATGCTTTTTTAAAAAAACAACTTGGCTTTTTAAAGAGTCTAGTAAATAAAATAATTATGGGTGGTGTCAAAATGAGTTCAGCTGCTACAAGGGCTTTTTTCCTGTGCAGTAGGGTTTCCTTCCTCTGTGCTGCCCCCTCCCCCATGAACCCATTTTGGAGGTGTTCCCCCCTTCAATCTAGCAGATTTTTTTTGGGGGGGGGGAGTTAGGGTGGAGAGGACAGAGAGTGAGTATATGCTATTTGCCTTGTACAGATGGAAACGTTTGCAGTATCTCTCAGCAAGCTGCCTGTGGAGATAAGTGCATTCCTTTGACGTGGCTTTGTAATGGAGAGCAAGACTGCCCTGATGGTTCGGATGAGCATTGTGGTAAGCCTTTCAGAGCCTTCAAATGGCTGAGAGTCCATTTGGGAGACCAAGGTTCAGTGCCAGATTTACGTATAAGCTAAACAAGCTACAGCTTAGGGCCCCACACTCTTGGGGACCCCCCCCAAAAATTAAAGGAAAAATCTGGATGTACGGTACATTTCCAAAATATAAGATAAAAAACAAATAAAATAAAACCTACATACAGCAACAGTGTTTTGTGTTGTGTAGGCTCCTATTTGTTATGTACAAATGACTTTAGATACCTATTAGGTTCATAAATTACCATGTAGCATATATTCAACACAAAAAACAGCGGCAACTTGTTGTTGACAAAGGACAGCTGGACATATAAAGGGTCCCCATTACCTTCAGTAGCTTTGGGCCTCATCAAACCTAAATCCGGCCCTGCCCAGGTTGGGTACCAAGGCTTCTAGTAAACATTTTGAGATGGATTTTTAATAGCTCATGTTGTTTCCTGGGACAGCTGAAACTATGTGTTCCCTAGTCACTTCAATGGTTAAGCTAATGTCTTTCCAAGATAACTTGTGTATCCATGTTTTTTTTAGTAAACTGCTTTCTGAAAACATTAATCAAACGGTGTATAAATTTCATGAAATAATTTTATTACGCATGCCAAGTCCTTTAAACTCTTACTGTAGCATCTTTGCGGTGGATGTTGATTTCAAAAGTCCTCCTTGGCAACTATCCTATAGGCAACATTCTTTTAAAAAGGGAGAGTACCTAACCATTCCAGCTAAGTGCAGTGTTAAATCAAGCTAAATAACTTATCTTTCAGACGAAGGATGTCGTGGTGATCCGAATGCATGGCAGTGCAAAGATGGAAGCTGCCTTTCTGCCACTTGGCTTTGCGATGGCGTCAGTGATTGCATGGATGGCTCAGATGAAGAGAATTGTGGTACGTTCAAAACCATTTTTCAACATTTCCCTGGTATTTTGCTTCTCCGGCTTTCTCTGTGGTGCAGTGCAACTGATGCCCCTTGCATTTATCTCCTTCATCTCTTGACTGAATGAAGAGTTTTCTGTAGGCAACCCCCAGTGCGGAAGCTGTTGAAGCAGAGCCCAGCTTAAAGTCGAATATAATTTTTTCCTTACACTGAGAGGCTGGGCAATCCTTGCTCTCAACACAGATGGAGCTGGTCTTTCAGCCGAGCCCTGCTTCTTAGCTGCTGGCAGATGAGGGAAGGAATAACCTCATCCCTAGTAGGAAGGCAAAATGCTGAAGGGAGTACTATCATCTGGGCTTCTGCTGGTACAGTGGTACCTTGGTTCTCAAACACCTTGGTACTCAAAGAACTTTGAACCCAAACATTGCAAACCCGGAAGTAAGTGTTCTGGTTTGCTAACTTTTTTCGGAAGCCGAACATGCTTCGTTTTGAGTGTTACGCTTCCATTTTGTGTGCCACACTTCCATTTTGAGTGTTATGTTGAGGTCTGTCTGTTTTTGCTATTTTGCGTTTTTCTGGCTCTTTTTGTGTGTGACTGTGTGGATCCCAATTCAGCTACTGATTGATTGATTGATTGATTGTGTGACTGCAGTACATTTATTGCTTTCATTTTATGGATCAATAGTCTCGTTAGATAGTAAAATTCTGAAGAAGTGTGCATGCACACGAAAGCTCATACCAATAACAAACTTAGTTGGTCTCTGTGCTACTGGAAGGAATTTTTTTACAGTATTTTGTTTTGACTACAGCAGGCTAACACGGCTACCTACCTGTAACTAGTAAAATTCATGTTAAATTTCTGTTTTAGGGGTTGTTTTTAAAAGTCTGGAACGGATTAATCCATTTTGCATTACTTTCTATTGGAAAGCGCAACTTGGTTTTGGAACGCTTTGGTTTTGGAACGGACTTCCAGAACGGATTAAGTTTGAGAGCCAAGGTACCACTGCACTTTCTGCAGTGTTCAGCCTAGATTCTGCTGCAGTAAGAGGTGGCTGCCTTATTTCCCCAATTACTAATAATACCAGCTTCTGAATCTCAAGGCAGTTGAATGTTTTGTCCCTTCATTGCAGCTGGTAAGCCCTTTGGAAACTACATGAGGTGTATTATGTTATAACGCTGGGGCAAGGTGAAGGTAAATACAGAGAATCCTTTTTATCCAAAAGGGCAGCATTGGCACTTAGGGTGGGTTAAGCTGCCTGCATGCGAGGGACAAGGAGTCCTTTAGCAAGAAAATGAGTACTCATCTCTAAAACTTTCCTATGATCACTTCAGCAGTCTTATATTCCGCATGTCTCTGAGAAACTCTTCTTACCTGAACTTTGAACATGTGGTTCAGCAAGCCCTTTGGTCCACCTATAACCCAGTGCCCCCTATAACCCAGTGCCCAAGGTCTTGTGGAGAGATCTTTTCTTAGTCTGTAGACTTTAACTGGAGGTTCTGGGAACTGAACACAAGTCCTTATGCACTCACAATGCATATTACTTAAGCATGGTATTCCAGACAACATTTGTCTGCTGTTGAAGGATGGGGTAGTTTCCAACCTAGACCTTCACATAGTCTGCCTCCTAGTGGATTGAGCTTGGAGCACCTCAAAGTGTTGACCACATGAATGAAGGATTAGAAGGGCAAGTCATTCATTCTGTTGCTCCAATATCATTGCAGTTTGTGGAGACAAAGTTCCATGTCGAGGAAATAAGCAATGCATTGATCCCTGGAAAGTATGTGATCAGCATAAAGATTGTGAAGATGGTTCTGATGAAGCAAACTGTCCCCCGAAAAACTGCTTGGCTGGACAGTGGCAGTGCAAGAACAGGGTGTGCGTTATGGAGGACTGGAAGTGCAATGGCATAGACAACTGCGGCGACCGCTCGGATGAAGATGGTTGTGGTAAGCCGCTTGGCCTCCTTTCAGAGGCATATAGGTGTCCACCCAGTTGCATAGCTGTCAAGTGTCCCTTATTTGAAGGGACATTCCCTTATTCCAGCGCCATGTCCCACTGCTGTCCCTTATTGATGGATGTCCCTTAAATGTCCCTTAAGTTATGTCCCTTAAATTATGTCCCTTAAATTTCAAAGGAAGCAGCTCCTCTCCCTCCCTCCCTGCCGGCCAGGGAGAAGGGAGGCTCCAACTGTGTTGCTTGGCTGTGTTGCTCCCCCAATAAGAAGTCTAAGAATGACTGGGGGGTGGAGCTTGCATGCCTTGTGTGTGGCTAGTTAATGCAAGCTGAGGGGTTTTTTGAATGCTGGACACCATTTTGTTGCACGTGCTGCTGCAAACTTTGCAGTGCAAAGCCAGGCCGGGGAGCCATCTTAAGCTGAGGCTGCATAGGCCTTGTGGTGCATGTGATTCAGATTCTATTCAGTTGAACCTCTGGTTACAAAGTTGGTTGGACAGTGTTCTCGAAGCTACCAGCATGAGTTTGACCAGACTGCAGGAGGACAGGAAGACTGGAGTGCCTGGAAGAGGTGAGGCTGCAGGTCCCTTATTTTGGCTGCTGGTCCCTTATTTTCAAGGCTGCTGGTCCCTTATTTTCAAATCTGTAAGTTGACAGCTACGCAGTTGTGAAAATGCATCTTAAAAAGTTGCGCTTGAGACTTCATGTAGTTGCCCTCTGAAGACATACCCGGAAGAGATTATCAGGCTGCAACTTTCAGTAGATGGTTCGGATAAAGTTTGTTTAAAAGTAAAAAAACTATTTGGGCAGTAGTTTTCCTAAAACTGCTTCCCAAGATTTGGAACATGCAAGTTCCCAAGATTTGGAACCTGCAAGTTTTCAAGTTACTTCCCCTTCCCCCCCTCACACAGGATTCAATTTTGTTAAGGGTTTAAAAACTTGCTGGGAAGTATTTGACGGAGCTGGCTTAAGGTCTTCTGCTACTGTCTGTTGAAGATGAGGGAACTCAGTTTAATAAGATGCTGCATTGCAGACTGCTGGTATATATGGGTGTAGCCAGGATTTTTATTAAGGGGGGCAGGTCTTCTGTTGGGGGCAGAACCAACGTGATTGCTCAGTTAAGTATTTCTATTTTACTTGATTGGGGGGGGGGTACAGCTGCCCCCCGACTCACCTTGGCTACGCCCATGCTGGTATATTTTAATTTTTAAAAAACTTGTTGCCTCTTGTCCAAACTGAGCTTCAGACTTTGGCTGCGGTGGACATGTGTTTGAAAACCAAGGATGCTGTTTTCTTCAGAATTAGACTTTTCCAGATGCATAAACATGTATGGTGCTAACTTAAGATGTATTTTATTGGGTGCTAACCTAATATTCTAGCAAAGTTGATTACACCATGTCTTCAATACCAATATCTGGAGCTGGCATCAGACAGCTTTGTCTTAGAAAAGGCCAAATTAAAACATCACTCTTCACATATCCAGTGCTGAAACTGTTCAAAGGCTTAATCAGTATCTTGAACCTGTCTTATAAAGCATTTCTTATAAAACATACCTGAAGGAGCATCTCCACCCCCATCGTTCTGCCCGGAAACTGAGGTCCAGTGCCAAGGGCCTTCTGGCGGTTCCCTCGCTGTGAGAAGCCAAGTTACAGGGAACCAGGCAGAGGGCCTTCTCGGTAGTGGCACCCGTCCTGTGGAATGCCCTCCCACCAGATGTCAAAGAGAAGAACAACTACCAGACTTTTAGAAGACATCTGAAGGCAGCCCTGTTTACGGAAGCTTTTAATGTTTAATAGACTATTGTATTAAACATAATGTTTGTAGACTATTCCCCAGAGTGGCTGGGGAAACCCAGCCAGATGGGCAGGGTATAAATAATAAATTATTATATTATTATTTCCATTGGCTGTGTAACAAACTGGACTACAATGGTAGTAGATCCACTCAGGCAATGTGTAAATACTCTAGGAAATGGAATAGGGCGCACAATACATTAGATGTCTTGAACTGGTTGCTGACACATTTAACCTTGTGCATAATTCTAACTAACTTACAGCTTACTGCCCACAAGGAATGATCCATTGTGATAAAGGGAAATGCATTATGGAATCTCTAATGTGCAACAAAGTGAAAGACTGTTTAGATGGCACCGATGAACCCAGCACCTGCGGTAATTAACTGTTTATACTCGTATAGTAAATAATTAAGAGTGTTCTAGTCAGCTGGTGGCGGGTGGGACGCAGGTGGCGCTGTGGGTAAAAGCCTCAGCGCCTAGGGCTTGCCGATCGAAAGGTCGGCGGTTCGAATCCCCGCGGCGGGGTGCGCTCCCGCTGCTCGGTCCCAGCGCCTGCCAACCTAGCAGTTCGAAAGCACCCTCGGATGCAAGTAGATAAATAGGGACCGCTTACTGGCGGGAAGGTAAACAGAGTTTCCGTGTGCTGCACTGGCTCGCCAGATGCAACTTTGTCACGCTGGCCATGTGACCCGGAAGTGTCTGCGGACAGCGCTGGCCCCCAGCCTCTTGAGTGAGATGGGCGCACAACCCTAGAGTCTGTCAAGACTGGCCCATACGGGCAGGGGTACCTTTACCTTTAGTCAGCTGTTAGAGGGTGTCAGCTCTGTTTAACCCTTGTTCTATGCATCTAGGTAAGAACTGCACTCTGAACAATGGAGGCTGCATGCAGACGTGCACTGAGACTCATTGGGGTGTGAGGTGTTCGTGTGGTCCTGGTTGGAATCTTCAGGCCAATGGTCAAGACTGTGCAGGTATATGTAAAATAAAACAGGTGCTCACTATTTAGAACTGGAGAAGGTTCTCTAAACTGCAAGTTGTGACCATTCATATATCCTGGGACACTATAACAATCTTCAACCTTTTCTGACCAAAGACCCATTTTTATCCCAGATACGCATTTGAGGACCTGATTTTTTAAATCATTTTTTGTATGGTGGTAGTGCTGCTTTTGAAATACGCCATAGAGCAGACTGTGACTCTCAGTAGTTGGTCCTAACCCACTAGCTTGGATACCAGTTGGCTAGAAAAGCCTTCCAAGTTGGCTTGAATACTGCTTTTTACAAGGAGGTCTTGGGATGCCAAGACGCCCAAGCTGTCCAAGTAAGGAAATCAATGATCATAATCAAAATGAACCTTGATGTCACCACAGATTCAAAGTTCTGACCTATAAAGTCCTACATGGCTGGGGTCCAAGTCATCTGAAAGACTGAAATCCCACATACGAACCTGCCCAGGTTTTGAGATGTTCAGGGGAGGCCCTTCTCTTGGTCCCACCATCCTCACAGGCGCGCTTGGTTGGAGATGTGGGAGAGGGCCTTCTCGGTGGCTGCTCCCAGACTCTGGACTCCCTCCCTAGAGAAGCCAACCGGCTGGATCCTTGTCCTTCCGCCAGCAGATGAAGACCTACTTTTTCCAACAGGCTTTTGGGAATTGGCTACTCTTAATGAATTGACTGGTACCGTGCTGTTTCTATTGTAATTATTTGTATGTTTCAAACAGATTCTATGTATATGAGTGTGTAGTTAAATTGTTTTTAACGGCTGCCTTTCTGTTTTTAGTGATTCTTGTTCATATCCTCAGGCCACCTTGAGTCCTGCAAGTGGAAAAAGTGGTTTAAATAAATGCAAGTGGTTTAAATAGGGACGCGGGTGGCGCTGTGGGTAAAACCTCAGCGCCTAGGGCTTGCCGATCACATGGTCAGCGGTTCGAATCCCCGTGGCGGGGTGCGCTCCCGCTGCTCGGTCCCAGCGCTTGCCCACCTAGCAGTTCGAAAGCACCCCCGGGTGCAAGTAGATAAATAGGGACCGCTTACTAGCGGGAAGGCAAATGGCGTTCCGTGTGCTGCGCTGGCTCGCCAGATGCAGCTTGTCACGCTGGCCACGTGACCCGGAAGTGTCTCCGGACAGCACTGGCCCCCAGTCTCTTAAGTGAGATGGGCGCACAACCCCAGAGTCGGACACGACTGGCCAGTACGGGCAGGGGTAACCTTTACCTTACCTTTTACCTTTAAGTGGTTTAAATAAATATATAGTAATCATATAATAAATCGTATTGATCATCATAATAAATACAAGGCTCTAAGAAGCTAGTAGTACTTCATGGCTATAGCAGCCCTTCCTAGACTACAGGAACTTATGTACATTACACTGACTCTGCTTGTTCGTTGCAGATGTTGATGAGTGTGCAATGGCTTACGGTCCCTGTAGCCAGTTGTGCAAGAACACAGTCGGTTCTTTTACCTGTGACTGTGTCCATGGGTACTGGCTCTCCAATGGAACTACTTGTAGGACTGCAGGTAGGCCCTCAGTTACATGGAGGATGAATTCCAGCTCTCAATGCTGATTTGCGGGGAGGTGGAGACATGGGAATCACAAGACTGCCTAGCTTGGCAAAAGTTGGTACACTTGTAATTTCTTTTGTAGAGGTAATGCTTAGGTTTCTGGCAAATGGAGGGGAATTGAGCTCTTGTGGGCAAGTTAACCGTGTGTTTTCAACAGACAATCGGTGAGGTTAGAATACAAAAAGCAACAAAAAGTTAGGATTGCATGTCTTAGTTTGGGTACATGCAGTGCTACTAAGCAGAGATATTTAACAGATGTCTCCCATAAAGGAGAACTCTAGTAAGTAAGGCTATTGGATACAGCTTGAATATCTTCTTACTGGCTAGATTTTCTATAGCTCAACAGCTAATAATGAACAGGATTGCATTCTGGGACAAGGCCTAATAATGAAAAATCTCCTCCAGATGGTGCTACAAAAATATTGCTGGCTGTTGGTCGTGATCTTGCTGTCCTGGATGTAAAAACTCATGAACTGAAAACTCTAATGTCAATAAGGACATCGCCCAGCTCTGTTGCCTACGACTCGTTAAGGAAAGCCTATTATTGGGTTGATGAAGGAAGAAAGCTTCATATCTATGTGCCAGGAAAAAATGAGATGCTTCTGTATCCAGGTAAAGCTGTTGATGTACTTGCAGTAATTGCATCCTTATCTAGAGAAAGCTCTTAAGTCATTGGCCAAATACTACAGCACCCCATTGTGTCCTTGGAAACCTGTAGCAAGGCTGCTCAGCAGAGATGAACTTTAAAAGTACACCGAGAGCTGGTGTAATATAGTGGGTGGTGCTGGACTGGAAAAACGATGCTAACAGGGTGAGCTTCTGACCAGTTGCTCACTTGGCCTGAGGTTTAAAGTAGGTGAGGAAGGACAGAACATGCAACACATGCCATAGGCGCATAAGTAGTAATTGCTGTTTAAATGTAAATGCAATACATTTAATGTAAATGTAAATGTAAATGTAAATAACAGCATAATTTTAATAAGTGGCCTGAATCCTGAAAACAGGTGCTTATTTTCTTGGCAGCTGGACAGAATATTCCTTGCATATGTTCTCATAAGTAAAAAGACTAGATATTCTGAGCTGAAAACATAGTGCCATAGACTCTATTCTTCCTTGGTTGGACGCTACAGTCTACTTTTGGAGTACCAATCTAGGTGGGTTTGCCTTTTAGGAAAGGTAACAACAGGAAGAATTAAAGGAACTATGGGAAACTCAAGGCAGTAGAGATATAAGATGATCAGAACCCCACCGAACTTGAAGCATGGGAAGCCCCAATAAAAATTTATAATTTGGAGGAATATTTGGACTATATGATATGTATTTTTATAATTTGGAATATTTAATGTGATTTGATTGAATTGTTAAAATGCAAAATTTAATTAAAATTATTTTTAAAAATAAATAAATAGGTGGGTTTGCCTTTTGTGGACAAGACAAACCCTTGCATCATCCTTGGTACTCCTGTTTGAGCTCCCAACATTTTTTGTAAATCCAAACCTTGATTGGCTGCGAAAGCAATATATTCAGCTATTAGTGGGTTACATGGGAATCCTAAGTGGAGTGGCATGGCAGATTAAAATACAGCACAAAAGCAGCACAGGGATTTGTTAAGTTTACTGTTCATGCTCCCAAGCAGAGCTTTAAACTTCCTCTTACAGGAGTTTGTTTCTGAAGCAGTGCTTCCCAATTATGGGTCTGGGGACCTCTGGGGGGTCCGGGGAACACACCCGGGGGGTCCTCCATGTCCCCATTCCTTGCCTCACCCCTAACTAATTTTTTGTCATTTTTGCATGGCAATACCACAGATTTTATGGTCTTCAGCAATTTTTTCAATATACAGTCATACCTTGGTTGCCGAACGCCTTGGAACTCGTATGTTTTGGCTCCTGAACGATCGAAAACCAGAAGTGAGTGTTCCGGTTTTCAAACAATTTTCAGAAGCCAAATGTCCAGCGCGGCTTCCGATTGGCTGCAGGACGCTCCTGCAGCCAATCTGAAGCTGTGTCTTGGTTTTTGAACGGTTCTGGGGTCGAACGGACTCCCAGAACACATTCTGTTCAAGAACCAAGCTACGACTGTATTGGCCAAAATCAGTTTTGAAATGACACCGCCACAGTGATTTTGACCCGGCAATACACAGCAGTACTTTCAAGGCACTGCGGATATTGCACAGTGATCTCTGCTGATAACACTGCTGCTGATCTGAGCTGCTAAAGGAGAACAGGGCAGCTGATTGCCCTCACTTCAAGACATTATGGCACTACCTTCCCCTAGCACTGAGGTGGAGCAGCTTTTTTCACTCAGCAGGAAAGCAGCAGTCACAGTAGACGTGCATCTCCACTGGCTGCCACTGCTGGCTGGATAGTTCACACAATAAATAAGTCAGAAATTAAATCCTTATAACAAAAGGGGGGGAAAGCTATGTAAAATCGCAAATATTTTTTTTCTTCTCTCCAGCGCCATCTGGTGTTGTATGCTTAATGCATTCAAAGCGTGGTTTTTTGACTAATGTAGCTGATTCCCAAGATCTCCTGCTGTAAGGGTTATGAAACTACTGAGCTTCTATAAATATTTCTCTCCTAGATGCTGGCAGTGTCAACAGTATATCTGTAGACTGGTTCACAGGGCAGTTATATTGGACCAGCAGTGCCCCTGGCGCCATCTTTGCTGGCTTGAGTGATGGCAGAGGCTACGTGAAGATCCTAGAGAAGAACGTGTTGCCAGAACAACTCACTACGTTTCCAGAGAAAAGGTAAACATTCCTTGCTTCACTGCCGTGACTTGGAACCCGTCTGGAATAGCCTAGCTATTCCATCTATTGCTTTACTAGGGATGGGCGCATGTTAAGGGTGAAATCTGAAAGGCTGCTTCCTTTTAGATGACCCACTGCAGCTCTTAAGGTACAATACTGCAGTTTCCTATTCTACCATAGGCAAACCACAGCCAAGTCAGCCACAGAGCTCCAGGAAGCGGATTTCCCAAATGGATGTTGTGTGTAGGAAAGTGAGTGTCTGTAGAAGAAACATGGAGGTGGGTGGTGGTGGAGGTAACTAGAAAATATGGTAGCAAATTAATGCCCTGTCCGTAGCTATACATGTTCCATTCTTAGTTTGGATATGCAGTAAAGCATCTGTTGATTATGTGGATCCCAAATAAGTTTTGCTTGTATCCAAGGCATTTTTAATACTGAATCTAAATGGGCAAAGGTGAGTTTATAGTGACACTTCCAGGAGTGTAGCAGAATTGCCCCTAGATAATTTAATAGGATGAGAGCGTTTAGGACAGTGTTTCCCCAACTTGGGTCTCCAGCTGTTCTTGGACTACAAATCTCATCATCCCTAGCTGGCAGGACCGGTGGTCAGGGATGATGGGAACGGTAGCCCAAAAGCTGTTGGAAACCCAAGTTGGGGAAACACGGGTTTAAGGGCTTGAGTGGATTTATATGCAAGGTACGGAGAATGAAGGTGTTCTTCAGCTGGAATATTTTGGAGCATCTATTTAAAGATGCCTCTGGGCATGCATAAAGATCTCCCTTGCCCTCTCAACACAATTACCAGTCAAATTCCTAGGATTCCCCACTCACCCAAGCCTGCGTCCCTTGTGTTGTAACTTCTGTGATGAAAGGCAGGCCTTGTGTGACTGGCCACTGAAAACACACAATGTGGTCCAGCTTGAGGTCCTGCATATGAGCTGGCTGTAGCCAGAAGAAGTCTGTGGCAGAAAGAAATTCTGGAACTTGGAAAGCTTAGCCACAGCACCGATGTATCAAGGCACTTCAGGATCTGTTCAGGTGTTAACTTGGAAGAAAATGTTCCTTGTGGGTGGAAATAGTGAGATGTGTGACATGCTCTGCGCTTAAGCATGCCAAAGAGTAAAGGTAAAGGGACCCCTGACCATTAGGTCCAGTCGTGACCGACTCTGGGGTTGTGGCGCTCATCTCGCTTTATTGGCCGAGGGAGCCGGAGTACAGCTTCCGGGTCATGTGGCCAGCATGACTAAGCCGCTTCTGGCGAACCAGAGCAGCACACAGAAACGCAGTTTACCTTCCCACCGGAGTGGTACCTATTTATCTACTTGCACTTTGACGTGCTTTCGAACTGCTAGGTTGGCAGGAGCAGGGACCGAGCAACGGGAGCTCACCCCATCGCGGGGATTCGAACCGCCAACCTTCTGATCGGCAAGTCCTAGGCTCTGTGGTTTAACCCGCAGCGCCACCTGCGTCCCCATGCCAAAGAGTAGCTGGTCCCAAAACAATCATACTGGATGCTGCTCCTGCAGTGCTGAGTAGCCCAGTAACATGGTGCAGTCCTCTGATCACCTCTCTTTATTGCAGCTACATGTATTGGGTGAATCGTGACCAAGGCAGGACTGTAATCGAAGCTGCGGGGATGGATGGTTCAGACAGACACGTACTTGCAATCGTAACCGCTGAAGACCCTGTTGGATTGACCCTTGATCATATAACTAGTAGATTGTACTGGATCAGTGCGTATAAAAAGGTATGAAACCCGATGCACCGGAAAATCACAAAGAAGCCTGTGTCAAGTCTGTAGCATCTTGATGTAACATTTCATTGTGATCTGGTACCAACAGAAGCTTTTTTCCATGCTGGAAAGTCTGGTGGGTTTGGTGCTGTTCCATTCACTTCATGGCAAGGACAAGGGTTTGAAGGTCCTCTTTCCCTGCACTCACAACTCACAGGACCAACCCCCCCCCCCTTGTTGTTGTTTAGTCGTTTAGTCGTGTCCGACTCTTCGTGACCCCCTGGACCAGAGCACGCCAGGCACTCCTGTCTTCCACTGCCTCCCGCAGTTTGGTCAGACTCATGCTGGTAACCTCGAAAACACTATCCAACCATCTCGTCCTCTGTCGCCCCCTTCTCCTTGTGACCTCCGTCTTTCCCAGCGTCAGTGTCTTCTCCAGGGAGTCTTCTCTTCTCATGAGGTGGCCAAAGTACTGGAGCCTCAGCTTCAGGATCTGTCCTTCCAGTGAGCACTCAGGGCTGATTTCCTTAAGAATGGATGCGTTTGATCTTCTTGCAGTCCATGGGACTCTCAAGAGTCTTCTCCAGCACCATAATTCAAAAGCATCAATTCTTTGGCAATCAGCCTTCTTTATGGTCCAGCTCTCACTTCCATACATCACTACTGGGAAAACCATGGCTTTAACTGTACGGACCTTTGTTGGCAACCCCCCCCCCCACTTACTTAAAAAAAAATAAAAATCCTGTACAATGCATGTCATGTCTAATGTGGCTCTAAGTGAGCAGGCAGCCTTGAAAAGTAGAGCAAGCCTGTTAAAATGTGGTGTGGTACTCCCTTTTGGACTATTTGAGGAAGTACTATAGCCAAACAAAGTTGCGAACAGGATTCAAAGCTAGGTGTTTATATGTTCAGACAGTCTTGCATTGGTTAGCAATCCAGCTGTCCAACTTTACTCCAGGTTCAGATCTTCAGAGGCAGTCCCACATTACAGTAATCTAACCTAAAGGTTACCAGAGTGTAGGCAACATAATCTAGTCAGCCTTTCTCAACCTGTGGATCCCCAGATGTTGTTGAACTACAACTCCCATCACCCCTAGCTAGGAAGGCCAGAGCTCAGGGATGATGGGAGTTGTAGTCCAACAACATCTGGGGACCCGCAGGTTGAGAACCGCTGCGAGGTGTTCCCTGTCCAGACAGGAGCGCAGCTGGGCCACCAGCTGAAGTTGACAGAAGCCACTTGGTGCCCCTGAAGCCACTTGAGCCTTTTAGCCCTCTAGGAATCTGTAATGAAGTGTAGTTTTAAGGACTGTCCACAAAGAAAAATGCAAAACGTTGGTTTGAGGGGCAAATCACAGTGGTGCAATTACAGTGGTGCCTCGCAAGACGAAATTAATCCATTCCGCGAGTCTCTTCGTCTTGCGGTTTTTTCGTCTTGCGAAGCACGGCTAATAGCGGCTTAGCGGCTATTAACGGCTTAGCGGCTTTAAGAAAAAGGAAACAAACTCGCAAGAACTCGCAAGACGTTTCGTCTTGTGAAGCAAGCCCATAGGGAAATTCGTCTTGCGGAACGACTCAGAAAACGGAAAACCCTTTCGTCTAGCGAGTTTTTCGTCTTGCGAGGCATTCGTCTTGCGGGGCACCACTGTACATATGGCATGTGTCTGCACATAACCTCTGGAGGAAGGCTTTGCACAGTAAAACCGAACAGTGGTTTTAGTGTACACCTGGGACATGAACCTTGTTTGGTTGCCTTGACTCTAGTTGAGCTGTCTGCACTATAATGTAGCCCACGGTGGCGGCGATGGGAAGGTAATAGCACAGTAAACAACAGGAGTGTGTGTGTGTGTTCCATACCAGCACTTCTGAATTGGCTTGGTGTTCTGGTGGGCGGGCAGCAGTACTCCCCAAACTTTCAGGTGAACTGCTCATTAGCTGGCGAAGGCTATAGAAATTGTCACTTTAAGCGCTTAAGTGCTAGTCCTCTCAGTCTGATTTGGGAATTCTGACTTGGCGTTTCTACTCTCCAGTCCATAGAGACTATCAAGGCCGACGGCACTGGCAGGTACACTTTCCCAGAGAAGCTGCTGAAAGCACAGGCCCCTCTGGGACTTGCTGTGTTTGAGAATTCCATCATTTGGGCAGACAAAGAGCAATTGCTGTCTGCATCCCACACCTCCCCAGGTGTCGGTGTGTTGCTGAACTCTTCAGTGTCTTCGTTCACAGTACTGAATGAGCTACTGCAGCCTCAAAGTGAGTAAAACGCCCGAGAACAATTTTTTTGATGAAGGGTGGATTGGAAGCATTTTTTTTAAAAAAATAACCAATTTTTAAATCTCTCTTGCTACGTTGCTATGAGCAAGACATGTCTGGTAGCAGGAATGGCTATTTCATTTCCTCACTTTCATGTGTGTTGCCTTTAAATACCTATACCCAGGACCAGGCAGAGTTAATATTAACAAACCAACTGTTGTCTTGGTAGAGGGCTGGGTACATGTCTGGTTGGGGGAGCAGGCAAGTGGCCTGTCATGGGCCCAAGGGTGCTTAAGGTGACCCAAAGGCTATAAACCCCAATGGTACTATTCTACCATAGAGTTGTCCTGTTGCAACCTTCAGTTTTGCTTCCTCAAGAATCTGAAACTTGACAGCCATAACTACTATAATGGGCACCAGTTGGACTTGGAAGTATCTCCCAGTTGGGAGCATTCCAAGAGCTCTGTTTGGCAGAACATGCAGCTAGGTTAGCATGAACATGCTTAAGCCTCCACATACAAGGTCCTCTATGGGCCTACGCCTAACACGAAAGCAGAAGTGTCCAATATAAAGGAGTCCTATCCCTGCGTAGGGAGTGCGTCCCCAATGCAGCCTTGAACAACGCTTCACAAAATATTAAGATCTCTTTAGAGCTAGAAGGCTCATGGGCCTTGAAGTATAGGCCCCCACCCCTTTGCTCTCTAAGTAAATATCTGACCTCAGGTGTGGATACTTGGAAGGGAAAGAAATGTGCTTATTAAGGAAATCTAAGACAAAACATATTGTCTTCAGTAGCTTTTTCATCCTTTTAAATATTAACTCTTATCTCTGAAAGCTTTAGAACAGGCATGGGCAAACTCGGCCCTCCAGCTGCTTTGGGACTACAACTCCCATCGTCCCTAGCTAACAGGACCAGTGGTCAGGGATGATGGGAATTGTAGTCCCAAAACAGCTGGAGGGCTGAGTTTGCCCATGCCTGCTTTAGAAATCTAACACTTCATATTTTAACTTGAAATGTAACTACAAACTGAAGTGCACTTGATCTTGTCCCAGGCTCAAGGAGCATTGACTTGGTGAAATGGTTTCTATGTACCTGCCACATAGACAATTTGGCCCTCTAGCTATTTGAGTTTTGGCACTTTTCAAACATTCATTTGCTTCATTGATGCTTGAGATCTCATATGTGAACTGTACTGTAAATGTGAGGTGGTTGGGGATTTGGTTGGTGCTATATGTTCAGAGTAAGGTAAAGGGACCCCTGACCATTAGGTCCAGTCGTGGCCGACTCTGGGGTTGCAGCGCTCATCTCACTTTACTGGCCAAGGGAGCCAACATTTGTCAGCAGACAGTTTTTCCGGGTCATGTGGCAAGCATGACTAAGCCGCTTCTGGCGAACCAGAACAGCGCACAGAATCGCTGTTTACCTTCCCACCAGAGCAGTACCTATTTATCTACTTGCACCTTGACGTGCTTTCAAACTGCTAGGTTGGCAGGAGCAGGGACTGAGCAATGTGAGCTCACCCCATCACAGGGATTCGAACCGCTGACCTTCTGATCGGTAAGTCCTAGGCTCTGTGGTTTAACCCACAGCGCCACCCGTGTCCCTATGTTCAGAGTAGGCAAATCCTAATTTGCACAGCGTCTTCCTTCTGTCAGTGTGCAACCTGCTTGATCTCAAAATGGCTCCAAGTATGATTTAGACCAGGGTTTCTCCAACTTGGGTCTCCAGCTGTTTTTTTGGACTACAACTCCCATCATCCCTAGCTAGCAGGACCAGTGTTCAGGGATGATGGGAACTGTAGTCCAAAAACAGTTGGCGACCCAAGTTTGGAAAACTCTGGTTTAGACAACTGCTTCCTCTTGCTATCTAAATAGCTGCGTTTGGTGTCTTATACATGTTCTAAGTTCTGTACATGGGGTGAGCCTGAAAATGAGAACCATCTTCTCATACTGCTGAATTCTGTGGCTGGCATCAACTTCAGCATTTGTGTGCAATACACGTGGTCTGTGCCTACATGGGAACTTAAGTTTAATTACTGGAATCAACCTAGGAAGGGGTGGCCCCATTCTTGGACTAACTTGTCATCTTGGTCACTAGGTAACACAGCTGCCTGTTCACCTGGATTGTGTAGCCATATCTGCCTTTTGTCACCTGTTCATCCCAAGGGCTACAGGTGTGCCTGTCCAGATGGCACTTTCCTCCTGCCTTCAAACCAATGTGCAGGTAGGCTTGCGCTTTTAAATCTGGGGTGAAAATCCTTCCACAAACCACTTTGAGAATCCCTCTTTGTGGGGTAGGTTAAACACCAGTGTTCAGATAAGCTTATGCTACATTGCATTCTGGGATTTTTATGAGAAACTGCTGGTGCTAAATTTTATCTAGTTGTTGATTAGAATGGAGATGTGTCCATGATTTTTATAGAAACCTGTCACACAGTCCCAGAAGCTCAGTTTCAGACAGGACTGTTTTGAATCTCCTGTTTTGGTCCACCACCATGTTTTGACACACTTAAGAAAACAAAACATTGCATTGTAGAGCTATGGGAAGGCTGGGTGACCACTTCAGCCTTCCTGTCATAGAAAGTTAAAGCAGGTCTGTCTTCAGTTGGCTTTAATATAAATGCAAAATCCAATTGGCCAGAATGCTTGTGGTAGTAAATGCTTTCCCAGCCTCCTGTCTATAGCTTTAAACTGACTCTGAGCAACTAGCATGACTACTTGAGCATCACCTTGTTACTCTAGCACTGAAATCAGACGTTGCAGGTTTCAAGCCTATAAGATGCCCAGGTGACTACTGAAGTCATAACCTGTTCTATTTGTCATAGCAAGAGCAGTACTTGGGTTGACTAATACGGTGACACTGAGCTGGGATGGCTAGCAAGTTGTGCAAGACCTGTTCCTCAATTCCTGTACTCTTCCTGCAGTGCTGAATGTCTTGTATTCTACCAACAAGCAAATCTACCGGCTGGAAGTTGACCCAAAGGGGACAGTGTTGCAGCAGCATGCAGTGATTCAGGAGTGGCCAGAAAACGTCTACTTCCAGGACATGGACTGGAACAGGGGATTCATCTACTGGACTGATGACAAAGGAGAACTGATGCGCTTCACTGAAGAGACGAAAGCGAAACTAATAATTCCTACAGGTTCGCCAGGTGAGCTGCTGTGCATTGCTGTAGAGCTTCTATGCAAATGAAGCATGGACTTCTAAATAATGATGGTGGCAAGACAAGAAATGGGTTTGGAAGAGAGTTTACTTGGTTGGTTGGTTGGTTTCCAATCTGCTCCAGACTATATTTACTCCCTAAAGCAGCAGTTCTCAACCTGTGGGTCCCCAGATGTTGTTGGATTACAACTCCCATCATCTCTGAGCTCTGGCCTTGCTAGCTAGGGGTGATGGGAGTTGTAGTTCAACAACATCTGGGAACCCACAGGTTGAGAAAGGCTGCCCTAAAGCATCAACCTGCAGACAGTGCGGGATGCTAAGGGAACAGCAGTTTACCTCTTCACCCATTTCATGATTCAGTCCTTGCAGCTAGAGTTAATGGTATAATTATCTTATGGATACACTTCCTGTAACCAGTCCAGTGTTTGGCACAATGTGGTCCAGCTGCCACAGTGCCGTAACCCCTAATTTCTTACTCGACTCAACATACCTTTAGGATTTCTAGTCTACGGTCCGTGCTCTGGACAGGGAAGAGACAAAGCAAAAGGCCATAGAAGTCAGTGAGGTCTTGCACAGGAGTACAGTAAGTCTTCAAACACAGATCTGACAGATAGTGCCGTAGCAGAACAAGCAAGGTCACTATTCTGCTGCTTCTTAGGAGTGCCTTGCACAAAGAGGAAAGTGATGGGGTAGAAAGCAGTGCTTCTGCCTTCGACTAGCTTTGGAATCTTCGCCTGTTGGAGAAGGCTCTTTTGTCTATGGGAGAGTTCATGCTTTGCATCCGTTTAAAAGGATTTGCAGACAGGCCAGAAAATATGTGCACATCTGACTGAAACCTTACAGCTACCTCCGGAGGGGCATCTAAGTGCTCTCAGTACCAATGATGACAAATGTTTCAGGAGAAAGATACGCCTTCTGTGTGAGGAAGTAAGGAAGCTTCCTTGCCTGTTCAGCACCTCTGCTTTAGCTGTGGTGGCTTGCAGTGGGAAGAGGGAGTACAAGAGGTCTGGGAAATACCATATTTTTCGCTCTATAAGACGCACCAGACCATAAGACGCACCTAGTTTTTGGAGGAGGAAAACAAGAAAAAAAATATTCTGAATCTCAGAAGCCAGAACTGCAAGAGGGATCGCTGCGCAGTGAAAGCAGCAATCCCTCTTGCTGTTCTGGCTTCTGGGATAGCTGCGCAGCCTGCATTCGCTCCATAAGAGGCACACACATTTCCCCTTACTTTTTAGGAGGGAAAAAGTGAATCTTATAGAGCAAAAAATACGGTAGTTTCCCAGCAGCACAGGGCTCGCTTCCATGTTCCTGTAACTTGAAAAGCCCTTAGCCCTTAACCCAACCCTTCCCTCTACAAGGAGTGTTTCAGCTAAGAGCTGCGAAAGAGCAATGGCAGCTTTGGCAGATGCAGCGAGGACCGTGGATTAAAGCTGTGGCAATACACAAAGGATAAAAGCAAAACCGATGGAGGAACTGATCCTCCTCCGCAGCTGGTAGCTTAGCCCTAAAGATTACCCCTCATCCTATTTTGTGCGGCAAGTAACTCATCCACCCCCCCCCCCAGTGCACTTTTCATTGTGCAGTTCACACAGCAGAAGACCTCCAGGTAATCCTCCCAGGACATTTGACACCTGTGCGGGGTGCCCCCAAATTTCAGCCGGGTACCACTTACCATTTTCCTTCCAGAAACAAAGGAAACACCTGCAACATAATGTGTCCCAGAAATGCACGGAATTTTACCATTGGTGTGATTACTACCCCAGGCCATGTTAGCAGATTGGGACAATAAAAAACGACCCATCATAAGCCTCATTCATGCTTTCGCTTTCCCCTGAGAAGGCTCACTGTTTACCACTGAACCTGAGCAAATGTCAATCAAGTCATCTGGTTTGATGTTTGCACCGATTTAGCGCTAAAGAGCAGGTTTTGTGGGTGAGGCAAGCAGCAGCGCAAAGGCAAAAATGCTTAGACTCCTGTGCTTTCTAGGCACAGAACCAGGGGAAGTGTGGACAAGCCTATAGGCAAATGGCCAGGGAAAGGTCATAGAATCATAGAATCATAGAGTTGGAAGAGACCACAAGGGCCATCGAGTCCAAGCCTCTGCTTAAAGACCTCCAAAGAAGGAGACTCCACCACACTCCTTGGCAGCAAATTCCACTGTCGAACAGCTCTTACTGTCAGGAAGTTCTTCCTAATGTTTAGGTGGAATCTTCTTTCTTGTAGTTTGGATCCATTGCTCCGTGTCCGCTTCTCTGGAGCAGCAGAAAACAACCTTTCTCCCTCCTCTATGTGACATCCTTTTATATATTTGAACATGGCTATCATATCACCCCTTAACCTCCTCTTCTCCAGGCTAAACATGCCCAGCTCCCTTAGCCGTTCCTCATAAGGCATCGTTTCCAGGCCTTTGACCATTTTGGTTGCCCTCCTCTGGACACGTTCCAGTTTGTCAGTGTCCTTCTTGAACTGTGGTGCCCAGAACTGGACACAGTACTCCAGGTGAGGTCTGACCAGAGCAGAATACAGTGGCACTATTACTTCCCTTGATCTAGATGCTATACTCCTATTGATGCAGCCCAGAATTGCATTGGCTTTTTTAGCTGCCGCGTCACACTGTTGGCTCTGAGAAGGCTCACTGTTTACCACTGAACCTGAGCAAATGTCAATCAAGTCATCTGGTTTGATGTTTGCACCGATTTAGCGCTAAAGAGCAGGTTTTGTGGGGGAGGAAAGCAGCAGCGCAAAGGCAAAAATGCTTAGACTCCTGTGCTTTCTAGGCACAGAACCAGGGGAAGTGTGGACAAGCCTATAGGCAAATGGCCAGGGAAAGGTCAAGAAAGCGTGTGGGACAAACCGCTTAATGTTTTGGGGCACTTCTCTAACCAAGGTCTCCCCCGCCCCGAGCCAATTTCAGGATGTGCAGGGAGAAAGAGGGAGGGGAAATGGAAGTTGGTTTTGTAAGTGGACGTCCTTGATGAGCTGGGCTTCCATTGAGACTGGAAGGAGAAGCTTAATTTTTTACATTTGCTTTTTCCCCCTAGTCTGTGAAGCGGCTGTCGATATAACTTCTGGGGACCTATACTGGTTAACCTGTAGCAGAACTGAAATTAAGGTTACTAGTTTTGCTGGCATGACGACGAAGGTTCTCTATCATGCGAAGGCTGCTATCTGGCACCTGTTCCTAGACTGGAAGAGAGCATTCTTGTACTGGCTAGAAAGTGGGAAACCAGTTCAGAGGATGAACCTTGATGGAAGCAGTATCAAAGAAGTGGGGAAGGAAGCCTGGACAGAAGATCTTCCAGTCGCCTTGGACATAAGCTCGGGTAGCCTCCTCTGGGCTTCCAAAGACTTGGGTAAATTACATGTTGCTTGCCCCATTATACCTTGTGTAGTTGATGGTTCTCGTGCTAGCTGTGCAGCAGTAAACAAACATTGCCACTGCAAAGCCCGCTTTTGATAGCAGTTCCCACCCTCTAGTCTGAGAACAGGCAATATTTCCTTACTACAGTGGTGCCTCGCAAGACGAAATTAATTCGTTCTGCGAGTTTTTCCGTCTTGCGAATTTTGCGTCTTGCGAAGCACGGTTTCCCATAGGAATGCATTGAAAGTTGCTTCCTCCTCTTCCAGCGAGGCCTGCTCCTGCGCAGCCTCTGCCTGCAGTTCGACCAGCTCCTGGGTGGTCAGCTCGTGGTCGGTTATTAACGGTTTTAAGAAAAAGGAAACAAACTTGCAAGACGTTTTCGTCTTGCGAAGCAAGCCCATAGGGAAATTCGTCTTGCGAAGCAACTCAAAAAAACCAAAAACGCTTTCGTCTTGCGAGTTTTTCGTCTTGCGAGGTACCACTGTAACTGCTTTGAGGGTGTGGGTGGGTGTTTTCTTTTTTTAAAAAAACACTTTTAAAAACAATATTGGCTTGAGCCCTTATTTGCTAAGGTTGCTGGGCTGTCCCATTCAACTTTCTAGAAACTAGTTGTGCTGTGACTTGTGTAAATATACAACACGCTTTGGTTGCTTGTTGCGATGGAATAATAAGCGTTTCCTTGTTCGTAGGGCTGAAGGTGCTGAACCTTATCACACACAAGACGTATAGTATAAAAGAGAGTTGGACCCATGGCGTGGCAGCTGTGTATGGACCTTACCTGGTGACATTCAACAAAACAAGCCTTGTGGTCTGGAACAGAAGATCAGGGGTGCCCTCTGCTGTGCAAGTGGCCAATGTACAGAAAGCAATGATGATCTTTGACACGAATTTGAGAACAGGTAAACTGACTTGTCACCATTGTGAATTCCTATGCTGGGCACTTAAACAGCTAGAGGGCCTTATCAAAGGGTGTGGTTCAATCGTCCCTATGAAATATGTGCTGCAGAAAAATGCTGGCTGGTCTACATGTTTACATCATCTTTTCAGTGCATGAGTTCTTGGCTTACTGTTAATGCCCACTAAAGCTATGGTAAGATGTTTTGGCCCATTGTTCACTGCAATTGTTGCGTGGGAATGAGAGTTCCTATCTCCCATGGCGCCTGCAGCTGTTGATCATTAAGGCCATGCGATTGTGCAGGGGAGGAGGGGTCTTATAACAGCTGTAGAAATCCACTGTTTGCTTTATAAACAGTTGCGAATTCAACTTGCTTAATTCACGGCCATCACCTCTTGAGTCGGGTTTTTCCTTGAAATGAATTTTTGGCCAGGGGCATGGATTGGCTGTGGCATGTTGCTACATGCTGTGCTTGCCAGCTTCATTCAACACAGGACCAGGCACTGCCAGACTAGAGAAATTCTTATCTGATAAACCTTTGGTCAATTTTTGCAAGGTGATATATTCTCTCTCTCTCTCTCTCTCTCTCTCTCTCTCTCTCACACACACACACACACACACACACACACACACACACACACGGAAGCACAGTGTTTCCCAAACTTGGATCTCCAGCTGTTTTTGCACTACAATTCCCATCATCCCTGACCACCTATCATAGTTAGACAGGTGGGGAAGTAAGGATCTGACTTGCTGGGCCAAAAACGTTCCCCGTCCCTGAATAGGTCCTGAGACTTGCCATGACATGTACTAGGCCTATACTCCTGCTTCTCATCTGCAAGGGAACAGGCAGAAGCACAACACAGATCCAACAGACTAGAGGCAAAACAATTCTAACGGCTACAGGACTGCCTATCTAACAAAGTAGCCAGGAACGCCAACTGTCTTTTAGATGATGGAGCACACTTGCAAAAAAATGTGATGTTGATAATTATTTATATAATGCCTATCTGACTGGGTTACCCCAGCCACTCTGGGCAGCTTCCAACAAATTAAAACACAGTAAAGACATCAAAGGACGTGGGTGACACTGTGGGTTAAACCACAGAGCCTAGGACTTGCCTATCAGAAGGTCGGCGGTTCGAATCCCCGCGACGGGGTGAGCTCCCGTTGCTCGGTCCCTGCTCCTGCCAACCTAGCAGTTCGAAAGCACGTCAAAGTGCAAGTAGATAAATAGGTAGTGCTCTGACGGGAAGGTAAACGGCGTTTCCGTGTGCTGCTCTGGTTCGCCAGAAGCAGCTTAGTCATGCTGGCCACATGACCCGGAAGCTGTACGCTGGCTCCCTTGGCCAATAAAGTGAGATGAGCGCCGCAACCCCAGAGTCGGTCACGACTGGACCTAATGGTCAGGGGTCCCTTTACCTTTACCTTTAAGACATCAAAAATTAAAAACTTCCCTATACAAGGTTGCTTCAGCTGTCATCTAAAAGCCAGGTAGTTGTTTATTTCCTTGACATCTGATGGGAGGGCGTTCCACAGTGCAAGCACCACTACCAAGAAGGCCCTCTGCCTGGTTCCCTGTAACCTCCCTTCTCGCAGTAAGGGAACCACCAGAAGGCCCTTGGTGCTGGACCTCAGTGTCCAAGCTGGACAATGGGAGTGGAGATGCTCCTTCAAGTATGGAGGGCCGAGGCCATTTAGGGGTTTAAAGGTCAGCACCAACACTTTGAATTGGTGCTCTGAAACGTACCAGGATCCTTTAAGACCGGTGTTATATGGTCCCAGGGGCCACTCCCAGTCACCAGTCTGGCAGCTACAAGATGACCGCAACGCTTATTCTCAAGTGCTCTGTTTTCCTATAAATATTAAGGGTTGGCCATCAAACACACAAACCGCCAGTGCAATTTGAACAGGAGTATGAAAAAACTGGAACTGATTGCTAACTTTCTAATTGCAGTGCGTTCTGTTCCTGTTACAAAGCCTGCTGTCATAAGCACTGCTTCACCAACTACTAGCCGTAGTACTTCAGCTGCAGCAGCAAGACCAACAGCGCAGACTACAGCGTCAAGGACAACAGTGCTGACTACTACACCCACAACAACACCCAAGACCACCACAAAGGCGACAACACCCAAGACCACCACAAGGGCGACGACACCCAAGACCACCACAAGGGTGACAACGCCCAAGACCACCACAAAGGCAACAACGCCCAAGACCACCAAGACCACAACAGTACCAAATGCAACCAATACCACTGTCTTAACAACTGTTCCCTGTGGGTGGGCTGAACTTCCTTGCCTAGATGGGCAGGGGTGTGTGCCCTATGAATATTTCTGTGATGGAGAAGAGGACTGTATGGATGGGTCCGATGAAGACTTCTGTTCCCTCATTTGTGGTGAACCAGGTACTAAGTTCTTCCATGCTGTGTGTGAATAGCTTAATACTCCATCCTGCAGATGGTGAAATTTAATAATGGAGGGACCATCTCCTACCCCATCGAGACAAAGGACCTAGCATGACAAATGTGGCTGATTGGGCTAAGGTCAAACTTTTGCAGGCCTACAGAGTTGCCTAAATTATTAAAGATTTGGCTCTTGTTAGACATGCTGACTAGGGGGGAAGGAAGGGAGCAAGGGCAGAATTTGAGGGCCTTCCCCAGCCCTCTCACTGCCTGCCAAAAGCCTTCGGTCCTCCTTTCCAAAGCCCAGTGTTGTTGATCTGGCTTTGGGAAGGCATCAGATGATGCTGAGAGCCGCCCAAAAAGGCCTCGTGATAGACCACCTTACTCTATCATTTTGTCAACTTTTTTTTAAATCAGGAAGTATGCGCTTGCTTTCTCCAGTCCCACAGAAAGGCCTGGCTATTGAACTTAACGTGTTCTTGTCTCTTTCTTTCCAAAAGGAAGCTTCCAGTGTCTAAGCGGAAACAAATGCATTCGCGAGAGGTTCCTTTGCGATGGGATTCCACATTGTCCCGATGGCTCGGATGAAGCCAGATGCTGGGTGCCAACTCCAGAGTGTGCCTTGCGCTGCGATAACAACATGCGCTGTGTGCCTGAGAGTTGGTTATGCGATGGGAGCCCTGACTGCCACGATAGCGCCGATGAACAGGGCTGCGGTGAGCAAATACCCAGTTGGCAGAGCGGTGCCCGAATGGGGACATTCTGCTTCCAAATTGCCAGCTTTCTACAAAAGTTCCTGACTATTAGCATGGGTGAAGCATAGCATAAGACACATGCCCTGAGCTAACACTGCCACCTGCTGTGTCTTAACAGGCTGCCTTTGGGAAAGTATCTTAACCTTGTCCCTGAACCTGCAGGGTGGCATTGCCCCTTACAACAAAAGCTTTGATGGCACTGTCTGAACTTTTTAATTCAAATGATGCTTAACTCTTGAACCAGGAGCCAATGACTTTGCACTACTGACTGCGTTGGATAATGGGGCGATGAATTCAGAATGGGCTGGAGGGCTAGGGCTTGAACCCAGTAGATGTCCTGAGGCTGTAGCATCTCTTCATCCCAAAAACCCATTCTGCATTTGCCTGCGCAAATACAGCTGTTGGTGCAGCAGCCAATTTGCAATTATCAGGATGTTCCATTCATAAACATGGAGTCAGCATCAAACCTGAACCCATACGTAGTATCATGGCTTATTTGCCAAAGGGATATGTAAATATCCGCATCTCCTGGAGCTATGACAGTCGAAGGACTAATTCATATGATAGCGGGTCATTATATCTTCACACAATTTAAACTGCTGAATCATATGTCAATTCTTACAGGGTTTGTGGACCCAGATGCATTTCTGTGTAGCCTGTGTTAAATATATTTTACATTGATCCTTGTGGGGAGAATGCATTCAACTGTTCATGAATCCTATATGAGTGAAATCTCTTGGGTGCTTTCTGGAAACAATAAACACTGCTGTCTGTCCCTGCAGTTCCTGCAAAGTGCACTGATCAGGAATTCCAATGCAGAAGTGGCCAGTGCGTGTCGTACTCCCTGCACTGCGATGGAGACCGTGACTGTAAGGATGGCTCAGATGAAGTAGGCTGCCCAGTAGCCCCAAAACTACATTTCTGCCATTCGGATGAAGTCAATTGCCCTAAAAGTGGAGAGTGCATTCTCAAGGAATGGCTCTGTGATGGCGATAAGGACTGCAAAGATGAATCTGATGAACAGGTGTGTGTGTGTGTGTGTGTAAACTGGCAAGGAATGCAGAGTGCCATCAAATCGGCTATTTATAAAGATCAGTTACAAACATATATTAAGGGCAGGAGACAGCTATTCTGTTTCTTTTAAAGCAGTAACAATTACATGCAAGCATGCGCATGCGTTTTCTACAGGACCTGGCTAGTCCAAAAGTTACAGTATTTGTGATGGGCATGGACAACAAAGAGGTTGCTTTTTAAGCAAGCACAAATTCATAGCAGCCATTGAGTGCTCCAAACTCCATTTCTAGGTTGTGTAGTTATCCCTGCAGCACAAGAAAACTGCAAAGGAGAAAGTGTGTGTGTGTGTGTGTGTGTGTGTGTGTGTGTGTGTGTGTGTTCCCTTTTGCTTGAATGCCTTCTCCTTGCAGGACTGCAGTTTGCCAGAGCACAAGTGCGGTGACAACCAGTGGCAATGCAGAAGTTCCGAGTGCATCCCAGACCTATGGTACTGTGATGGGCAGGCAGACTGCAGAGACAGGAGTGATGAGACTTCCTGTAAGTACTCTTCGCGTTTCCCTTGCAAGAGCTTTTGCGGGTGCTTAAAGTCTTTACTGTCAAGCAGCTCTCCCCTTTGGACTTATGTGGCACTCCCATTCAAGAGCCACGAGAAAAATACCTTGCCTTTAAAAGTCTTAGCTGGTGAAATTACTTGTGCTGTTCAGCAGCAGAGAAATCACATTCTGTAAAGGAGAAATCAAAACGAGTGTGGAGGAGGAAATCCTCAAGTCAACACCTTGAGGCTAGTCTAGAATAGCAGAAGGAAGAGTGGATTTGACAGCCTTTCAGCTTCATTGTGTTAGGGAGCAACCTGCACTTTCCATAGAAAGCTTCTCCACTTTTTGGAGAAATGGCAACACCCAGCGCTAGGTCTAGAGTGGATCAGAACTTCTAATACAAGAGTGAGGAACCATTGGCTCTCCAGTTGTTGCTGAACTACAACCCCTGTCAGCCCAAAACAAACATGGCCCAGGACGATGGCCTTTATAGTACAACATTTGGTTCCCCAAACCTGCCCTAGTAGGCATTCCTTCAAGCTTGTTAATGAGCCTGCAGTAATTTCATCAGCAATGCAAGTGCAATAGTCTTCACTGCCACCCATTTCGCTTTTAAGAACATGAGCAGGATTTGACCCTGCTGTGCGGTATTCCCTTAGCAGATGAGCAAAATGAAAGCCAAAGTACATGCAATAGCAGCAGACTTTAAAAAAAAAAAGTCCACACCTGCCCCAGTGGGGTTGGAGGTGCAATTTTAAAGTGTAAAAGGGATGGGGGAATGCTGTTGAATCCTCACCGCCCTCTCCCCTGCACTTCCTCCCATTATCACCAGACTCATGAGGAACTGGAAAACCAAACTCTTCAACTCTCAGTTGCATGCCCTCCTTCTTCAGTGCCTTTAAAATCCGCTGGTAAAAAGGCGTGCGGGTTTTACTGCTGTAACAGCCTGGCCCCTTAAGAATTCTGAAGACCCGCTTATTTCTGCTCTATGTTTTAATGCTGGTACAGTCTTTGAGTTTTTTCTTGCTGTTACACAGGCAAGCCGAGGAAGTGCCTGGGCTATGAATTCCAGTGTGGTGAAACCTGCATTAATTACACTCTGGTGTGCAATGGGAGACCAGACTGTCAGGGTGGGACCGATGAAGGCAGGAATTGTGCTCTTGCATGCCGGCGGTCGTGCTCCCAGATCTGCTACAAGTCTCCTAGCGGGCCTGTAAGTTTGCTTCTTCTTGGATGTTGACTATACTACCACTTTGGGCTTGTGGGAGATTAGCAGCCAAACCTAACCAATGCATATTCTTGCTAGTTAGCATGAGAAGGGGCTACGTCCACAGAGTTGTATTGTTGTTGTTGTTTAGTCATGTCCGACTCTTCATGACCCCATGGACCAGAGCATGCCAGGCACTCCTGTCTTCCACTGCCTCCCGCAGTTTGGTCAAACTCATGCTGGTAGCTTCAAGAACACTGTCCAACCATCTCATCCTCTGTCGTCCCCTTCTCCTTGTGCCCTCCATCTTTCCCAACATCAGGGTCTTTTCCAGGGAGTCTTCTCTTCTCCTGAGGTGGCCAAAGTATTGGAGCCTCAGCTTCAGGATCTGTCCTTCCAGTGAGCACTCAGGGCTGATTTCCTTAAGAATGGATAGGTTTGATCTTCTTGCAGTCCATGGGACTCTCAAGAGTCTCCTCCAGCACCATAATTCAAAAGCATCAATTCTTCGGCGATCAGCCTTCTTTATGGTCCAGCTCTCACTTCCATACATCACTACTGGGAAAACCATAGCTTTAACTATACGGACCTTTGTTGGCAAGGTGATGTCTCTGCTTTTTAAGATGCTCAGAGTTGTATTGCTGCTTGGCAAATGCACAGGCCATAGAAATACAATTGATAGACAGGGCACTGTATGATGTCATTTACCCTCGTATCCTGGAGAGGGAGGAGCATATAGCACCGTATTTTTTGCTCTATAAGACGCACCAGACCACAAAACGCACTTAGTTTTTGGAGGAGGAAAACAAGAAAAAACATATTCTGAATCTCAGAAGCCAGAACAGCAAGAGGGATCGCTGCGCAGTGAAAGCAGCAATCCCTCTTGCTGTTCTGGCTTCTGTGATAGCTGCGCAGCCTGCATTCGCTCCATAAGACGCACACACATTTCCCCTTACTTTTTAGGAGGGAAAAAGTGAGTCTTATAGAGCAAAGAATACGGTACTTCTTGTTCCCCCCTCTCTCTCTTCCTTTGCCCGGCGTTAGATGCAGCTATGCCTCCACTTGCTCCACCTTTAGGCACTTGCCTGAAGCTGTTTATATTATAAACATAAGCATTTCACCTGCATAGCTTTTACTGCTGCAATTGCTGTGAACCAATGCAAGGATATAAGTAAGTAAATTATATTTTTGGACCCAAGCTGTCACCTTCTCCTTCATTAAGCGATGTACAAAAGGGCGATCCACCTTGCTTCAGAGCTCCTTTTAATTTTGCTGCCAAGGATGGGGTTTTGAAACCCTGCTCAGCTCACACACATTGGGAGTCTGGAGGGATGAATTGCACCTAAACATTAGGAAGAACTTCCTGACAGTAAGAGCTGTTCGACAGTGGAATTTGCTGCCAAGGAGTGTGGTGGAGTCTCCTTCTTTGGAGGTCTTTAAGCAGAGGCTTGACAACCATATGTCAGGAGTGCTCTGATGGTGTTTCCTGCTTGGCAGGGGGTTGGACTCGATGGCCCTTGTGGTCTCTTCCAACTCTATGATTCTATGATTCTATGAATTCATACATCCTCCCCTGCCCACTAGAACCCATTCCACATGGCTCTGCCTTGAGTGACTTCTAAACTGACCGCTGCTTCTGCCAGGACGAAGCTTGCTAAGGCTCTTTCCATGAAAGAAATGGAACACAGAAAGCAACCAATCAGTCTTGAGCAGCAACGATCATTTCACTTTTCTCCAGCAGCGACTTTTCATACATGAGCGTTCCAGCATAAAAGCTCTGAACGAAGATGATAAAAGCGACCTGCTTGCCTGCAACATGAAGACCCAAGTTTCTTTTAACGTAACCTTCTCCTTGCAGAAATGTGCTTGCTACGAAGGATTCCGGCTAAGGAGCGACAGGCGCTCCTGCAAAGATATCAATGAATGTAAAGAGCTGTCGGAGGAGAAATGCAGCCAGACTTGCGTCAACACAGAGGGAAGCTATATGTGCACTTGCCACCCTGGCTACATGCTGGAACCAGATGGCCACACCTGCAAAGTAGTTGGTAAGTAAAGGGACCCCTGATCATTAGGTCCAGTCATGGCCGACTCTGGGGTTGCGGCGCTCATCTTGCTTTATTGGCCGAGGGAGCCGGCGTACAGCTTCCGGGTCATGTGGCCAGCATGACTAAGCCACTTCTGGCGAACCAGAGCAGTGCACGGAAATGCTGTTTGCCTTCCCGCCGGAGCGGTACCTACTTATCTACTTGCACTTTGACGTGCTTTCAAACTGCTAGGTTGGCAGGAGCAGGGACCGAGCAACGGGAGCTCACCCCGTCGCGGGGATTCAAACCGCCAACCTTCTGATCGGCAAGTCCTAGGCTCTGTGGTTTAACCCACAGCGCCACCCGCGTCCCTAAAGTAGTTGGTAAGGCCCTGTAAATGTGGAGCTTGCCTCTTCTGGTAGGCATATGTCTGTGTGGTTCAGTGGCTTGAGCTGAGCTTGTCTGAAGTGGAATAAAAGAATTTGGCTTCAGGCACATGCACCCACAGACTTGGGGCTAGGAAGCTGTAGAAACTAAGCCTCTGTATTGTCCTGCATGGTGCTGGAAAAGTGATGGGCAGCTCTAATAGAGTTGTTAGTTGGGCAAGGACTCCCGACTTAGCACCTAGAATTCTGCTGCTTCGAAAAGCAGCATTGCTTTGCAAAGACTGACGCTGCAAACAATTGAAAAGAAAGCTGGCGTAACTTGCCATGTATTACTTTTCACCCAAATACAAATGTGGGGAGTAATGTTAAGTGCAGCAGTAACTTAAAAAAACTGCAATGTGTAACCACTTCTCTTTCCTGCAGGCTCTGAGCCGAAGTTGCTTGTTGCAGTTCAGTTCAATTTGATCCTATATGGATTAAGAAGCCTGAAAGAAGATGTTATATTGACCACTGAGAAGGACTTTATTATCTTTTCTATCGACTATGACTTGGCAGAACAGAAAATCTTCTGGATGGACCTCAATGCAGAAAGTATTAAGTGGATGAACATGAGAAACAAGGAAAGGGGGACTCTAGTTAAAGGTGGGTCTTTTGGTTTAGGTTCGGGCATCTGACTTGGGAGCAAACTACTTACTTTGAACTATGCTGAAAGTCTCTGATGAAACTTCCTACTTGTTGAATGTAAAATACAGTGGTACCTTGGGTTAAGTACTTAATTCGTTCCGGAGGTCCGTTCTTAACCTGAAACTGTTCTTAACCTGAAGCACCACTTTAGCTAATGGGGCCTCCCGCTGCTGCCGCGCAGCCAGAGCACGATTTCTGTTCTCATCCTGAAGCAAAGTTCTTAACCTAAAGCACTATTTCTGTTAAATAGTGGGTAGGCATTGCAGACAACGCAGCGATTTCTCCAAAGCAGCTCTTTATTTGTAAGCTGGAACAGAACTGAACAGCAAACAGCTCAGCCGGCCTGCTTTTATAGGCAGCCAGCTATCAACATTGTAGCAACAACAACCCAGGGTTTCCCGCCTAAAGTAACTGACCTGGACCTGAGTGAAAACTACATACATGATACCCCTGGTGGCCAGGGTGAGAACTTCAATACATAACAATTTCTGGGTTAGCAGAGTCTGTAACCTGAAGCGTATGTAACCCGAGATACCACTGTAATAATAAACTGAATTTGGCACAAATCCCCTGCTCCAGAAGAAGCTTCCTGGACTAATTCAAGAGCAACCACTTGTCCAGGCCACCAGTATTTGCAAGGTGCTTTGGAGCACAAATGAAAATTGCGCAATCCATGAAATGCTGCAGAAAGTCATTGCAGGTAGCTACACCTGTCTTTTCTAACAGCCTAGGTGATTTTAACACAGCAAGTTTGGCACCTGCTAGAGTAAATACAGGCAATGACCAATTTGCATGGGGAGTTACGTTCCTGCATGTCGGTGGAGTGCACTCATTTTATCCCCCCCCCCTCCATGACTCCAGGAATCAAATCGGATTGCATAGCAGTAGACTGGGTAGGAAGAAATCTTTACTGGACAGATGGGATGGCAGGACAGATCTTGGCTACACAGCTAAATGGCAAATGGAGAGGAACTCCAGAGTACACTGTGGTTCTGGAAGACCTGGATCAGCCTCGGTCACTCGCACTCCACCCGTTGGATGGGTAAGACTTTCAGAGTCTCTGTATTTTATGAACATTGCTTCCAAGAGGGTTGGGCTTCTAAGTGGAATACAGTGGTACCTTGGTTCTCAAACTTAATCCGTTCCAGAAGTCCGTTCCAAAACCAAGGCGCACTTTCCCATCGAAAGTAATGCAAAACGGATTAATCTGTTCCAGACTTTTAAAAACAACCCCTAAAACAGCAATTTATCATGAATTTTACTATCTAACGAGACCGTCGATCCACAAAACGAAAGCAAAAATCAATGTACTGTACTATAAATAAGACAGGATTGTAGATGATAAAATTTATTTTTTTTTTCTTAACTGCACTGATGATAGTCCTTGTTTGGATGGGGGGCTTTTATCCATTTCTTCAGTCACACAATCAATCAATCAGTAGCTGAACTGGGTTCCACACAGTCACAAAAACAAATTAACCGAAAAAGCCTCAAAAATAACAAAATAATATCGCAAAAACAAAAGCACCAAACTCAATTCATTCTGGAAATCCGTTTGACTTCTGAAATGTTCAAAAACCAAGGTGCAGCTTCTGATTGGTGCAGGCGCCCCGGAAACAATAGCCGACACTCACTTCGGACGTCTGGCTTCCAAAAAACGTTCGAAAACCGGAACATTTACTTCCAGGTTTTTGGCGTTTGGGAACCAAGGTGGTTGAATACCAAGGCGTTTGGGAACCAAGGTAGCATGTAGTCTGCTGCATGTGCCAGATACAGGCCACCGAAAAGCCACACATGCCATTCTAATTACTGTGAGAAGCGTTGCTGGTCTGCCATTCTAGTCTTGGCTCTTGATCTTAGCTTCTTTTCAACGCTAAAGGTAAAGGGACCCCTGACCATTAGGTCCACTCGTGGCCAGCATGACTAAGCCACTTCTGGCGAACCAGAGCAGTGCATGGAAACACTGTTTACCTTCCCGCCAGAGCAGTACCTATTTATCTACTTGCACTCTGACGCGCTTTCAAACTGCTAGGTTGTCAAGAGCAGGGACTGAGCAACGAGAGCTCACCCCGTCGCGGGGATTCGAACCACCGACCTTCTGATCGGCAAGTCCTAGGCTCTGTGGTTTAACCCACAGCGCCACCTGTGTCTAGCCTAAGCTTTAAAATAAAAAAGAGCAAAGGTGCACATTATATCGCTGTGCCTGCCCACCACATACAAAAACTTTTCAAATAGGCTTGGCAAGCTTGACCAATCAAAACGTAAAAAAAAAGATTGCCACAAAATGGGACTGATGGCAACTCCTCCGCTGACCTTATTGGGGATGATCCATGCATATAAGCCATGCGGGTTAAAAAGAAAGAGTCTGAACTGGAACTCTAAACTCCACGGAAGACCAGCTTTTCATCCTCGTGTGCTAGGGGTCAACCTACGTGCAAAGGACAATGCACACTTATCATTTGCAGAATTTTTGATCTGAGCTCCTGCTCTGGTCATAGGGATTCATGACCTGGCTGAAAGTAGGCTCTGGCTACGATAAGAGATGTGCGATTCTCAAAAGGGGATAAATGGGGAAATGGCAATTGAAATCTGCAGACTAAAATGGAATTTAGGCTTGCGAACCTTTTCTTTCCAACAAGCATTGTATCGGTAGTGTGTGAAAACTGAAGTCCATTCAGTTTCTCTGCCCTGCAAAAGTATCTTAACATTCACCTTCTCTTCCTTAGGTTAATGTATTGGTCTGCAATAGGGGATGACTCCAAAATAGAGCAAGCTGGTATGGATGGAAGCAGCAGATCGGTACTGCTTGATGGGCTTGGCTGGCCCACCAGCATAACCCTTGACCTCTTGAGCTGGAAAATCTTCTGGTCTGATGACAAGTTTCACTATATTGGGTCGGCCTACTTGGATGGCAGTGGTATGAAGGTACCACATACCTTATAAGCATTCCTGATGTGTGGATGGAGTGATTGCCAAATGTGTTATTGCATGCGAAAATGCTTTTTTATAATAATCATGTGATATCTCCCTCTCTCTCTCTCTCTCTCTCTCACACACACACACACACACACACACACGTGTGTGTGTAAAGTAAAGGTAAAGGGACCCCTGACCATTAGGTCCAATTGTGGCCGACTCTGGGGTTGGGACGCTCATCTCGCTTTATTGGCCGAGGGAGCCGGCGTACAGCTTCCAGGTCATGTGGCCAGCATGACTAAGCCACTTCTGGTGAACCAGAGCAGCGCACGGAAACGCCGTTTACCTTCCCGCCGGAGCGGTACCTATTTATCTACTTGCACTTTGACGTGATTTTGAACTGCTAGGTTGGCAGGAGCAGGGACCGAGCAATGGGAGCTCACCCCGTTGCAGGGATTCGAACTGCCGACCTTCTGATCGGTAAGCCCTAGGCTCTGTGGTTTAACCCACAGCACCACCCACGTCCCATATATATATATATATATATATATATATATATATATATATATATATATATGTGTGTGTGTGTGTATGTATATGTATACATGGCGACTCCAAAGTAGGTATACTGCTTTAAAATCCACTTTCTTTGTTCTTGACTCAAGTTCATTCACAATATCAGTAAAGAAAAACCATCCTTTTATCTGACTCCACTATTCTTTCAAACTTCCAGCCTGAAATTTAACTGCCACTTTGTTCTGGGTCAGTTATATGTATGCATATAATCTGTTGTGATAAATTTCATTGATTCAGATGTATATAATTATACTGTACATTGATGTATTTTCATTTTGTGTAAGATTTACCTTTGTTTTTTATTTTACTCAGGCGTATTTAGAGATTTAGTTCTTACGTTACTTAAATGTGGTACTTTAGAAATGTTGGTAGTACAGTTGACGTAACCCACTTTATAGATTTCTTGAAATATAAAGCAGTACGCAAGTTAAATTAATATCAAATAAATGCCTGCTTCCAGCTGTGGACCAAACTCAGGTAAGCTTATATATTCAAGAGCTGAGGCTTCTTTTTTCCTTTGAAAGCGGGAACTGCTCCTGCTTGCATTGTAACAATCCATCTTTGCTCTCAGTAAATCTTGATAGAATTCTATATGGATACAAAATCTTGCATTTGACCCAGAAGTGACAAAGACAAAAGTTGGGGGAACAATGCTCATTTAAAAACTTCCTTCCAAATCTTTGTTGAACATAAGATCTAGGTCAAACTGGGATAAGTATCCTGACATCAACACTTCATTTCCCCTCTGCTAGGTGTTTGAGCTGACTGAAATTCATAGTCCCTTTGCAGTGGCTGTCTTTGAGGATTACGGTTATTGGTCTGAGCTGAAGACAAGGACAGTACAGAGACTACACAAAAGGACTGGAAAGAATAGATCCGTCCTTATCAAGCGTCATGGGCAACCATATGGACTTAAGGTACTGCCTTTAACTCTTTGTAGGGGTCCAGTCGGTTGAGCCAAGAGTGTATCTCCTTGCAAAGCATTGAAGAATAACTGAAACTGGGTTCTGCTGGGACTTTGTTTGCATAGCATCCCTCTGAACAAAACTCTCACGCTATCATATTAAGCACGTAAAACAGCTTTGCTGCAAGGCCGGCTGGGGGAATGGAAAACACGGTTAGGAACAAGGTATAGGCCAAATGCCCCTATTCTTGTGGGTATAGTTGCTGCACTAATTAGTGTTAACTCATTTTGGGAAGTCCCATGTGTGAGTGTGGTTCAGACTGCCAACCATCAGTAAAAGCTGCATCAAACTTGCCTGCTGAAGTGAATCACACTTGTGTAAAGAAGCTGTAAGCATTCCACTTAGCTTGGCAAAGCCCTTACAGTCTATTGGAAATAGTAATAATAATGCAGGCCTGAAGGACGCGGTTTGTTAAGAGTTATTGAGTAGCTGGGGATCAACGCAAGCTCTTCTGCTTCAAAAATGCAGAGTAAAGAGTAAAGGGACCCCTGACCATTAGGTCCAGTCATGGCCGACTCTGGGGTTGCGGCACTCCTCTCGCTTTATTGGCCGAGGGAGCCGGCGTACAGCTTCGGGGTCATGTGGCCAGCATGACTAAGCCGCTTCTGGCAAACCAGAGCAGTGCACGGAAATGCCGTTTACCTTCCCGCCGGAGCGGTACCTATTTATCTACTTGCACTTTGACGTGCTTTCAAACTGCTAGGTTGGCAGGAGCAGGGACCGAACAACGGGAGCTCACCCCGTCGCAGGGATTCGAACCGCCAACCTTCTGATCAGCAAGCCCTAGGCTCTGTGGTTTAGACTAAATCCAGACTGCCAGGGAAACTGACCTGTTACATACTTGGCTCATGGGCCTCATCCTTTGCCAAATGGAGGGCGGAAGGTACCTTTTCCCCCACTTCATGACAACTGCCACAAGCTTGAGATTAAATGGGAAATGCTTTTCCTTTCCCCAACCCACCCACACAGCGCAGACGGGCTTTACTGCAGATTTCCCCCAGCACAGTGTATGTTGCAGTGCACGGTCTTGATTCAGGCTACAGACAGAGATGCCCTGGAAACACCAATCTCTGTCAAGGCTTTTAACATCTGGCGAAATTCGCTTGCAGATCCTGCATGAAGTTCTTCAGCCGGGAGCCCCCAACCCGTGTGCGGGAAATGGCTGTTCCCACTTGTGCCTGTTGAACCCAAACAAAAGAGGGAGCTGCCGCTGCCCAGCTGGACTTGTGCTTTCAAACGATGAAAAGACCTGCGTTCCTCTGAAGGAGACGGCGTTCATGTTTCTGGTTGCACAAGCCTCTGTTACTCAGGTATTGCTGCAAATGACTCCTTGCATAATAACAGGGAATTTTGTTTTCCAGTCCAAGGGGTCCTCCCCCCCTTTGTGGTAAGTTGGAAAGGAAAGGATTTGTTTCCCTGCTGGGTAAACATGGACTAGATTGAGCTCTTACAGGGCTGCTTGACAAAAAATGTTGTGTATCTCATCTCCCTTTCCATGAGTTGCATTAAAGTGTGACCTCAAAATTTTGGATCCCCTCTTAACTGATGCCAAAGTGTGGTGCTAGCTTTGTGATGCTCTGTGCCACAAACTCCAGAGGCTTCGCATTGCTTTCGCTGAAGCCTGGAGAGCGAGAGGGATCGGTGCGCACTGATCCCTCTTGCTCTCCTGGCTTCCCCTCGCTGAAGAGGCGCTGCGCAGCTTTCCCTCTCTGCGCAACGCCCCTTCAGCGAAGTGGGAGGAGAAATGGAAGGGGCTCAGTTTCTCCTGCCGCTTCGCTGAAGGGGCGCTGTGCAGAGAGGGAGAGAATATTTTTTTCCTAGTTCTCCTCTAAAACTATGTGCGTCTTATGATCGGGTGCATCTTATAGAGCGAAAAATATGGTGTGTTTAAGCAGAGAGCCTGCCCACTAATTCACCGCAACACAGGGGAGTGCACTGGCAACCTTTCATCGTATGGTCAGTGACTCCCCTCAATACAACCCCTTTAACAGGGAACCCTGGGATCCCCACCAGGAGTTGGGTGGGGGGTTAAAGGCATGGCAAGCATAGCTCCCCACCCCAGACTGTGGCCCCAGACTTATCTTCTCAGAGGATGAAGTCCTGAAGCTCTGGAGCCGACTGAGAGCTCCCAGGTAGGCTCCACCCCCTTTTATGCTTAAAGATTGGAGCCTACCCCAGTGGCGTAGCGTGGGGGGTGCAGGGGGGGCCGGCCGCACTGGGCGCAACATCTGGGGTTAGGGCAAATCCACAGGTTAGGGGGCGCAAATCCACTGGTTAGGGGGCGCAAATTACTTGCCTTGCCCCGGGTGCTGACAACCCACGCTACGCCACTGGCCTACCCTCACCTGGTCCGCACTTGGGAGGTGGTCCAGGAGCGCTTTGCCGGGAGTCACGTAGGATTGGGGGTGCTGCGCGCTGGCACGCAAAGGGTGCTCTCCATTTGATGTGGAGAGCAGTCATTATGCAATAGTTTTCTGCTGTTTGGTGCAGCGGAAATGCTCAAACTGCCGTTAAGTCAGCCTCTAGGCAGAGATATTTCCCAGTTTTAATGCATTTACTGTGCTGCTTTTTAGGGGGCAATGCAAAACATGGGGTTTGTGCTCTGAAACGGTGCAAAACAACTGTGAGAATTTGGCACTGCTTGGAGCCAATCAGACAAGGTGGGATCTTGAGTGCATTTCACTTCAGCGGCATTAACTAGGAACCCAATTTTTAGTATCGATTCCTCATTTTGGGAGCAGGGTTTGCAGTGCCGAAAGGTTTGAAACGGTTGCAAAATTTGGCACCGGTTTGGAGTGAATCACACAATGTTGGCTTGTTGGGGGTGGGAATGCCTTTGTCTCCTGGTTGGAGTATCAATTACTCAGTTTGGGGGGTGGCACAAAAATAGCACAAAACTTTGGCACCAGTTTGGAGGGGATCCAAAACTTCAGGGTCGCACGCTACTGAAGCTCTTTCCCTGCAGCAGTCGCCGTTGTGAAATGTCCATTGTCTTTTCTCTCGCAAGTGAGGAAGACCGTGATGCCTCAGACTCTGCTAACCCAGAAATATTACCTCAGGTTAAGAACTTTACTTCAGCATGAGAACAGAAATCGTGCTCCAGCAGCGCGGCGGCAGCAGGAGGCCCCATTAGCTAAAGTGGTATACCTCAGGTTAAGAACAGTTTCAGGTTAAGAACGGACCTTCAGAACAAATTAAGTTCTTAACCCGAGGTACCACTGTAGATTTAGGTCATATGAGAAGGGTTTCCTTGGCAGAATTTCTCCGCTGAAGCTTCAAATGGAACGCCCTCTTGTTGCCTTCCAAAACCATATAAATGTCTCTAATGCTGTCTTAAAATCCTAGGTCTATCTAAAGAAACTGCGCTCCGTTTCGGGGCAGCTGGCCCCTGTCCACAGCACCCTCCCCATGACAAGCATCAACCACTTGGCAGCAGTAGACTACTCTGTACGTGACAATGCACTTTACTTCTCGGAGTCTGAAGGTGGCGTCATAAAGGTCCTAGCTATGAAGGATGCCGGGAGAGTTGCACTGAAGGAAGTCCTGCCGGTCAAGGGCACCGTGATCTCACTAGCTCTTGACTGGCTGAGTGGCAACATCTACTGGATTGACAGCAAGCACCCATCAATCCAAGTAGCAACTTCAGATGGGAGATACACACTTGTTCTGATCAGCGATGGGCTGTCCCATCCAACTTCTGTAGTTCTGCATCCCCCAACTGTGGCTATGTGCTTTGTCGACTCCGGTAACGAACACAGCACCCTTGGTCCTGTAATAGAATGTTCTTCCATGGATGGGAGCAGGAGGAACGTTCTCTGGGCGACGTCACAGACTCCAGTGGGTTTAACAATAGTAGACTATGGCACCAAGGTCTACTGGGCTGACCAAGGTAAGAAGTCTAGCATCCACAATGGTATAATTATTTGGGCACAGCTAGCCTCCATAGGGGCATGTTGAAAGGCTTGGCCAGCTTCCTGGACTGGCTGAACCACTAAAGGTAAAGGTAAAGGTACCCCTGCCCATACGGGCCAGTCTTGACAGACTCTAGGGTTGTGCGCCCATCTCACTCTATAGGCCAGGGGCCAGCGCTGTCCGCAGACACTTCCGGGTCACGTGGCCAGCGTGACAAGCTGCATCTGGCGAGCCAGCGCAGCACACGGAATGCCGTTTACCTTCCCGCTAGTAAGCGGTCCCTATTTATCTACTTGCACTCGGAGGTGCTTTCGAACTGCTATGTTGGCAGGCGCTGGGACCGAGCAACGGGAGTGCACCCCGCCGCGGGGATTCGAACCGCCGACCTTTCGATCGGCAAGTCCTAGGCGCTGAGGCTTTAACCCACAGCGCTACCCGCTTCCCTGGCTGAACCACTAGCTAACTTTTAAAATAACCCATCTTGGGATCTGGAAATGGATCCTTTGTTAACTTTATTGCATTTATTTTTATTTACTATAATGGACTGGCTTTCAAATCCAGTTCGGATATGGTGTCAGTGTTTAAGCTGTATCTGTATCCTGCAGAGAAGCAAAAGTCCAAGATAGGCATGGCCAGCAAGATCTAATCAATGTAACAAGTGTTGGTGACTTCCTGCTAGGAATGCCTTCAAGACGAGATATTTCAAGATCATGCAAAGTTTAGAGAATGGAAGTCAGCGAATGAGATGCTTCTCTGCAGATGCCAGTCCTTCATGTACTGTGGGTTGAATCTCAATGATATTTTTGCTCCTAAGAAACAACAGGAGTAGTTCCCATGCATATTCCTCTTACACAGCTCAGCCTCTAACTTCCTTTCTTCCAGCAAAAGGCACTGTGGAAAGCATTCGGATGGATGGCACTCAGCACAGGCTCATTCGTTCTGGGCTGCGTGGCCTTACACTCTTCACTGCCGGGGAGGGGATAATGGTCTGGACCACAACGGCACGCAATGGTAAGCAGGCTCCAACAATTGCAGAACTCCAGCAAAACATTATATTTAAATAAAGTGTGAGTTGATGCAGGGGTGTAGCTGTCGGAACTCCGTTCGGCCGAGCCTTTGAAATCGCCTCCGACGAATAATTAACGACCTCGAGCCTTTGATAAGGCTCCAAGGCACATCCTTCAATCAGCAGAGTTCCCAGCACAGGGAAGGATGAGACTGTATGAGCTAAATTGTAAAGAGTTTTATTTTCTAGCTACGCAGAACAGAAAATACACCCCCTCTCTATGAAAGCAGAGAACAACTGAAGCAAGGAACAAAGGAAACAGGAAACCACTGACGTCACATCCCATCTCCCTTTCCCGTGAGACTTGAAGGTCTCTGGAATGTAAACAGAGTCCTGTGACTCCATGCAGCTGCACAGTGATAAGGACAGAAACTAACAGTAGCATGGGTTGCTGCTCTCTGTGGTGGGGCAAGTGCTGTACCCCTCTGGTGGACTGCGCAATGGTCAGTCCCTTTGCTGGCCAGCGTCTAATCAAGGGAATCTCTCCTTGCGAACTAGTCCCAACCAGGGAGCAGAGATAAGGCAGACAAAAAGTGAAGTTGAGGGCAACACCGTGTCCCCTCACGCTACCTATCATTGCAGCAAGGCACTCTGAGCAATGCTTGTGGCTCCAGCAGTGCTTTTCTACCTTCCTCTTTCTCCCTCCCTCTCGGCCAGCCCAGTGGCGGGGCACACGGAGGTCATTTCGCTGGCCACGAGGAGGAGGAGGTACTGCCAGTGCCCCAGCCCCAAAGGCTATGCCTGGGCGCAGCTTGTCTCCCTACAGCTCCAGCCTCGATGAGGGTGCCTGTCGTGGGGGGCTCCTGGTTGTGCCCCCTCAGAAATGTGCACCCAGAGCCACGGCCCTATGTCCCCCCATGCTTACGCCACTGGGTAGATGTGGCAGATCACCTGCTTGATCACCTGCCTGGACTTGAGAAGTCCATGGCATGCCAACAAAATTAAGTGGGGCAGATGCCAAGGAACTGATCCTAGCTAGAAGTCTTAAATGATCGGCATTCTAGGGGATTCAGATGAGTATTTAGCATTATTCCTAAGCTTATAGGACACATTCAGCTGGTATTCTTTGGGAGCCTTGATGCAGTGCACTGTGCATGAAGATAACTTACCTAATTAGCTCAGAAATAAACAGATTCTAGCTAGTTGAGAATTGGAGTGGGAAATTCTAATGCCATATAGTTTCACACACACACACACACACCAGTAATGCCCTAGGTCACTGTAAAGAATGTGTCTCCAATTTTTCTCTCTAATTTTATGTCTTAATAGGTGCAACGAAGGTGTGGCACAGCAGACTGGATGATTCGGAAAACTGGTGGTTTAAAGAAGAGCAGAAACTTGTGGATATAAAGATCTACAGCAAACTCAACCAACAAGGTAAACATTATTAAAGTTTTAAAAGGGTGACCAGGGTCACTTCTGAGCAGTTACTTGGTCAACCGGGGCCCTTTGGGGGGGGTATAACTCAAAATGGTGGCTTCTTAACCTAACACAAAAATAGGGGCACCAGTTTTTCCTTACTAGAATCTGTCAAGCTGCTTGCCTTCTGGAAGAACTCCCGCTATCTTTTAAGGCTTGCTCTAGATTGCTTAAACTGGGGACCAGGTAACAGAAGGGTTCAACACAGGTTTATTTTAGAAAAAGTAACCAATAAACCGACACGGGGACAAATAGAAGAAGACGCCTTCACCCCAGTTTGGTTCCCCTTTATCACATACATAGCTCAACAAGACAACATCAAGAATCTTCCGGGAGCATATGAATCAATCTGGCTAACCTTATTCAAAAATACACACTTACACCCCACTCACACACAAAAACAATTCTCACTATAAATCTGACATCAAGAATCACAAGACAGAGAAACCAGTAGGAGAACACTTCAGTCTCCCAGGACATTCTATACAAGATCTCAAAGTAGCTGTTTTACTACAAAGGAATTTCAGAAATAGACTGGAAAGAGAAGCTGCTGAATTGCAACTCATTACCAAACTTAAAACCATGGAGAGACCTGGTCTGAACACAAAGACATTGGATTCTTATCTCATTATACATGACAAAGCCATTTTTCACCTTCTCACCCCTTGCTTTTTCCTGTAAGACCTATTGCAGTCGTTAAGAGTCGTCAACAGGCTCATCACAGCTATCTGCCAATCACCCATTCCTACCACCCTTCTGAGTAATACCCCTCCCCACCTTCTCACTATATAGAAGGATCTGGCAACTTCTGTTTCAGTGTATCTGAAGAAGTGTGCATGCACACGAAAGCTCATACCAAGAACTAACTTAGTTGGTCTTTAAGGTGCTACTGGAAGGAATTTTTTTTGTTTTGACTATGGCAGACCAACACGGCTACCTATCTGTAACAATTCTCACTACAGCCAACCAAAGACAACCAACCACACCCTAAGCCACTCGCAACCTCTCTCACCACCAAGGAAATAAAACAAGTGAATAGTAAGAGAACCCATACAAGTAACGCTGATACCCCCCACCACTAAGCATAATCACCCCACCCACCACTCCCCCTCTTCCCCCTTTCCCCCCTCCTCCTTCTTCTTCCTCCTAATTGTTTAAACCAATTCATAAACCAAGAACTCATACATTGACCACTAATAATGAAACATATGTTGCAGATACTTTTCCACATTTATTATGCTATTTTTGTGGTATACATATGACATGAGAGAACTTGGTATACTTCCTTGTATAAAATTATTCCTGTTTATAACCCACCCACCCACCCCCCAAAAAACCAACCACGGGTTTATTGCACCAGCAACCAAGCTGACAGGAGGGTGCTTCCTTTTAACACACCACATTTTGCAGAGTAGCAGGGAAGCCAAAATCTTTCTCTTGCTACTTCTAGGTCACAATGGCTGTTCGGAAAAGAATGGTGGATGCAGCCACATTTGCTTGCCAATTCCGCAAGGGAGAAGTTGCAGGTGCATCGCCGGGTACGTTCTAGAGCACGGTACTAGGTGCACCGAACCACGATGCTCAGAGCCGCTCCAAGCCTGCAAGGATAACAGCAAATGTATTGCAAAAGAGCAAGTTTGTGATGGCAGCATTGATTGCTCTGATGGATCAGATGAGAGAGACTGTGAGTAACCCAGCTGAGAAACTGCATGTGTTGTGTTGTGTTGTGTTGTGTTGTGTTGTGTTGTGTTGTGTTGTGTTGTGAGTAAATGGATCCTTGGGGAATTCTGCTTTGCTAAATGGCCCTTAGAAATGCCTGAACTCCTAATGGTTGGACAGCTAGATTCATAGTTGTTAAGAGCGGTACACTCGTAATCTGGTGAACCGGGTTCGCTTCCCCGCTCCTCCAGATGCAGCTGCTGGGTGACCTTGGGCTAGTCACACTTCTCTGAAGTCTCTCAGCCCCACTCACCTCACAGAGTGTTTGTTGTGGGGGAAGGAAGGGAAAGGAGAATGTTAGCCGCTTTGAGACTCCTTCAGGTAGTGATAAAGCGGGGTATCAAATCCAAATCCTAACTCTTCTGCCTTACCAGAAAATCATTCCCTTTTCATAGAACCCAGCTACTACAGCTTTAAATGTAATGAAAGACTGTTCTTTCCTAGTAAGGTAAAGGTAAAGGACCCCTGGACAGTTAGGTCTGGTCAAATGCGACTATGGCTCATCTCACTTCAGGCCAAGGGAGCCGGCGTTTGTCCACAGACACCTTTCTGGGTCATGTGGTCAGCTGTGGTCTAAGCCAGTGTTCCCCAACCTTGGGTCTCCAGCTGTTTTCGGACTACAATTCCCATCATCCTTGACCACTGGTCTTGCTAGCGAGGGATGATGGGAGTTGTAGTCCAAAAACAGCTGGAGACCCAAGGTTGGGGAACACTGGTCTAAGCCACTGAGCCTCTTGGGCCTGCTGATCAGAAGGTCGGCAGTTCGAATCCGCTCAACGGGGGTGAGCTCCTCTTGCTTTGCTAGTACAGAAAAGTTGCACCATAGCCCATGAGGCTATCCAAGGCACGATTATAGCTAACATAAGATTATGCAAAACATAAGGGAAATCCAAGCTACATACTTAAAACTAGTTTGTCACGCTGTCTTCCAATGGGGGCCCTTAGGAACTATTCTGTGAGCAGGAGGTAGAAACTGCTTCGTATTCTCAACGCTTTACTGAAAATACATTTTCAGTATTCTATCGGGGAAGCAATGATGGTGCTTTGTAGAATGGGTAGATTCTAGACTGGAATATAAAAAGGTAAAGGGACCCCTGACCACTAGGTCCAGTTGTGGCCGACTCTGGGGTTGCGGCGCTCATCTCACTTTATTGGCCGAGGGAGCCGGCGTACAGCTTCCAGGTCATGTGGCCAGCAGGACTAAGCCGCTTCTGGCGAACCAGAGCAGAACACGGAAACGCCGTTTACCTTCCCGCCGGAGCGGTACCTATTTATCTACTTGCACTTTGACGTGCTTTTGAACTGCTAGGTTGGCAGGAAGACTGGAATATGCCCACAGCCAAACTGTTGGCCAAAGTAGCTAAGTTGGTCAACAGATAAATCAAACAATTTAAGATAAACCTTTGAGAATCTGTGTTTTATGACTTTGCTAGAAAAGGAAAGGTGAACTATCAAGTACAGTGGTACCTCGGGTTACATACGCTTCAGATTACAGACTCCGCTAACCCAGAAATAGTGCTTCAGGTTAAGAACTTTGCTTCAGGATAAGAACAGAAATAGGGCTCCGGCGGCGTGGCAGCAGCAGGAGGCCCCATTAGCTAAAGTGGTGCTTCAAGTTAAGAACAGTTTCAGGTTAAGAACAGACCTCCGGAACGAATTAAGTACTTAACCCGAGGTACCACTGTACATAGCATAACCTCTGAAAGTAAGCTTTGCAGGCAGCTACATTTTCTATCCTTAAACCACCAGATCAGTCATATGGTCCTAGGCTGATCTCACTGTGTCCCAAAAGCAATGTGTTGATGTCTTTTCTGCCGGCAGGCAACAACACTCCGAAGAAGAAAGCCCAGCCCACACACCGGCCTTCCACACGGATGCAAACAAAACCCTTTCTTGTTAAGAAAAACACAGAGGCACCCACCAAAACCATCACCAAGAAGCCTACGGATGGAACTGCACAAGTAAAAAAATACACAAGGAGGAGTACGACTGCAACAGCAGCATTGGCACTTGAGCCAAGCAGAAGCCAGAAGACTACATTACCTCCCAAAAAGAAATGGAAAGAATCTTCTCTGGTGCAGGGAATCGTGAAAAGTGGCCTGGAGTCTCAGCCTTGCAGCAGCGAGACCTGTAACAGGAGAGGGGACTGCACTATGGAGGGCGATACAGTGAAATGCATCTGCACCCTGGGCTATAGTGGAGACTACTGTGAAGAGGAGGAGGAGAAGTCTAGGGCCGGTCTCGTTCTGGGCATCATTTCCATCCTGCTAATGGCCATGGCAGCAGCAGGGACCTTTGTCTACTTCAGGAAGCAAAGAACGCGGCAAAGGTAAGGCTATTTGCCGTTCTGTACGCGGGTGGCACTGTGGGTTAAATCACAGAGCCTAGGGCTTGCTGATCAGAAGGTTGGCGGTTCGAATCCCCGTGACGGGGTGAGCTCCCGTTGCTCAGTCCCTGCTCCTGCCAACCTAGCAGTTCAAAAGCACGTCAAAGTGCAAGTAGATAAATAGGTACTGCTCCGGCGGGAAGGTAAATGACTAAGCCGCTTCTGGTGAACCAGAGCAGTGCACGGAAACACTGTTTACCTTCCCGCCGGAGCGGTACCTATTTATCTACTTGCACTTCCGAACTGCTAGGTTGGCAGGAGCAGGGACCGAGCAACGGGAGCTCACCCTGTCGTGGGGATTCGAACTGTCGACCTTCTGATCGGCAAGTCCTAGGCTCTGTGGTTTAACCCACAGCACCACCTTCGTCCCTGATGCTCACTTTGGCTGAGCCCAAAATATGGGCAGCAGTCATTTGCTTGTGCAGAGACAGTCTGCTTTGTTTCTAAATTTGAATGGCTTGCTTGTGCCTGTTCACAGAATCATGAAAGATTCTGGTGCGCATGTGCTGCAACTGCGATTTGCATTGATGCATGTAGTTTGGGTTCCAAATTAGTGGTGTGGGTGGTTCTACAAGATCACTGTGCCTCTTAACAGCTTAGCACAAGGGTTCCAGCCTAGGATTTGCATCACAGTCAATATGTGTATCTTCCTCCCACAGGACTTCAAGTGTATCATCAACTGGACCGCTGGCCAGCTACCAGAAGGACAGCGACAAAGAAGACAATTTCGTTGAAGATGAAACCTGTATCAATGCAGCTTATGACCCCGAGCAGGTGAGGGCTTCTTAAGATTCCTGTCCTAAGCTTCCAATTCTGAGCACTGGTATATGCTTCCTGTGTTCTTGGAACAAGTGTTCTTCCTACTTCGGGATTTTAAACCTGGCCTGGCTATTGCAAAAGGCAAAGCCAGCAGCAGGGTCAGAAAAACCTCGCTGCCTCTTAGAGCAGCTGTGCTTGTGAGTGGTTAAGATGCTGGCAGGACAGAGGGAGGCACGCTGGCTGAAATAAGCGCACCCCCTACTTGGCAAAGCTTCCAGCAATCTGTCTGCAGTTCTTCCTTGCCTGAAGAACTTAACTGGGTGTAGTACCACTGCTTTTGATAGTCCAGGTGAAAATGCTGAGAGTCCTAAAATGTGGCTTTGCAATCCTCCGCAGGAATTGTCGACTCCAATGAAGACAGGCATGGGCACAGACTCGTAAAGCAAACAAATAAATGATTCACAGTAGATCAGTGTCTTGCAATCTCTTTCCCCCCCAAAATGCATCGCCCGCACGATAGTGGGAATTTGGCATATGCTATGTCTGTTTCCAAGGGACGCGGGTGGCGCTGTTGGTTAAACCACAGAGCCTAGGACTTGCCGATCAGAAGGTCGGTGGTTCGAATCCCTGTGAGGGGGTGAGCTCCTGTTCCTCAGTCCCTGCTCCTGCCAACCTAGCAGTTCAAAAGTGCAAGTAGATAAATAGGTACCTCTCCAGCGGGAAAGTAAACGGCATTTCCATGTGCTGCTCTGCTTCACCAGAAGCGGCTTAGTCATGCTGGCCACATGACCCGGAAGCTGTACGTCGGCTCCCTCGGCCAATAAAGCGAGATGAGCGCTGCAACCCCAGAGTCGGCCATGACTGGACCTAATGGTCAGGGGTCCCTTTACCTTTACCTATGTCTGTTTCCACACTGGGCATTTTCTGTGGAATATTTGCACTTTATTCTGGGCATTTGCATGATGTCATGGTCAAGAGTCTGGATTTTGCAGGAGGGAGACACCAGGAATTTTAGCGTTGTACAATTGAAGGGCTCTATCACCTTAGCCCAGGGTTTCCCAAACTTGGGTCTCCAGCTGTGTTGGGACTACAGTTCCCATCATCCCTGACCACTTGTCCTGCTAGCTAGGGATGATGGGAGTTGTAGTCTAAAAAAACAGCTGGGGACCCAAGTTTGGGGAAACACTGCCTTAGCCCAACACATATCCTTTTAGCAATTTCTTACTGACATTAGGAAAGTGACAGTGCATTGAAAATTCTGGAATTGATTTAAAAAACAACAACAAATCGAGATGAACGTTCATTGTTGTATTACCTGAGCACAAACAAATCTGACCAAATGGTCAGATCAGATATAATCTAACCTCATAATTGCGCAAGACTTGGGATGAATGGGTTATCTGGAGGCATTCTGAGACGTCCCAAGTTTTCCTATTGAGCTTTCCATTTTTTTCAGAGCTCAGAAAAAAAAAGCAGACTGCTTTTGACACAGAGGAACAGTTGCACAGTTCCCCCAGATGTAGATAACCTGTTGCACAGGTCGTCTTTGGGATTTGGCTGGTTATTGCTAAAGAAATCCCCCTCTCTATGCTTCATCTCTCCTTAGTGTTAACTTCTACAATCGATGTAATCCTTCCCTTTGCACATGAGTACTGCCTTCATAGACATTTATTCCCTCCCCAATAAATTATTGGGGGGGGGGTGTCACGTTTGGAAGTGCAGCAAGACGAGGAGATATTTCCCCCTATGCTCCAGCCAAATTAAAATTGCCCCAATGAAAATTTGGGGGAGGGGGAGGGGAACTGCCCATTTTGCCCAGGACATTATTTGAGTTCCAAAAGTCAAAGCAGAGCTTCCACTCCACTTGCAACTAAAAACAGATCAGCAGTCTTTGGGAAGCACTGTTAAGCCAGCATTCTTCCTACTAGTTGAAGGGAAATTATTGCTAAAGTACAAACAGTGAGTTAAAAAAAATTTTTATGCTTTAAAAACAAAACAGGGCACAGTCTGCTTCCTTGTGAATGTATTATGCCTGCTGTGCAAATAGTATATAAACTGGTAAAATATTAACACATTGCATGACTGCATGGCAGTCACAGGAAAAAGGAGAAGAGGGGGGAAACAGGGATTCTTCTCACTTGCAGAAAATGAACTCTGAATAAACTAAGGCGATCCCTGCTCTTAAGTCTCCAAACATGCACCTACAATTCCTGCTAGCTAGGCATGATGAGAGTTGTAGTCCAAAAACAGCTGGAGACCCAAGTTTAGGAAACCCGGACCTAAAGGCACAAGCAGGTCTGCTGCTAAAATCGTTGCCATCTGTTGTTGAAGCACTGACAAAACTTCTGTAAATTCAGGACTGCCCCTGGAAAATAGAGACACTTGGAAGGTCTGTTAATATATAACTAAGAGCCTTATATACTAATATACAGTATTATATATGTAACACCTTGAACTTGAATGGTAGGAAATAGGCCACCAGCGTAGAGATATTGTATACCATGGGTAGGCAAACTAAGGCCCGGGGGCCGGATCTGGTCCAATCGCCTTCTCAGTCCGGCCCGCGGACAGTCTGGGAATCAGTGTGTTTTTACATGAATAGAATGTGTTCCTTTTAAAAATGCATCTCTGGGTTATTTGTGGGGCATAGGAATTAGTTCATTTCCCCCCCTTCAAAATATAGTCCAGCCCCCCACAAGGTCTGAGGGACAGTGGACCTGCCACCTGCTGAAAAAGTTTGCTGACCCCCTGTTGTATACTGACTGGGCCTCATTCTGCTCCAGTTGCAGTTTCCCGATCTAGTGTAAGGGAAGCCACCCATAGCATGCATTGCAGTAATCCAACCTTGAATGCACCAGTGCCTGAGCTAATGTAATCAATCTCTTCTAGTTACAGGTAGGTAGCTGTGTTGGTCTGCTGTAGTCGAAACAAAATAAAAAAAATCCTTCCAGTAGCACCTTAGAGACCAACTAAGTTTGTTATTGGCATGAGCTTTCGTTTGCAGATCTGAAGAAGTGTGCATGCACACGAAAGCTCATACCAATAACAAACTTAGTTGGTCTCTAAGGTGCTACTGGAAGGAATTTTTTAATTTTGTTTCAAGCTCTTCTGGTTCAGGAACAGCTATTGTAACACTTATAAAGGTTCTGTAACAGAATTCTCATTACCATGCTTAATGAAGATTTCCTTGATTTGGGGGGGGGGAACATAGCAATTAATGTGTGCACTCTAAAAGGTGAAAAGGAAAAGTACCCCTGGATGGTTAAGTCAAGTCCAGGTGACTATGGAGTTGCGACGCTCATCTCGCTTTCAGGCCAAGGGAGCCGGTGTTTGTCCACAGACATCTTTCCGGGTCATGTGGCCAACATGACTAAACCGCTTCTGGTACCACGGAGGTCTGTGACGGAAACCAGAGTGCACGGAAACGCCGTTTACCTTCCTGCCACAGCAGTACCTGTTTATCTACTTGCGCTGGTGTGCTTTCAAACTGCTAGGTTGGCAGGAACTGGGACAGAGCAACGGGAGCTCACCCCATTGCGGGGATTCGAACCGCCGACCTTCTGATTGGCAAGCCCAAGAAGCTCAGTGGGCTTGCCACAGTGCCACCCACATCTCTAATACACTCTAATACACATAGCTCAGATGTGCTAAACCATCATGCATTAACTCATTTCCCTAACATGCATTCCTAACATGTTTTCTCTCTCCTAGGAAAACATTCCACATACTCCAACCAAATACTTGTTGCTTATTCTGACAGGTGGTCGTTTTAGGAAAATGAGTGCATGTAGAAAGGAAGGACTTGGGCTATTTACACACTATGAATTTAAAGCACATTCCCCACCCACTCAAAGAATCCTGGGAATTGTACTTTATCCCTCACAGAGCTACAATTATCGGCACCCTTAAGTTAGTTCCCAGCATTGGGTGGGTGGGTGGGAGATACTTTAAAAGTGCTGAGAATCAAGCGATCCTTTTGAAGTAAACACTTGAGGGGTAAGATGCATTTTCTGAAGGCAAGATTCGGCTAGTGACGCTGTGTAAATCGCCATACAAAAGATAACTTTTATTCTGCGTATATTGCATTTTTATGTATCCATCTGTAAATAGGAAAACAAGGCATCTCTTTGAGAGTACAGTCAAACCCTGAGGGATGATAGATTCCTGGTCTCTTACCAATTTAGTAAACAGAAGGTGGTGGCGCAGGGGGATGAAAGCAGATCTGTTGCTGCAGAGGAGCCCTGCCCCCGCTCCAAGATATTCCAGGGTCCTGAATTTTCAGCTTTCACCCAGTGTGCAAAAAAACCATCTTGTCCATTTGCTTAACAAAGCTCCGGGGCACTCTTCAAGTAAATGTGTGCAAAAGCAGTAAAACAATTATGCTTGCTGCCCTGCAAGCCCCTCCCCATCCCAAAAATTGCACAGTGAAGAGGACCGCTCAAACTCCCTATCGCTTCCTCACGCAAGAGTGATTTAATTTCTGTCTTAATATAATGTTTAACCTGAGAGAAAGCGAAAAGAAAAGCGTAGAACCAGAATCTGTAGCGGTTTAGGGCTATGGCACTTGCTTGATTCACGAAAGAGGTAGGAAAACGTCTTTGCCGGAATTAAATTTGTAGACGAACTTTCCGCACTGGGTATCTTTGTTGTCCGAGCAGAGTTCCAGAAGGAATCTTTCTGCAGCTCGTTCCTTGCAAGAGTGTCCCGGCTTAGGGCTATAAGTCAGAATCGCAGGGAAACCTGCTCCAGTTACTGGGGTGTTCACTTTCCAGTACGTCCTGGGGGTTGGTGTAAGACCTGGGGGTTGGAGTCCTGTAATAGTCCATTTGGATCTCTGTGTTGCCAAAGGAGGGAGAAATGGCAGCCGTGGTCGCTGGGGCCCTCTGACTGCTGGGTGGGTAGCTGTAATCCATCGCTGCTTTCTTCAGCTTGCGCTCCTTGCAGCACTGAGCAAAGCTGAGCGAAAGGGAGAAGCCCCCAATTATCTCCAGGCAGCTCCCTAAGTAGCCTAGCACCAGGCAGTAACCCACCCCTAGGCTGCTGCCGGCTGTGAAGGGAAGGTTTTGGATGTCGTGATTGTACCAAGAGACAGCGATCAGGCTAAGCAGCCCGGAAACAAAGAGCAGCAGGCCGCCCAGCCCAGCCAGCAGGTACTGGGGCATATCCTGCCAGCAGCGAACGCCCAGCGAAGCCACAACCAACCCCAGGACCGTGACGGCCACAGAGGATGGCATCAGCCCTTTGGCGACTTGCACAGTCTGGTGGGAGAAGTACCCCAGCGTGTCCTTGATGTTGCACTGAGTCTTCTGGGTGCCTTGAAACTCGTTGCAGATGTCCCAGATGCCTTGGTGCTGGATCATGTCGTAGGCTTGGTCAGGGATACGGCTTAAATCCCTCCAGGCGGGAGCCAGAGTGCTGGTCAGGTTCAGGACGAGGCCGCAGGGGCCCAGGACGATGCCCACGATCATGGCGGTCGGCGTCCGCATTCTGTGCCAGGCGACAGAGAGACAGAAGCTGTTATGGGTACAGACAGGTGACTGAAAAACCACTTGCCCTCAGGAAACAACCTTGCTTTACTTGCTCAGGTCCTTATATACCTGCTGTGAGATTGCTCCGTCCCGAGAAGAAAGCTAGTTTACGTTCTGCTTCACTGTGTGGTGCCAGCCAGGCATCGTATCATTTACGCCACACAAAGTCTGCTGCAGAACGCATCTACAGCCATTTAATTATTATTATTATTATTATTATTATTATTATTATTATTATTAATTGTTTTTACCCCGCCCATCTGGCTGGGTTTCCCTAGCCACTCTGGGTGGCTCCCAACAGAATATTAAAAATGCGTTAAAACATCAAACATAAAGAACTTTCCTAAACAGGGCTGCCTTCAGATGTCTTCTAAAAGTTGGATAGTTGTTTATTTCCTTCACATCTGATGGGAGGATGGGCGCCACTACCGAGAAGGCCCTCTGCCTGGAACCTCACTTCTCACCGTGAGGGAACCGCCAGAAGGCCCTCGGCGCTGGACCTCAGTGTCTGGGCTGAACAATGGGGGTAGAGACACTCCTTCAGGTATACTGGGCCGAGGCCATTTAGGGTTTTAAAGGTCAGCACCAACACTTTGAATTGTGCTCGGAATTGTACTGGGAGCCAATGTCTTTCAGGACCGGTGTCATTTATATGGTCCCGGCAGCCACTCCCAGTAACCAGTCTAACTGTTGCATTCTGGATTAGTTGTAGTTTCTGGGTCACCTTCAAAGGTAGCCCCACACAGAACGCATTGCAGTAGTCCAAGCAGGAGATAACCAGAGCATGTACCACTCTGGCAAGGCAGCGTGCAGGCAGGTACAGTCACAGCTGGTGTACCTGGTGGAGCTGGTAGACAGCTGCCCAGGACACAGAATAAAGGGAAGATTCACAGGGGGAGAGTAGTTACATTTGGGGAAGACCCGACTAAGCTTGCAAGGAAACACATGAAGAGCCCAGATGGAGAAGCTGCGGCTCAGATCCGCAGAGGCAGAAGTCCCAAGGGACCTGCTGTTCCTTCCAAGAGCTATTTTCTAGCCCAGGATTCCAGTGTTTTAAAGGAACATCCTATCCTTCAGAAAATAACTTCAAACCTTGAAGAAGACCTTTCCTGCCTTGGCTAGAGGGAGTGGGCTTTTATCCCTCTGCTCAGGTCAGCCTCCAGAGGACCTCAAGTCCACGCTTTCACCTGGTCCTCCCTCCACTCAACCAGCAAATTATTAAATCGCCTAAGCAGTGATACTGTTGTCATACAGCACTCAAAAAGGTCACAGGCAGTGGGAGACAATTCCTGGTTCGTGGGATCTATCCTTTTTCCAGGTTTAAGCCGATGCCTTATGAGAACTGTCTCTCCCTTCCTCCACCCCACCTGCAAAAATCCTGTATTTAGCCCTGGCTTGGATACAGATATTAAGGGAGAAGCGGCTGTTTACCTGTCGTGCTGCAGACAACGCCTGCTGCAACTGTTTCTCGCTCTCTCCCTGCCGTGTGCCCGGTTAAAAGAAACTGGCTAGTATGACCGAAACTTCTGTGTGTACAGAGAAACCAGGCTAGCGCTGCAGCTGAGCTTGTTCTGGGTAGTATTTTATGGGGAAGAAAGGGAGGGGAGAGGAAACAGAAGTGGAACCGCGGAATCAGGAAAGGGTTGCCGTTGCAGGTGATGCCAAGTCAGTGACTTCAGGAAGGTGGGGCCGGCTCTCTGAGCACCTTTGGAGCCCCACCTGTTTCCGTGTGATGATCGTGCTTAAGGATGAAGGCGGTGACTTTTATTGTCCTGAATAAAGGTTGGCTCTTATTGCTTAGGTAACAGCACACCAAAGCAATAAACACATACAAACTGACACTGCAGATCTTTGGAAAGGTGGTTCTAGGAACTGGATGGCAAAACACGGAGAGGCACAGGTGAGGCTGTGTACACGGAGCAATCTGGATGCTCTTAATTAATTACCCTTGAGAGAAAGGGAGGGGGGAACGTGAAGTGCCCTGGGGCAGGACAAATACATTGAAAAGAGCTGCATAAACAACTCAGTGGCCATGTTAGAAACCAAAGTCCTTTGTGCTTTGGTGTATGTTGTATAAAAATGTAGTATAAACATCGACAACTGGGAAACACTGGCCTGCGAGTGTTCTAGTTGGACAACAGTCTTTACCAAAGGTGTCATGGACTTTGAAGACACCCAAACTCGGGACGAAAGGGAGAAACGTGCTATGAGGAAGGCACGTTTGGCAAACCCTCACTGTGATCATCTCCCGCCCGGAAACCTATGTCCCCACTGTGGAAGGATGTGTGGATCCAGAATTGGCCTCCACAGTTGCTTACGGACTCACTGTTAAGACCGTGTTCATGGAAGACAATCTTACTTGGCTACGAGTGATTGCCAAAGAAGAAGACTATCTCAATTATATAAGAACAAACATGCTTCATTTTTTATTCTATTTTTAAAGGAAAAGCCAGTAATGGATATAGATAGATAGATACAGTAGATAGATAGATAGATAGATAGATAGATAGATAGATAGATAGATAGATAGATAGATAGATAGATAGATAGCAGGGTCCTACCCAATCTTACTCGTCTGAGTGATTGCCAAAGAATAAGATTCCTTTAAGGTGCTTTAATTTCTTCATCCCACCAGTTCATTTTCTCTCACAGCTTTTATTTGGTTTTCAACTAGGCAATGTAGCTGTGCCTTTAAGAGCAGCTGGATCTGAAGTCAGTAGCAATAGCGTTACTTGCTTCCTGTTTCTGCACATTCCTTGTCATTGCAGTCCCCCCCCCCCCAAGTGAGTGGGTAACTTTAGATGGCTGCAAACCTTTAGACAAGGCCCCTAACATGGCATCTGCAAGAAGCCTTCACCTGCAGAGTGCAATAGTCCCGCTTGGACCACTGCAAAATGCTCTGTGTGGAGCTACCTTTGAAGGTGACTCAGAAACCGCAACTAATCCAGAATGCGGCAGCTAGACTGGGAGCGGCTGCAGGGACCATATAATACCGGTTCTGAAAGACCAACATTGACTCCGAGGACATTTCTGAGCACAATTCAAAGTGTTGGTGCTGCCCTTTAAAGCCCTAAACAGCCTCATCCCAGTATACCCAAAGGAGCGTCTCCATCCCCATCGTCCAGCCAGGACACTGAGGTTCACCTCTGAGGGCCTTCTGGTGGTTCCCTCAATGTCAGAAGTGAAGCTACAGGGAACCAGGCAGAAGACCTTCTGGGTAAAAACCAGGCAGAGGACCTTCATGGTGCCTGCCCCGTGGCATGTCAGATGTGAAGGAAATAAACAACTGTCTGACTTTTAGAAGACATCTGAAGGCAGCCCTGTTTAGGGGAGCTTTTTATGTTTGAAGTTTTATTATGTTTCTGTATATGCTGGAAGCTGCCCAGAGTGGCTGGGGTAACAAATAATAAAATGATTATTAAAGTTATTTCAGATGTCATGGTCTCAATCTGTATTGGCCTTTCTATGCCAAAACCAGTACCTTGAACTTATCCCGGCGACTAACTGGTAGCCAGTGCAATCATTTCGACCGTGGAGTGACGTGTTGGCAATATCCTGCCCCACTGAGCAGTCAAGCAGCCGCATGTTGTGCAGATTCTGGAACTCCCTCGAGGGTGGAAGTAGACCTGTTCATATTTCTCTTTACTGTGACCTCTCTTGAGTCGGAGTGTGTAAGATACTACCACCCATCCAAATTCACCCAGTGGTGGTCCCTAAAATCTGTTGCAGAAGCAATTACCGTATTTTTCGCTCTATAACATGCACCCGACCATAACACGCACGTAGTTTTTAGAGGAGGAAAACAAGAAAAAAAATATTCTAAATGAAACAGTGGATGTATGATTTTTGTGGTTCATGCTGTGGCCACAGACATGTGATCTGACAGTGAGTTTGGGGTATCCCAATGCAAAAATCCTGAGGATCCATGTGGATCCATGCTTTGTAACCACGTTTTTGCACCACTGCGGCCCCAGGCAACAGTGGGTGCGTGATTTTGTTGGTGTAAGATGTAGCCATGGACATGCTATGTGATCTGATGGTGAATTTGGGGTGACCCAGTGCATGAGGATTCATGTGGATCCGTTCTTTACACTCGTGTAAGCGGCTCCTCTCCTCTCCCGCTTTGTTCCTTTAAAGAAGCAGGCTCTCTGTCCCTCTCTCCTCCCCACTCAGCGGCTCTTCTCCCACTTTGCTGTTTCAAAGTGAGCCACAGAGGAGGAAAGGAAGGGGAATAATGGATCTTCTGCTCACGACTGCAGCAGATCCCCCCCCCCCGCCACCCGTAGGCATTCCCTCCATAACGCGCACAGACATTTCCCCTTACTTTCTAGGAGGAAAAAAGTGAGTGTTATGGTGCAAAAAATACAGTAGTTACATTAAGTTCAGGGTATCCCAGGAGCATTTCAAAAATTCAGAGCATGCATAGCCATTGGGACAGAACTTGCTGTGTCTGTCACAGGCTTTCCCAGGTCACTAAAAGACCCAGAGCATGGAAACAGAAGCCACCTGTAGCTTGCTGGTGCAGCTAACACTGCGGGACATTTCTTGCACCCCAACTTCGGAGAGGAGTGATATAGCCCTTTTTGGGGGGGTGTAAAGCTAGTGACGTCCAGATTTTAATGGCAACAACTGAAAAGGTGTGCTGCTTCCTTTTTTGCCCAACTGGGGTAACAGACCCTTCAAGTTTCCCTATTTTCCAGGGGCAGTCCTGGATTTACAGAAGCTGTCCTGGCTTCTGATTTGAGCCCAGAATGTCCTGCTTTTCCTTAGGATGTCCCTGTTTTCATCGGAGAAATGTTGGAGGGAATGGGGCAGTCAAGGTGGGGGAAGAAACAATGTGAGGATGAGCCTTGTTGAGGGCTTGGAATGGCTGCACTCCCATCAGAGCCCACTAGAGGGTAGGCAAAGACAAAGCAAAAACAAATCATACCTCTTTAACAGCTGTCAGTTAAGATTCCTCCATTCTGCTTAGGGGTTCTCTTATTCCCATGCCCATAAGCACACATTTGTACAAAATTTGCACGTAACTAAATTTTGTGAATCTAGAAGTAATGACTAGAGTTTACAGGCCGATTAATTTCCCAACCTCATCACATGAAACGAAAGTTTTTCACCTCCGACACAGACCACCCGAATCAGTTCTTAAATTAGTTGATCCATCACCAATACAGTAATCAATTCCCCCACCCCAAACCTTATTCTAAATTGGGATGGGAGGACCTGTCAGTTTCAGTTCTCTTCGTTCCGGGGCAGTTTGTGATTTATTTAGTTTAAAAACTCGTGAAAAGTCGTCAACATTTTTGTTCAAATTTATCCAGATAAACAAATGTACACATGCAGTTTTTACTACCACGTATTACATATGCAGCTTTTACATATAAATAAATTATTGTTATTCATGTACACATTTCTTGCAAGCAATTTCTCCTAAATTTTTGTGTTATTTCCACTAATATATTCATTTCTATGCACAATTTTCCGTCTCTCTCTGTGTGTGTGTGTGTGTGTGTGTGTGTATGCTGTATTGGTATAGGGACGCGGGTATAGGACTTGCCAATCAGAAGGTCGGCGGTTTGAATCCCTGTGACGGGGTGAGCTCCCGTTGCTCGGTCCCTACTCCTGCCAACCTAGCGGTTTGAAAGCACGTCAAAGTTCGAGTAGATAAATAGGTACCACTCCGGCAGGAAGGTAAACAGCATTTCCGTGTGCTGCTCTGGTTCGCCAGAAGCAGCTTAGTTATGCTGGCCACATGACCCGGAAGCTGTCTGCGGACAAACGCCGGCACCCTTGTCCAATAAAGCGAGATGAGCACCGCAACCCCAGAGTCGGTCACGACTGGACCTAATGGTCAGGGGTCCCTTTACCTTTACCTATGTATTGGTATACGTATACGTATACGTATATGTATACATGCAAAGTCCAAAGGATAGCTGTCTTCAGCTTTGCACACTGTTTCAGAAAGTGCAAATTTTGTACGTTCACCTTCAAACATGAACTGAATTGAATGTCTCCCTCACCCCTCGTTCCACAGTCCATTTTTGTTCCATTTCCCCCATTCATTAATCCTTACAGGGGGTGTCTTGCGCGCAGAGGTTGCCCTCTGTATCTAGTTTGTCCGGTGGAGAAGAGGAAGGCCTCAGAGAGGGCTTAATCACACCTCCCTCCTTCAAAGCCAATCCAGCTTCCTTTAATCCAAGCCCTCTGAATTTTGGGCAGCTGGCATGACCTTCTGGCCCACAGAATGAACCAACGAATCAAGAAATTTTCCCCTTCTGAATATTTCCTCTACCTTGGGATAGTCGAAAGAACGTGGAATGACAATATCTCAGGCTTCTACACCATCTTTATTGGCCCAACAGGGTACAATTTGAGAAATTACACGCATTGTACACTGTATTTGGGGCACATGTTCAAAGATGAACAGTGGGTAGGTACCAGCCTTCTAGATCTAAGACTTTCACTAAGGTTTCCACACTGTCCAGCAAGGGGCAGCAACTACTGGTGAACAGATCAGGTCGAGAGCTGGGAGGGAGTTAGAAACAAGGCAAATAAGCAGACAGAGAACAAAAGCTGTTCTGTCCTCTCCTTCCTCTAGTAATAGTATTGTATTCCCCTGGGGTTTCCCAAATGAGGGTATTTTCAGACTTCAAATGTGAAGTTCCTTTATTATGGTGGGAGATCAACTCAACGTTCTGGAGGAAAGTACTTGGTTGCTGTCAAACTTTCCTAGGGGAAAACACCAGCAGTTTCCCTGCTTGGGAAACACCAGCCCCTTCTTCCTGCTCCGATACGATAATCGTTATTGTCATTGTCCCATAGTAAAAGCTATGGTTTTCCAAGTAGTGATGTATGGAAGTGAGAGCTGGACCATAAAGAAGGCTGATCGCCGAAGAATGGATGCTTTTGAATGATGGTGCTGGAGGAGACTCTTGAGAGTCCCATGGGCTGCAAGAAGATCAAACCTCTCCATTCTGAAGGAAATCAGCCCTGACTGCTCACTGGAAGGACAGATTGTGAAGCTGAGGCTCCAATACTTTGGCCACCTCATGAGAAGAGAAGACTCCCTGGAAAAGACCCTGATGTTGGGAAAGATGGAGGGCACAAGGAGAAGGGGACGACAGAGGACCAGATGGTTGGACAGTGTTCTTGAAGCTACCAGCATGAGTTTGACCAAACTGCAGGAGGCAGTGGAAGACAGGAGTGCCTGGCGTGCTCTGGTCCATGGGGTCACAAAGAGTCGGACACGACTAAACAACTAAACAACAACAACTCGCAGCACCTTTAACAAACTACAGTTCCCATGATTCTTTGGGGGGAGCCATAGCTATTTCAATTGGCATAACACTACTTTAAATGTATAGCACAAATGAGTCCACAGAGTCATGTATATTCCTGCACGTTTTTGATTTTCACAAAAGCGGGGAGTTGTCAGACCTCTGGTTCTGGAAAAGCAACATTCCTTCATGGCTCTTGAAAAGAAAGCAACGGTGAATTGAAAACGGAAATTAAATTTAATAGGCACATAGATCAAGGGCAAACCCAGGAGAGCAACAGGGCTGCCCAAACACGATCTGACGGAGATCTCGTTTTGGAACCGTGCCGTATTTCTTCCAGTCAGTGAATACTTCTTGGTGGCCTGAAGCAAAAGCCTTGTGGCTTGTTTTTGGTATTGGTTAAATTAATTGTTCAGTGAACTACTAGCGATACTAATCAAACAATTTGTTTCTGGTGCCCTGCCAACTCTGGAGAATCAAAAGGAGCAGAGGGAGCAGACGGGAAAGTTCAGTGCTTTGGCTCAAGCCAAGATAAACTACATTTGTGGCCGCGGGATTATATTTATGGATGGATACCAGGCAAGGGAATGAACTTGGGGACAGCCTGGTTCTCTTAAGGAGGGCTTAGGAAATCTGGGGTGCTGAACGAGATAGACGATAGCTGTCAACTTTCAGATTTGAAAATAAGGGATCAGCAGCCTCGAAAATAAGGGATCAGCAGCCTCACCTGTCCCGGGGACAGTCTACGGGATATCTAACAATCCGGGATAGCAGCAGGAAACAGCGCTGGAATAAGGGAATTTCCCGCAAAAAAAGGGAAGGTTGACAGTTATGGGGTAGACCAGTCAGAGGAGGAGAGGCCAGCAACTGGCAGTCTTTGTGCCAAGCCTACAGCCCCTGCAAGGCATACAATTTTACTTTAAAAAAAGAAAAAAACTTTCAACATAGCATTCCCAGGTGAAGGCACAGGATCAGAGGTTAACCACCTCCCCTTTTGCCACGTGCTGAGCACCATGTAGGTTTGCCATCCATCCCTAGAAAAATGGGATTGCTCCGTTTTTGGACAAAAGTTCCCTCTATCCCATTTGGACTTGAAACGGAGAAAGCTTTTCTCCAATATTTGAGCTTGGAAGGCCCAAAATGGTGGTTGTAATAGTAATAATAATAATAATAATAATAATAATAATAATAATCCACTCTGGGCGGCTTCCAACAAAACACTAAAATACAATAACCTATTAAACATTAAAAGCTTCCCTAAACAGGGCTGCCTTTAGATGTCTTCTAAAAGTTTGGTAGTTATTTTTCTCTTTGACATCTGGTGGGAGGGCGTTCCACAGGGCGGGCGCCACCACCGAGAAGGCCCTCTGCCTGGTTCCCTGTAACTTGGCTTCTTGCAGTGAAGGAACCGCCAGAAGGCCCTCGGCGCTGGACCTCAGTGTCCGGGCAGAACGATGGAGGTGGAGACACTCCTTCAGGTATACTGGACCAAGGCCGTTTAGGGCTTTAAAGGTCAGCACCAACACTTTGAATTGTGCTCGGAAACGTACTGGGAGCCAATGTAGGTCTTTCAAGACCGGTGTTATATGGTCTCGGCGGCCGCTCCCAGTCACCAGTCTAGCTGCCGCATTCTGGATTAATTGTAGCTTCCGGGTCACCTTCAAAGGTAGCCCCACATAGAGCGCATTGCAGTAGTCCAAGCGAGAGATAACCAGAGCATGCACCACTCTGGCGAGACAGTCCACGGGCAGGTCAGGTCTCAGCCTGCGTACCAGATGGAGCTAATAAACAGCTGCCCTGGACACAGAATTGACCTGTGCCTCCATGGACAGCTGTGAGTCCAAAATGACTCCCAGGGTGCACAGCTGGTCCTTCAGGGGCACAGTTACCCCATTCAGGACCAGGGAGTCCTCCACACCTGCCCGCCTCCTGTCCCCCAAAGACAGTATCACTGTTGGTGCAGATGACGAGGAGCCTGGCCTGGTGTGAGCAACAACAGAGAGAAGGAGCGACTTTCTCTCCCTCCCTCCTTCCTTCCCTCTCGTCGGTGCTCCTCCTCAACTGCCACCGCCACCAGTCTAGCATGGTGCAGGTTGCAGGTTGCAATGTTCAAACCCAGGCATTTCCACATAGGGCTGGGAGAGATTTCCTGTCTGAATTCCTGAAGAGCCTTTGCTAGTCAGTGTCTCCAGTACCAGCCTAGAGAAACCAGTGGCCTGACTCGCCTTCCTACAGAAGGCTTCTTTCCATGATACTGGTGAATAACCAAACTAAATTGGAAGGGGGTTCTCCAAAATGGCTGCTGTTATGTACTGAGTTGAATAGGGTCCAGAATGCAGCAGCCTGATTGGCCCACAGGAGCCATCCAATCCAGCTCCAGGTGGAAGTGAATCTGCAACCTGATTGGCCTACAGGCGAATCCTGGAATTAGCCAATCACGTGGGGCCCATTGTGTAAATAATGTATATAAAGCAGACATTCTGGGGGAACTTCCATTCCTCCTCACCACTACGAGCTGAATAAAGAGCATGAAATCCACTCTCGACTCTCGAGTATATTTCAGTTGCCACCACAGCTGGCCTTGAAGTCCTTGACGTAATCAAGAAGACGGAAACCACATTAGTTGGGATTAAGCTGGCTGCCTTTCTCTCTCGGCTCTTTCACCTTTTCCCTCTTTAATGTGGTTTTCTTCAAGTTCAGGTTCAGCACTCTCTTGGACAATTAGCATGTGATTAATCGACATAAGATACCTGCCCTTTCCTTTCTACATCTACCATATGTGGGAGCCAAAGATCATGACTAAGGTTAAGAAATGGTGCACGTGCTTCGATATCGCTGGCTGGCAGTCCTTCCCTAATTCTTTGTGCTTTCTCATGGCTGGCAGGATTTCATCGGTGATTCTGAGTGCAGGTTACTTTAGGTTACAGCAATGTTGTGGTGTGTGTTCTTAAAGCAGAATATCTGCAGGTCTGTGCTCCGTGGGCTTTCTAGTTTGAGGGGGAAACTGATAAGGAGAAATCTGATAAACGTTGTTTATTATTAAAATTTATATCCCACCCTTCACCCTAAGGTCACAGGATGGCGATACAACATCACATGCCATAAATGACAAATAGAGTCAATTAACTCAATATTAAATCATGAAAACCAGTACGTAGCCATTTCTATCGTAGTACTTATCTGAAGAGCAATACAAATTAAGATTGTCATTTCATTTTTTTTAACTGACCAATTTATTGACGTGTTATGGATGTTTTTACTGATGTTATCGTAGCACTGTAGCACGTGTTCTTATGAAAGTGCAGTTTGTAAATATTTAAGTGCAAATCACAAATATCTACTACTGATGCTCAAAGGATTGATGAAGTAAGGAAGTTTTCAGGTGTCACTGCAACCCACTCAGCCCAGCAGCCTGTTTGAGGGAGAAGCAGATTCAAAAGTGAGGAGACCACAACTGAGAAGGCCCTATTCCAGGTTCCAGTTAACTGGATCACCCTTGTTGATGATACAACTAATAGGACTTCCCTGGCCAATTTCAGGTCAAGGGCAGGATAGATCCATGTGAAGGAAGTAGACAGAGGTCACATCCACACTAAACATTTAAAGCAGCCCTATACCACTTTAACAGACATTACTTCCCTCAAAGGATCCTGGGAATTGTAGTTTGTTAGGGTGCCGAGAGTTTTTAGGCAACCCCATTGCAGAGCTACAGTTCTCAGCCTCCTCAACAAACAACAGCTTCCAGGATTCTTTGAAGGAACCTATGATTGTGCTTTAAATGGATTGTGACCAAAGGAAAATATTCTCCCTATTTAATAATGCTAATTGGTCAGGTTGTCTTTGTCCATGGAGTTTTCTTGGCAGGATACTGGAGTGGCTTGCCGGTTCCTCCTCCAGGTGGATCACGTTTGGTCAAAACTCTCCACTATGACTTGTTCATCTTGTGTGCCCTGCTCGGCGTAGTTCATAGCTTCTCTGAGTTCTTCAAGCCCCTTCGCCACGGCAAGGCAGTGATCCATGAAGGGGCTCCATGATCACTGATGATTTCTTGGGCTCCATGATCACTGCAGATGGTGACAGCAGCCACGAAATTAAAAGACGCCTGCTTCTTGGGAGAAGGGCAATGACAGGCCTAGACAGCATCTTGAGAAGTAGAGACATCACCTTGCCAACAAAGGTCCGTATAGTTAAAGCCATGGTTTTCCCAGTAGTGATGTATGGAAGTGAGAGCTGGACCATAAAGAAGGCTGATCGCCGAAGAATTGATGCTTTTGAATTATGGTGCTGGAGAAGACTCTTGAGAGTCCCATGGACTGCAAGAAGATCAAACGCATCCATTCTTAAGGAAATCAGCCCTGAGTGCTCACTGGAAGGACAGATCGTGAAGCTGAGGCTCCAGTACTTTGGCCACCTCATGAGAAGAGAAGACTCCCTGGAGAAGACCCTGATGCTGGGAAAGATGGAGGGCACAAGGAGAAGGGGGCGACAGAGGACGAGATGGTTGGATAGTGTTTTCGAGGTTACCAGCATGAGTTTGACCAAACTGCGGGAAGTAGTGGAGGACAGAGGTGCCTGGCGTGCTCTGGTCCATGGGGTCACGAAGAGTCGGACATGACTAAACGACTAAACAACAACAACAACAATTGGTCAGGTGGCGAGACACCCAGTAAAATGAATGGGCAGTAGGTTGAGCCAATAGGAAGTTCTTTGAAGAGGGGATTACCAACTTAGAGAATTAAAAGTGGTGACAGACACAATCTCAGGTGGCTTTTTAAAGAGGATTAGATTTGGAAGATAGGTCTTCAATAGCCACTACAGTCAAATGGAGCCTCTGTTTTCAGAAGCAGCTATGTCTCTGAGTATCATGCTCTGAGGTAAATGTGAGTTGGCTGCTTCACTTGTGACTTTCCAAAGGCATCGTGTTGGCTACTGTCTGAAGAAAACCGCTGGGCTTTTTTAACAGAGCAGGTCCACACCATACATTTAATTTAAAGCACACTCAGTGCACATTTAAAAGACATGCTCCCCTCCATCCCGCTAAAAAGAATCCTGGGAACAGCAGTTTGTTGAAGGCAGTGGGAATTAAAGCTTTGTGGTGGCAGAACTACAGTTCCCAGGTTTCTTTAGGGGAAGTCATGTGCCTTAAATGTGCACTGGATGTGCTTTAAATGCATCTGAGCCAGCAAAGCTCAACCTTCTGTAGATGACCTGGGTTCCCACCTCCGTCTCGTCTCATAATTCATAATATCAAGTCCGTATCCTGCAGGCAACCTCTTCACAGGCTTCCTGTTTCCCCGCCTCGAAAGATTGGCTGTGTTTTTGTGGCAGAGGAGATTGTTGAGGAATTTGTACCTTGCAGTTCCTGTTTATGCATCTGTTGTTCTCCCTGGGAACAGGCATACATCGCAACGCAAAGCCTCTTGAGGGCAACAGAAGGAATGCTCCCCCTGCCCTGAAGATAGTTGTTTATTTCCTTGACATCTGATCGGTGCGCATTGATCCCTCTTGCTCTCCTGGCTTCAGCGATAGCTGCGCAGCCTGCATTCGCTCCATAAGACTCACACACATTTCCCCTTACTTTTTAGGAGGGGGGAAGTGCGTCTTACAGAGCGAAAAATTCGGTAATTTGTTCTGGAGGTCCGTTCTTAACCTGAAACTGTTCTTAACCTGAGGTACCACTTTAACTAATGGGGCCTCCTGCTGCCGCTGTGTAATTTCTGTTCTCATCCTGAGGTAAAGTTCTTAAGCTGAGGTACTACTTCTGGGTTAGCGGAGTCTGTAACCCGAAGTGTTTGTAACCCGAGGTACCACTGTATCTGACTTTAGAAGACACCTGAAGGCAGCCCTGCGTAGGGAAGTTTTTAATGTTTGGTGTTTTGCTGTGGTTTTATAATTTGTTGGAAGCTGCCCAGGGCCACCCAGTGAGATAGGCTGGCAACATGTTGTTGTTGTTATAGCATAGCGTGGGATGAGAGATGACCACAGGCAGCAATCCTTGAGGTGAGAACAGGTGTGTGTCCGTTTCCCTCTGTGAAACATTGGAAGCTGTGGTTTTTCTTCTTCCCGCCATTCCACCAAAGATATGGGGAATTGTTTCCTTGATAAGAAGAGAAATATTCCATCTTTGCGCATGGAATGCTAAATGCAGCTTTTCTGAGTAGAGCACAGAGTCTACAGGCTCAAAAGTATGTCTAATAAAGGGGGGCGGGGGAATCACGCCCCACAACAGCATTTCTGCAGCATTCGTGCTTTATAGATTTATGGAAATGCATGCTGAGAACTGTGCTGCTCCAAAATACACAGCGGAATTCCTGCTATTTATAATCCTAAAATAAAAAGGAAGTTATTGGGACGGGAGGACGGGAGGTAACAAAACACTGGCATCCAGTTAGGAATGTGAAAGCTTGGGTTTCAGCAATTGTAGGAAGACAAGTTTCATTCATTTTGCCTGACAAGCTGGCAACTGGCCACTTGCTGTGGATCAGGAGCTCATTGATGTCTCTGTGATGCCGAGTCAGAATCACTAGCTCAAATGCTGAGATGGCCACTTAAACTCAAGAGCCCTGGGATTTAGGTTCCTAGGCAGACACAGACTGAAAACCTAATCCCAGCTGCCCTGAGTGGCTGGAGCAACCCAATCAGATCAGCGGGGTATAAATATCAATAATAATAAATTATTATTATTAAATAGTAAAGGTAAAGGTAAAGGGACCCCTGACCATTAGGTCCAGTCGTGGACAACTCTGGGGTTGCGGCGCTCATCTCGCTTTATTGGCCAAGGGAGCTGGCGTACAGCTTCCGGGTCATGTGGCCAGCATGACTAAGCCGCTTCTAGCGAACCAGAGCAGCACATGGAAATGCCGTTTACCTTCCCGCCGGAGTGGTACCTATTTATCTACTTGCACTTTGATGTGCTTTCGAACTGCTAGGTTGGCAGGAGCAGGGACCAAGCAACGGGAGCTCACCCCGTCGCGGGGATTCGAACCGCCGACCTTCTGATCGGCAAGTCCTAAGCTCTGTGGTTTAACCCACAGTGCCACCTGCGTCCCTAAATTATTAAATAGGACACCACTATTTTCATTGGGTAAATGTTGACAGGTTTGTTACTGTGTCACTTACCAGTTGTCCATTGAGAACCTCAGGTTCTTGTGTGAGCTTTGTTTTGAAATCCACCAACCTACAGTCAAGTCTCTCCCTTTGTCAAGAAGAATATTTACTTGGTTTCTTTTCTTTTCTTTAAATGGTACTACTTTTCAAGGCTCTCTCAAAGCAGTTCACAAAAGAACACCATTAGACATTTTGCAGATACCATGTTATGCCACAGGATCACATTTGGTAGGGTAGACTGTGGCCCTACGTGTTATAGGGAATGCTGGAATTGGAAAGTGTCTCAAATTATAGCCTGGCCTTATAGTGTCATGGTCCAAAAATTATGAGTAGGAAAATGAGAAACTGAGAGGAAACAACATTGACCAATTTGCCCATTCCTAGCATTAGCCACAAAATTAAAAGACACCTGCTTCTTGGGAGAAAAGCAATGACAAACCTAGACAGCATCTTAAAAAGCAGAGACATCACCTTGCCAACAAAGGTCCGTATAGTTAAAGCTATGGTTTTCCCAGTAGTGATGTATGGAAGTGAGAGCTGGACCATCAAGAAGGCTGATCGCCGAAGAATTGATGCATTTGAATTATGGTGCTGGAGGAGACTCTTGAGAGTCCCATGGACTGCAAGAAGATCAAATGCATCCATTCTTAAGGAAATCAGCCCTGAGTGCTCACTGGAAGGACAGATTGTGAAGCTGAGGCTCCAATACTTTGGCCACCTCATGCGAAGAGAAGACTCCCTGGAAAAGACCCTGATGTTGGGAAAGATGGAGGGCACAAGGAGAAGGGGACGAGGGAGGACGAGATGGTTGGACAGCGTTCTCGAAGCTACCAGCATGAGTTTTGACCAAACTGCGGGAGGCAGTGGAAGACAGGAGGGCCTGGCGTGCTCTGGTCCATGGGGTCACAAAGAGTCGGACACGACTAAAAGACTAAACAACAACAAAGCATTGTGTGACAATGGCACACTCTTCTCACTGCCAGAAGTTTTGGAAATGCTACATGAGACCACCATCTCAGCAACCAACTCTGTACTAAAACTATCCACACATTAATGGAGCTGTCTGAAAACCAACTCACCTGCCACTTGAAGTGAATGACCATAGTCTCATATCAACTGAATGAAAAGAAATCAAATGGAGGTTTTTCTAATAGTAGACACATACATGCTGCTTCCTTCCAGGGGTCAATTTTCCAGCATGTCAAGTAAATACCTTATTTTAAAATTATATCCTGCAGGCGGTAATGCGATACCTGACTATGTTATCCTAATTAAATGGCTCGCAGCACTCCCTGTAAACTTCAAACCAGGGTGTGCTTCTGTTCTGAAATGAATACCACCACCCGTCGGATTCTTCTGTTCAGACGCCTGTTGCAGATGGCACAGGCATAATAAAACACTTGTCTCGGCAGTTATGCGAAGTCTACAAAAAGTTTCCCAGACAGAAGTCGCTTTGCAACATGATGTCAAACTCAGAGCTGGCCCTACCATTAGACAGAATGAGGCAACTGCTTCAGGCGGCAGATAGCTGGGGGGCAGTGGGGAGGTGCTGGACAGCAGAGCTGCCTTAGGCTATGTGGGCTGCCTTAAAATAACTTGCTCTCTTCAGGTGCAGTGGGAGGTGATGGGCCCTTTTTACAGTGTTGAAGTAAGACGCAACAGCCGGCCCAGTCAGACTTTGTACGTGGAATGGGGAAAGGTAGCATCTTATAATTCGCCTCAGACAGCAAAATATTATGGACCGGTCTTGTTCCCACTGCAGGTGCTTGATGCAAGAGAGAGTGTGACACAGTACCCCTGCTCTGCCATCTAGGCCAAACCTTCTGGTCCATTTAAAGGTAAAGGGACCCCTGACCATTAGGTCTAGTCGTTGCTGACTCTGGGGTTGTGGCTCTCATCTCGCTTTACTGGCCGAGGGAGCTGGCGTACAGCTTCCGGGTCATGTGGCCAGCATGACTAAGCCACTTCTGGCGAACCAGAGCAGCGCACGGAAACACCGTTTACCTTCCTGCCAGAGCGGTACCTATTTATCTACTTGCACTTTGACGTGCTTTCGAATTGCTAGGTTGGCAGGAGCAGGGACCGAGCAATGGGAGTTCACCCCGTCGAGGGGATTCGAACTGCCGACCTTCTGATCGGCAAGTCCTAGGCTCTGTGGTTTAACCCACAGCGCCACCCGCATCCCTTCTGCTCCATTTAGATAGCAGTAATCAGAATGGGCTTCAGCAACAAACCCATCTGTCTCATGGATACTTGGCACACTCTTGCAAAACATACCGCTTGGTAGCACACTGAGCGGAAATGTGCAGAGCAAGATTCTTCAGCCCCACCACCACATGAAATCTAGTAGCTTAAAGAGGTCCAGAAATTCCTGGTAGGAGTTTACCTATTTGCAAAATTAGCTAAGACAGCTATACAACAGCAGAGGACGCACACAGGTACATTGCTTCATAGAATAATTGCAAAGTTGGAAGCTACCCAGAAGGTTAATCTAGTCATCTAGTTTTAAAAATCTAGCTCAAATTTAAAAAATGTTTTATTAATGTGAACCAATAGAGCAAGAGGCAGCCTTTGCGAGGTCTCCTTCCCACCAAAGACCACTCAGATATCACTTTTATCTTTGCCACATGATGATTTTCAGCTGAGGATTGAACTGACCCCAATGAAAAGCACTACACTGGAGTTAAATGAGATACTATAGGCACTCTACCTGTGACAGCTCATTCACATGTAAATGCCACCACCTGGTACTTTGACTGGTATAGGCACACTAACATGGTTAGGTAGACACATAGAGGCTGCATTGCAGTATCTAAGTGATAAACATACATCTGTGAAACACTTAATAGCTTAATTAAACAGTTTTTGTCCCAGTGCTCCAATTAGGTTGCACAATGAGCACTGACACAGCCTGGGTTGTTTTTTTCCTCCTGAGCAGGAGCCCTAATCCATCTCTAGTTGTGTTTTTAAGCATTTCTGTGCTGCAACTCGAATGTAGGTGGAGAGAGATGTTTCGATATGCATTTCAGTGCACAGCCTAATGAAAGCAAGATAATGCGGAGAAATGGTATTCACATTCAGAAGCAAGTTCTGAAGTGTGTTTTGCCGTGCCTCTGACTTCTGTTATATTATTTATTACAACATGTATACCCCACGTTTCCTCCTAGGAGGACTGGGATGAGGAGCTTAAAGAGACGCTTCAGAAGTTGTTTGCTGTAATCATTAGCCTAATGAATCCACCCTTAGCATCCAATCTCCCATGTTGACGTAGCCGTTGAGAAAGATGATAAACGAACCTGAGCTTTCCAGTGGCATGACATGTAAACAGAAGCCATCAGGCCTAGTTAATGCCCTTTCCTAAATGCTATCTTTTGCACGAAATAAGTAATTGAGCCATGAGCAATCCAAGTAGAGGTATCTGGAATGACTTTTTTTTTCCAGAAGACGACACAGAACACCAAAATACTTGGCGAAAGTTCCATCTCTTAGCTATCAGGGACTGCTTGGATACAGAAGAGGAATGGTGGGAGGAACCAGGTGGTAAAATATTGGCTGAGACAGCTACTGGTACTAATGTCCCTGGTGAAAAGGGACAGCTGGAGCATATGGAGCAGATTTTAGTTGTCACCTTGTCCTCTATTGCTTCTTGCTTTGCTTTGCTTTCCTCTAAGACCCAGGCCTCCTGAAAAATAACAAACAGGAAACCAACCGCATTGTTGGACTATATCGCCTTGCCTGTCCGTTGCCTTCACATGCAAACTTCCTTCCGTTACATAGTGTTCCTTTTGTACATGGTTTTGAATGGGGCGCATTAAGACCCCAAACAAGTGTTATTTATTAGCGGCTTGCCTGGCAGTTCTTCTCACAGAACAGACAGATAAAGCGACCCCAAGCTGGCTTCCTATAGATAATAAGGTTGCGCTTCTGGTATACAGCCAACTCCCAGAGGCTGTTGAATTAAAAGCCAGTCTGGGAATTTAAAAGGCAGGTGCCCTTAATAAAAATAAAAATCACATTTACGGTTTATTCTCCTACTTGCATGCACAATGTCTCTTAACAGCCCCTGAAAGAGTTTTATGTCGTACTACTGTCCTTGATTCCTGAGAAGAGGCAGGGCCAGCTAGAAAGGGTAGAGGGGTCTGTGTCAAACTCCCTCAGTAAAGATAGGAGCAAGGTAATGTGACAGGGTTTTGGGTGCCTTAAAATTTGGACACTCCCTGGACTCAGCTACATTGATAAAGAAACAATGATTTGAATGCACTATAAACATGCAACAACAGAAGGCGAAAGAGAGCAGGAAATTTTAAAAATGTGATTTTCATAGGGATTTTTTTCTTTTGTTACAACGATCTAACTTCTGACCTACTGTGTGTGTGTGTGTGTGTGTGTGTGTGTGTGTGTGTGTCCCTGCCAGTGTTTAGATCCATCCCCTGTGAGTAGCACTTGAGAAGACTGAGATTCTCCGTATGTGGAAGCATTTATTAATACCCAGCAGCAAAGACTCTTAATAATGTAAGGAAAACCTGTGACCACAGAGAGGAATCAGGCTGTTGAGGAAGCCGGGCTGTCTCCCTTACCTGTGGCGACCAGCTTCCCTCCCCCTGGTCTCCCAGAACCCGAAGAGGTATGAAGAGGGAGAAGCAAAGACAGTCAAGATGAAGGAGTCTCAGATTGCTTGAGAAGGAACCATGGGAGGAAGAGCTGTGGGAAGGCGGGGGACCTTCAGTCCTCACAACTGCCTCATAGGGGCAACAGCTACCGGGACTAGCTGCTGTGCCACTTGTGCTGTTTCCGTCTCTGGAGTCACCAGGCTCCACCTCTGAGTTAGATACTCTGCCTGTCATGCCAGCTTCGACTCCAGAGTTGCTGGAGACGGCGCCCAGCTCAGTTCCACAATTGGAGGCTGCTGCTATGTCCATCCCATCATCTCCAGAGGAGTCACCAATGCCTCCTCCATCATCCAGGTGGTAGAGACACCAGTGCAGGCCACCCAGTCTCCCATGAGGACAGCCTGTTTGCTTGCCCAGTCTTAGCTGTGCTAAGTTGTGTCTGCCTCATTGCCTTACATACAGTTGTTCCTTGGATCCCAAACGCCTTGCGAGTCGAACGTTTTGGCTCCCAAACGCCGCAAACCCGGAAGTGAGTGTTCCAGTTTGTGGACGTTCTTTGGGACCTGAACGTCCGACTCGGCTTCCGATTGGTTGCAGGAGCTTCCTGCAGCCAATCAGAAACTGCCCCTTGGTTTCCGAATGTTTTTGAAGTTGAGCAGACTTCCGGAACAGATTCCATTCGACTTCCGAGGTACCACTGTCATGGCATCCCAGGGTCAAGTCGCTTGTTGGAACAATGACTCCTTCTTTGCTTACCAGTCTGAGCAGAAAGGAGTTCAAGTTCTTCCGGTGAAAGCCAGGACAACTTCTATTAAAAGGCACAGTAGCCTGGCCTGCTTTTTCGCCTCGCTACCCGAGTTCAGACTCAGAATAGATAATATTGGGCTGGTGTAACTCAGTATAGGAGCCTTATATAGTCACACTGCCTTTATTTAATGAGGAAGCCGCGGGTTATATTTCTGACTGCTGAATTTTTGAGCTCCAAAAATAAAACAGGTTATACCGATACTAAAATGGCAGCTGGCATATTTGTCGAGCACATAGAGGCGGGGCATGTAGCAAGTTTGCTGGGGGATTTCTGTCGAAGCTTACCGCTTCCGGTTTGCTGTTCACCGTGCAAAACCACTCATTTTGCACCTGTCTTGCCACCAGTCCTGCAGGTGCACCTTGCAAAACTTGCTAGTCAGCAGCCACTCAACCAATTCCATTATTTTTATCCCAACAGAGCACTCTGAGTGACTCCACAGCATATAAATAAAGGTGAAATGAGATCCCATATCAATAGCAAAAGATACATTAAAGAGGACAGCTATAAACTAAAAGCAGCCATTTAGGATGTAATTCAGTTCTAAGGTGGCAGTAAAACCTGATATTCAAAGTCTCTTAAAGCAAATTAAGTTTTCACATTTAATAAACCAAAGAGAGTGCTTGATGTCCTCTCCTAGCTTTCCCCACTTCCTCTCCAATGCTTGTTTATTCATTTATCTGTTGTTACTTTTTGAATTTTTCTAAAGGAGAAAAAAAGGCTTAAAACCACTTAAATGTATTAACATACCATCCAGCATTTTTTCTATGAAAATAGGGACGTCCTAAGGAAAAGTGGGACATTCTGGGATCAAATCAGAAACCAGGACGGATTCTATAAATCTGGGATTGACCCTGGAAAATAGTGACACTTGGAGGGTTTGGATTAATAAGGGTAGGGGAGGAAGGATGAGAGGGGGTCTGATAGATCTGTACCTGGAGAGTATTCCACGGTGGCAGCACCACCACTGAGAAGGCACTGCTTCTGGTTCCTAATGACCCAGGCCAATGAGAGACATCAAGCCTCGGTCCAGTATGCCTGAAGGAGCGTCTCCACTTCCATCGTTCTGCCCAGACACTGAGGTCCAGAGCTGAGGGCCTTCTGGCGGTTCCCTCGCTGCGAGGTTACAGGGAATCAGGCAGAGGGCCTTCTCGGTAGTGGTGCCCGCCCTGAGGAACGCCCTCCCACCAGATGTCAAAGAGAACAACAACTACCAGACTTTTAGAAGACATCTGAAGGCAGCCCTGTTTAGGGAAGCTTTTAATGTTTAATAGGTTATTGTATTTTAGTATTCTGTTGGAAGCCACCCAGAGTGGCAGGGGAAACCCAGCCAGATGGGCGGGGTATAAATAAATTATTATTATTATTATTATTATTATTATTATTATTATTATTATTATTATTAGGCCTCCAAGGCTAAGCCTTAAATCTAGGCAGGCCTATATGGGAGTAGATCAGCCTTTGCCATCCTGGTGCTTTCCAGAGGCTCTGGACTACCATTCCCATCGGCTATGCTAAATGGAGCTGATGGGAGTTGAAGTCCAAAGCAACTGGTGGGCAACAGGTTGGCGAAAACTGGAGTGGATGGTGCTTAAGAAAACCAAAGCTGTGAAAAGAAAATGTTGGTGCCTTGTCATGTGTGAGCTGTGGTGCAGTCAAGCAGTAAGGTGCAGTCAGTTACAGCATGGGACGCGGGTGGCGCTGTGGTCTAAACCACTGAGCCTCTTGGGCTTGCTGATCAGAAGGTCAGCGGTTCGAATCCCCGTGACTGAGCTCCCATTTCTCTGTCCCAGCTCCTGCCAACCTAGCAGTTCGAAAGCACGCCAGTGCAAGTAGATAAATAGGTGCCACTGTGGCGGGAAGGTAAACGGCATTTCTGTGCACTCTGGTTTCCGTCACGGTGTTCCGTTGCACCAGAAGCGCTTTAGTCATGCTGGCCACATGACCCGGAAAGCTGTCTGTGGACAAATGCTGGCTCCCTTGGCCTGAAAGCGAGATGAGTGCCACAACCCCATAGTTGCCTTTGACTGGACTTAACTATCCAGGAGTCCTTTACCTTTTGCCTTTTTACTGTAGGGCTGCCATACGCTCACAAAATGGTGTCCGGGTGGATTTTTGCAGAATCGGCAAAATGTCCATGAAAAACCAGAAGGTGTATGGCAAGCAGCTCAACAACTCTGTCCGGGTTTTCACTTTGGGGAATATGGCAACCCTAGCATACTGGCCAAGGGTTTAGGGATAGTTGGGAAGTCCCAACAGAAGATTTTCCCTGTGTGGCAGTCTCTTTGAGATGCCGGACTCTTGCTGTGGTCCAAGCTATGGCACTTCCCTGCTTAGAGCATCTTACCCCTGTTTGTGAATAGCCTTGCTCATTGCCAGAGAAAAACCGTTGGGAGGAAATGGCCTAGGAATGTCAAAAGGACAGGAGCATAATATATTTGGGGAGTGGGGAGCACTTCAGAGAACATTTGTAGATCTCATGCCAATTGTTCCGCCTTTTCCTTAGCTACCATTTCTTGTAGTGCTCTCTCATTAAATTTGCCTTCATTTGGACCAGCGGATTATTAGCAGTACATTACTCTGGCATCCCAGTCATGAAGGAGAATGAACCTAAGACCCTCTGTGCTGGTCCCGGGGGTAAGGTACCGTGGGTGTAGCAGAGTCCACACGAAGAGGGGCGAGGTCCGATGCAGAGAGCCGGGCGGGGAACAGGAACGCTGGAACAGAAGGCTGAGCAGGTAACAGAAACACCGGATGGACGGGAACAGGAGGCCGAGCAGGGAACAGGAGTACCGGATAGTCAGGAACAGGAGGCCGAGCAGGGATCAGGAACACAGGAAGGTCCGAAGCCAACAATGACGTTGCTCCCGCAACCTGGGGCCGGGCTGACTGGGCTTTTATCCTCTTCTAAGGTCAGGGGCGGTCCCGACCCCCAGGAGCCCCGCCTCCTCTGGCCTTAAGGCGAGCACTCCTCCTGGGGGCAACCAGTTCCCTTCGCCTCTCTGCCCTAAGCCTCTGCAGATCAGGAGAGGCCGAAGGGTTACTGGGCCCTGGAGGAGGCTCACCTGTGGCCACTGAGTCATCAAGCCCCTCTGGGGCCAGAAGGACTTCACCTGGGGCCAGCTCCTGATGCACTGCCACAGGTGCAGGCTCTTCAGCATCTAGGCCTTGCCCCAGTTCAGCCGGCCCTGGAGGCGGGGACTCCTGTGCCGGCTGGGATTCCTCCGGATCGCTCTCAGACTCGGAATCCCAGGCCATCACACCATCCCCCCTCCCAGGCCCCCCCCTCACTTGAGGGTCCGGACCCGGCTTGCTGGGGTACGCCGCATGAAACTCTCGGATGCAGGCAGGCGCATGGACGTTGACTGCTGGTTCCCAGGAACGGTCCTCTGGCCCATACCCCTTCCAGTCAATGAGATACTGCAGCCTTCCCCTGCGGTATCGGGAGTCCAGAATGCGTTCCACCTCGTACTCAGGCTCTCCCTGCACCAAAACTGGCTGCGGTCGGGGACGGTCTGGGTGGAACTCGTCGGGTGGGGCCACCGGACTCAGCAGGGACCTGTGGAATACCGGGTGAACCTTCAGGTTTGCTGGCAACCGGAGACGGAATGCCACAGGCGAGACCTGGTTCACGATCGGGAACGGGCCGGTGAACCGGGCGTCCAGCTTCCGCGAAGGTCGAGAAGGGTGGAGGTGGCGAGTGGAAAGCCATACCAGGTCACCGACGTGAAGTTCCGGCCCCACCTGGCGGTGGCGGTCAGCCTGGACCTTGTACGCCTCCTTGGCCTGGCGCAGCTGCTCCATCAACAGCTGTTGCTGGGACTGGAGCTCCTGAAGCCACTCCGTCACTGCAGGGACCGCAGATGCCGGCAGCACATCCGGAAACAACCGTGGATGAAAGCCATAACTGGCCTGGAACGGGGTCTGCTGGGTGGACGCATTCACCGCGTTGTTATAAGCGAACTCCGCCAATGCTAGGTGGTCGACCCAGTCGTCCTGCTGGTAGCTGCAGTAACACCGGAGGTACTGTTCCAGCACCGCGTTCGCCCGTTCCGTCTGGCCATCAGTCTGTGGGTGGTAAGCAGATGAGAGACAGACCTCTGTTCCGAGGGCCTGGTGCAAAGCACGCCAAAACCGGGACGTGAACTGAACGCCGCGGTCGGACACTACACGCTCAGGTAGGCCATGCAGGCGGAAGACATGCTGAAGGTACAGCTGCGCGGTTTCCTTAGCTGAGGGTACGGATGGGCAGGGGGCACAGTGCACCATCTTTGTGAAGTGGTCGGAGAAAACTAGAAGGCAGGTGCAGCCACGAGACGGGGGTAACTCCACTACAAAGTCCAGAGAAACTGTGTGCCAAGGACGTGGTGGAACCGGCAACGGCTGTAGAAGGCCGGGGGGTCGCCCGGTAGGCCCCTTGGCCCGCCTGCAGACGTCACAACCAGCGACGTAGCGAGCCACGTCAGCCTTCAAACGGGGCCACCAAAACTCACGGCTTACCAGATGGGTGGTCCGATACCGCCCAAAGTGCCCCGCCGCTGGAGCATCATGGGTCATCCGGAGAACCTCAGCCCGCAGCGGCCCTGGTGGGATGTACAGGCGCCCGTGGTGCAGCAGAAGGCCCTGATGCGAGACCAGCCCTGGATACTGAGGGCATGATCCTTCGGCCAGTTCCCAGAGTCGTTCCTGGGCCCAAGCGTCGACCCGCTGCTGTTCCCGCACCCGAGCCTGCAGTGGCTCAACCTCCTGGGTGGCCAGGAATGCAGCTGGTGGTAGGATCGTGGTGGGTGCTGCTTGCTGAACCGTGTCTGCGTTGTCTTCAGGTTTCCGGGACAGGGCATCCGCCTTCTGGTTTTGGGAGCTAGGGATGTAGCGGATCCGGAACTGGAACCGGGAGAAGAACAACGCCCACCGGATCTGCCTTTGGTTTAGCTTGCGGGTGGTCTGGAGGTATTCCAGGTTCCGGTGGTCAGTTCTTACCTCCACCGGGTGTCTTGCTCCTTCCAGGTGGTGGCGCCAAACCTCAAAGGCCACCTTGATGGCCAGTAGTTCCCGCTCCCACACGGTATAGTTACGCTCCGCTGGAAGGAGCTGGCGGGAATAGAAGGCGCAGGGTAAGAGTGGCGCTTCCGGTCCGTGCTGCTGAGACAAGACGGCACCGAGAGCCGTACTGGAGGCGTCAGTCTCTACCACAAAGGGTCGAGAAGGATCCGGATGTTGCAAGATTGGCGCTCTCTGGAAACAGGCCTTCAACCCTTGAAATGCCTCCTCCGCCTCCTTGTCCCAGGAAAACGGCGTCTTGGGGCGCAGTAGCCGGGTCAACGGGGTGGTGCGGTGAGCATAATCCGCAATGAAGGTCCGGTAATAGTTGGCGAACCCCAGGAAACGCTGTAGGTCCTTGCGGTTCCGAGGTGCCGCCCATTCTCGAACCGCTGCCACCTTCCCAGGATCCATCTGCACCCCACCTGGTGAGAGTCGGTGACCCAGGAAGTCCACTGACCGCTGATGAAACTCGCACTTGCTGAGCTTTGCATACAGACGATGCTCGCGCAAGCGCTGCAGCACGGTCCGGACATGGCCCTCGTGGCACGCCGGGTCACGGGAGTAAACCAGAATGTCATCCAAGTACACCACCACGTACTTGTCTAGCAAGTCCTGGAACACGTGGTTGATGTACCGTTGGAACACAGCAGGCGCGTTGCACAAACCAAAGGGCATAACCAGGTATTCGAACTGTCCGTACCGGGTCCCGAATGCTGTCTTCCACTCATCCCCGGCGCGGATCCGAATCAAATTGTAGGCTCCCCGGAGGTCTAACTTGGTGAACACCTGCGCCCCTTGCACCCGCTCCAGTAACTCCGAAATAAGGGGCAAGGGGTACCGGTCCGGGATGGTAATTTTGTTCAGGGCCCGGTAATCATGGCAAAGGCGGAGCTCCCCACATTTCTTTTTAACAAAAAGCACTGGCGCAGCAGTGGGCGAGGTAGAAGGTCTAATGAACCCACGCTCCAGGTTCTTGCGCAAGAAGTCCTGCAAAGCCTCGCGCTCTGGCTCTGTTAACGAGTATAAGCGACTCACCGGTAGAGGCGCTCCGGGCTGGAGGTCTATGCCGCAGTCAAAAGACCGATGCGGCGGCAGCTGGTCTGCCCCCCGTTCCTCGAACACGTCGTGATAGTCCCGGTACTCAGCGGGGAGCGTTGCAGCAGCCTCCTCAGTGGGCGCAGCTGCTAGCATCTCAGTCTCAGCAGGAGAACTGGGGTCTGGGAAGTGTACAGTCCGTTTGACCCAGTCAATCTGCACATTGTGAGCCTCCAGCCAGTCCATCCCAAGCACCAGGGGGAACCGGGGCATGGAGGCAATATCGAGAGTTCGCATCTCACGGTGCTGCTGGAGGCACAGGACCAGGGGCTGGGTCTCCTGAGTGACGGCACCTGAACGCAGGGGCCGTCCGTCGATTGCCTCCACCTGTACCGGTTCTGGCTTGTTCCGAAGTGGCACCCGATGCTGGGCAGCAAAAGCAGCGTCCATATAAGAGCGGGTTGCCCCTGAATCCACCAGAGCATGGGTAAGAATCCATGGCCCTCCTGGAGGGTATAGATGTACCGGAACCATAAGGTGTTGTAATTCAATTGGTGCGGCCCCATTCTGTGCTGTTTGGGACCCCAGGTAGCCAGGGCCATCAGCTACTGGGGTTTGGCGGTTTCCCTGCGGCTGGCGTTTCTCAGGACAGGACCGTGCATAGTGTCCGCTTCCGCCACAATAGAGACATAGGTTCCCCTCCCGACGCCGCGACTTCTCTGCGGGGGAGAGGCGTGGCCGCACTGCCTCAAGCTGCATAGGTTCCTCCAATGACTCAGCTGGGCCTGTGGGGCTGCTGGTAGACACTGGGGCCGAGAACTGGAGGTGCCGGCGGCCCCGAGCCTGACGCCGGTCCTCTAGCCGATCGTCTATCTGTAGACTCCGTTGAATAAGGGTGTCTAGCGTGGTGGGGCGTTCCATTGTGGCCAGCTGGTCCAGTATCTCATCTGAAAGCCCCTCGAGATACTGGTCCCGAAGAGCAGAGTCGTTCCAGGTCAAGTCCTGTGCCAGCAGCCGGAATTCTGTGGTGTATGCGGCCACCGTGGACTTGCCCTGTCTCAACCGCCGAATCGCCCGGTTGGCTTGACTCCCCTTCTGAGGGTTGCCGAACGCGGCCTCCAACAGATTGCAAAACCCCCCGTAGTCTGCCAGCAAGGGGGAGTCTTGCCTGAGCAGCGGCAACGCCCACTTGGCCGCCTGGTCCTTTAACAAACTAATCAAAAAATGCACCTTGGTGCGGTCGTCGAGAAAGTTCCGGGCGCGCCCCTGAATATACAGCTTGGCCTGGGCAAGGAACATGGGAAAGCTGGCCGGGGCCCCATCAAATTTCTCAGGCAAGGCCACTGGGTACTTGCCAGAAGCCGGGGCGTCGGCCCCAGGAGCCGGTAGGGCGTCCAAACGCTGCTGTAGTGCCGTAACCGCGTTACTGAGCTGCTGCACGGTGTGCGTCAAGGCCTGGTTCTCCTGGGCTATTGCCAACAGTCTAGCCGCTTGGTCGGCCATGGCCTCTGACTCTTCCCGAACGCACCCCAACAAAGAGGGAGTGCGGGTGTGGCGGGAGCAAACTGTGCTGGTCCCGGGGGTAAGGTACCGTGGGTGTAGCAGAGTCCACACGAAGAGGGGCGAGGTCCGATGCAGAGAGCCGGGCGGGGAACAGGAACGCTGGAACAGAAGGCTGAGCAGGTAACAGAAACACCGGATGGACGGGAACAGGAGGCCGAGCAGGGAACAGGAGTACCGGATAGTCAGGAACAGGAGGCCGAGCAGGGATCAGGAACACAGGAAGGTCCGAAGCCAACAATGACGTTGCTCCCGCAACCTGGGGCCGGGCTGACTGGGCTTTTATCCTCTTCTAAGGTCAGGGGCGGTCCCGACCCCCAGGAGCCCCGCCTCCTCTGGCCTTAAGGCGAGCACTCCTCCTGGGGGCAACCAGTTCCCTTCGCCTCTCTGCCCTAAGCCTCTGCAGATCAGGAGAGGCCGAAGGGTTACTGGGCCCTGGAGGAGGCTCACCTGTGGCCACTGAGTCATCAAGCCCCTCTGGGGCCAGAAGGACTTCACCTGGGGCCAGCTCCTGATGCACTGCCACAGGTGCAGGCTCTTCAGCATCTAGGCCTTGCCCCAGTTCAGCCGGCCCTGGAGGCGGGGACTCCTGTGCCGGCTGGGATTCCTCCGGATCGCTCTCAGACTCGGAATCCCAGGCCATCACACCCTCGAAAGCAGCATGATCAAATCACGGGGCAGATTACATGGCCACACCTGATCCAGATCTTAAGCAAATATCACACTGTTCACAGCATGCCTACAGGAATGCGCAGGCCTAGCTCGTTTAGAATGGTAATATAATTGGCAGGCGTCTTTAGCGAGAGAGAATCATCCCCTGTGGCTCAATTAATCCTCCCAGACCCTTAAGACTATATACCATCTCTAGAGTTTGTTCCTATTAATCACACAGCGAGATCAATGCGCATGGTGTCTTGCAGGGAAACGGAAGCAGCAAAGGAGGATCTCTGCCCCAAAGCATTTCCAATCTAAGCATCCGACACCGGGGGGGGGGGGGAGAGAACACACAGCGTGAGCACTGTCACGCTGCATTTAATCCAATATTTTGTTTCTCATGGGGGGGGGGCATCCAGAGTCAGGGCATGAAGGCTGAATGTGTACAGTGGGGAAGAGGGAGAGTCCCCAAATTCCTCTTCCCTCAACCTCTACGCATGCTCACTTTGGGGTCTGAATGGAACTTGACAGGTGTACAAACCACATGCAGAATTAGCTCTCCAGGACCTGTTCCAGGAAAGGCAGGGTATCCTGTCGCAGATACAAACAGGGCCCTCTCTCAGGGTTGTGGGTTGGAGCCCCACATTGGGCAAAGGATTCCTGCATTGCCGGGGGGTTGTACTAGATGACCGCTTTGGCCCCTTCCAACTTTGCAATTCTATGAGTCTATGATTGTTTGGCCAGTAGTGATGTATGGAAGTGAGAGCTGGACCATCAAGAAGGCTGATCGCTGAAGAATGGATGCTTTTGAATTATGGTGCTGGAGGAGACTCTTGAGAGTCCCATGGACTGCAAGAAGATCAAACCAATCCATTCTTAAGGAAATCAGCCCTGAGTACTCACTGGAAGGACAGATCCTGAAGCTGAGGCTCCAAGACTTTGGCCACCTCATGAGAAGAGAAGACTCCCTGGAAAAGACCCTGATGTTGGGAAAGATGGAGGGCACAAGGAGAAGGGGACGACAGAGGGCGAGATGGTTGGACAGTGTTCACGAAGCTACCAGCATGAGTTTGACCAAACTGCGGGAGGCAGTGGAAGACAGGAGTGCCTGGCGTGCTCTGGTCCATGGGGTCACGAAGAGTCGGACACGACTAAACGACTAAATAACAACAACATGATTGTTTGGACCATGGGGTGGGGTGGGGAACTTCCAGCCTGCAGGCCTAATCAGGCCCACTAAGGGCCCTAATTTGGCCCACAAACCCTTGTTCTCAGTTGGAACTCAACTGCCCCACACCAGACACCAAATGATGATAGGTCAGGGGGGCAGATACTTTGTGACTGCAAAGGTGGGTTTTGGGGTGTCCCGGATTGTTCCTCTACAAGCAGAGATTGTGTCCAGCGGCTTTTAAATTTGGTACCACATGCAAGGCAAGCTGGGATTGGTTTGATCCTGAGTGAAGCAACCGTCTGACACAAATACAGTGGTACCTCTAGTTATGAGCTTAATTCGTTCCGGAGGTCTGTTCTTAACCTGAAACTGTTCTTAACCTGAGGCGTGCTTTCCCTAATGGGGCGTATTGCTGCTGCTGTGCCGCCGGCACACAATTTCCATTTTCATCCTGGAACAAAGTTCTCAACTCGAGGTAACTCTTCCAGGCTAGCGGAGTTTGTAACCTGAAGCGTTTGTAAACTGAGGGGTTTGTAACTCGAGGTACAGTCATACCTCATGTTACGTCTGCTTCATGTTATGTTCTTTCAGGTTACGTCCCGCGGCGACCCGGAAGTACCGGAAAGGGTTACTTCCGGGTTTCGCCGCTCGCTCATGTGCAGAAGTGCAAAATGACGTCACGTGCATGCGCAGAAGTGGCGAGTCGCAACTCGCGCGTGCGCAAACACGCCGCTGCGGGTTGCACTCTTTTCATGTTGTAAACGGGCCTCCGGAACAGATCCCGTTCGCAACCAGAGATACCACTGTACGACTGTACTTGAATCCCAATTAATTCTGGGCTTTTAACACCGGTATTAACTGGACCCAGAAACACCTCTCATGTCTCTTTTATATTCCGGGACAGTTTTTCAATGTGAAGGGTACCCAAATACAGTGGTAGCTCTGGTTACGTACTTAATTCGTTCCAGAGGTCTGTTCTTAACCTGAAACTGTTCTTAACCTGAAGCACCACTTTAGCTAATGGGGCCCCCCGCTGCTGCCGCGCCGCCGGAGCACGATTTCTGTTCTGATCCTGAAGCAAAGTTCTTAACCCGAGGTAATATTTCTGGGTTAGTGGAGTCTGTAACCTGAAGCGTATGTAACCTGAAGCGTATGTAACCCGAGGTACCACTGTATAGAAAGAGCTGCAGTATGATCTAGTTCAGATTCCTACATTGCAAGGGGTTAGACTAGATGACTCTTGGGGTCCCTTCCAGCTGTACAGTTCTATAATTCTAAGGGGGAATTTCAGAGGTGGTGGGGGGGACAAACAAGCCCTGGTCTTTGTTCTCAGGACTCTCTCTGAGCTATAGGGATGCCAACCGAATTTTCCAGGCTTCGTCCTCTGTATGTGAATTGGGCCCTCTGTAAATGTAATATGTTCGGTGGGCTGAGCAGCACTACACTTGGCTTACAGGGCAGCTGGGAGCACCGCAAAGTTAAAACAAAGGAGGTTTAGAAAACGGAAGGGGCGGGAGACCCAGGGCCCAGTGCAAAAGGCTTGGGTCTCCTGGGTCATCCCACAACTACACCCTTGCTGAACATGCAAGGAATGTTCTGGCTCCTACTTTGATCAGTGGGCTGAAGCTTTCGGTATCTGAAGAAACCGGCTCCTGCCTTATTTAAAGACAAAAGGACAAAAGAGGAAATGCTACTAGTGGAGGCTGTAGCCACGGCAGGGGGAGGAATGCGACTGGGTCAGCCGCCCGAGCAGTGACTGTGAACTGGTAATTCAATCACTTTCCGACATCTGATCATTCCTGAGCTAAGTCTGAGAAATGTTTAAGAATGAATATATATATATATATATAGGCAAGAAACAAAGAGAGGAGAAATAAAGGGAGCAATGGGGTGGGAGGAGGGAGGAGCGATTTACCTTTCACAGAGGGAGGGAAGCATCTTGTTTTGCGCATGAGGCCATTGGCAAGATCCTTCTGTGCAAGTCCGCAGCCGCACGGTGCAGCCGAGCGACTCTCAGCGCAATCCTATACATGCCTGCTCCATAGGAAGCGACGCCGGGTTCCGCAGGGCTCATTGTCCGCCGGCAGGGGCCAAACTAGATGTGCGCTTAATGCGCATCTAGCGGCTATGCACCTTGCTTTTCCCTAACTAATTGCAGGCGCAGGGGGGGAGCCCAATTCTCGAAGCAAAGGCAGCACATGAGGAGTGGAGGTTTGTTCCTTCCTTTCCTTACCACCCCACCGCATGTGGCTTGCTGGTGCCAAGATGTCTGTGCTATCATCATCAGCTGTGACGATGGCAGAGATATCAAAAGTGATGCAAAAGGAGCAGGGTGGTGATGTCACTGCATGAAGATTGACAGCTCCCTAAACCAGTATATTTAAACTAAGCAGAGCAATTGAGCTTTGGGGCTGAGGTTGATAATTTTTTCAATGACAACAACGTACTACCAAAGGTTTCCTGACTTAAAAAAAAAAGTTCAGTTTTAATTTACTTTCAAACATACAGATCCAATACTTTCCCAATACACATATATTTTGACTCCCCCCACCCCTTTTGCAGTTTCTTATATTTTTAATTCTTAATATTGCATTTCCCCTGTTGTTCCAATTATTAATTACTCCCTTATTTTTCTTTAATATTACGGTACATTTGACTGCTTGTTTTAGACTAATCCTGCTAATGAATTTATATGTGTACAAAAACTTTTCAGATATTCCACCAATTCCCCCCATCCTTTAATAAAGTGCATTTCTCCTTAGTTTCTTATGGTTCCAGTAACTTTTGCCATTTCGACATAGTCCATCAATTTGATCTGCCACTCCTCCTTGGTTGGGACACAATCTTTCTGTCTCTGAGGGATGAGACAGGTGAGGGTTGCAGGGGCAGGGAAAAAGAAAGGAAAGGGAGGGGAAGGAGGAAGGCGCAGAAGGGAAAGCAGCAAGTGGAAGGAGGCAGGTGGACCTATGAAGGAGGAGGAAGAGGAGAGGCAGAGCAGACCTGACCTGACCTCAATGGCCGTGGCAAAGAGGGGACTCTTTTTGAGCTTCTGGTCTGTTATGTATTCAGTGGTCTGTGTTTGCCTGAGCTTGAGTCTGGACTAAGGAGTCTGAGCCCTGTGTTCTGATTCGATGCATGATATCCAATCACAGAACATTTCAGGATTTGGGACTCTGCCATTGGCCCTTAAACTCTGAGCTATGATTCGGAGCTTGGAAGTTTAGACAACCAATCATGTTGGAAGTGGGAGTGGCCCAGACCTTCAGAAATGTATATCAGCAGTTACTTTGCCCCTGTTGTTCAGTTCCGTTAGTTCAATAAAGGTTTTTGCTGTTATCACTGTGTCTTGTCTTGTGGGGAACCCACCTACACTTCATGGTCCATGGTCTCTTCCGGCTTTGGAGTTGCAGATACAGCTCCTTGCCAAGGGCACAAGGGAGCCTAGGTATGCTTCTGTCTTATAACTGTAGAGTTGGAAGGGATCGTGAAGTTTGCCTAGTAGTCCGACCCCCTGCAATGCAGGAATATCCATACAAGGATCGAACTTGCAACCTTGCCATTATCAACATCGTGTGCTGATGGTTAGAGTCTAACCAACTGAGCCATCCAGCATTGCAAGGTACTCTTCAGCTCCTCACATGGTATACTAGTGTGTCCTCAGATCACAATTTAGGAGGGACTGCTTTAGAAAAAGTGGCTCGTAATGTTCGGGTGCTTCAGAACTTTGACTTTTCAATTATGCTGCTTTGTAACTCTTGTGACCTCAGTCATTCGAAAGAAACTGCTTAAAAACCATCCCGGTACCAGCAGCAAGCGACCCATAGAGATGTGTGTTAATGTCTTTACAAAGAGGCATTTTAAAGGATTGCCACGATAAACCACCATTAATCCTCAGACGGGAAAAGTCATATTTCAAAAACTGGTTTGGCAGTAATTGTGAAACCCACACTCTCTTCTGATCATTTCCTAATCCCAATGTTATCGCTGGCATAGGACCTTAAAATGCAGAGACTGTATGACTCAGGTCAGCAGAGGAGTGACACTTTGCAATCATTAGCCAAATCTATGAGCCCTTTCCCTACACTAGACCCACACATGGCCAGTTCTCCCAGCCTAAACTCAGGCCCGGCAGAAATGGTCGTAGTTCACCAGGCTCTACCTTTTCAAACAAGAATGGCATTGGAGTGTTAACCTTGGAAACAGTCTCTAAACTTCTAACCCAAACTTCCTCAACTTGTGTGGTGCCCAAAAACAACCCTTCCCTTCAAAAATAATGTAATAATTTGGGTGATTTCACCTTCTGGGACTTTACACTACAGATTATGGGGGGGAGGTGGTCTTTTTATTATTATTAACTTTTCCTTTAGTCAATCCCTTCCTACCGGAAAATGAAACCTATCCAAATCCCCTTTTGTATAGTTGAAAAATGAAAGTATCCCTCCGGAATGGCCAGATGACCCTTTGACCTGTGATTCAGACACCAGTTCGGTTTTGAAATAGTTGAAATAGTGACTTGAGAAAAAACAGAAGGGTTATGAATGTGCCCGTTGGAGATGGAGCGGAATGATTTATGGAGCTTTTATCAGCCCATTGTATGAGCCAGAATTGCAGTGCTTCGGGGCTGAGAAGTCCCGCTCCTTTCCAGCTACAGCACAAGGTCGCTGTAGTTCCATCCCCTGATATGACCGTTGGCCTCTTCCTCTCATAGGCAGACATACTGTGAATGCCTTTTCTCCCACGCTTGTAGGAGAATGCTGGTAGCATTCTCTCTGATTCTAATATTAGGAAGACCACTGGTCCCTCTAGCTACTGAGCACCTCCAAGCAGTGTTATGTTTTGTTTTTCTATAAAAAAAATGTTTAGGGGCACTCTCATTTTGACTCAAGAAAATCACCGTTTTATAGTTCAAACCGGGAACAGTAAATGGACAAAAGTACAAAGAACATGCATTACCTCATATTATCACACATCCACATTCCACACTGCTTCACACATTAAACGCTCACTTCCGTCTGAGACTCAGGAAACACCGGGAAAGGAAAGGAAGCCGCCATCGGAGGTGGTAACAATGAAACTGGCCAATCACCGTGCTCGAGTCCAACTCCTACTTCACACATTAAATGCTCGCTTCTGTTTGAGACTCAGGAAACACCGTGACAAGAATTGAGGCCGCCATTGGGGGTAGCAACAGAACTGACGATTCACCGTGCTAGAGAATAAACTATTTTTTTATTATTAAAAAATTAGTTTCTTCTCCAGTTAGATTCACAAAATATTTAGGAATATGCGTCCCCCTGCGCCCCCCCCCCCAGAAAAAAGTAATGCCTCCAGGCATCCTTTTTATTGTGCATCCATGATGTTTGTGTTCATGATGGTATCAGGACAGCTGTACGCAATCCCACTTTCAATACCGTTTGCACCAGCAGACATTTCAGAGAGGGTATAATATTTCTTTTCTAATCCGTGTGTGTCACATTGCCTCCTGCTGAAATCTTGTACCACAAACGTTCCAGGGTTGTTGTCATTTTGGTCCCTCTTTTGTTGCGCTGTCGTGCAAGAGTGCTCCTCCGCAGCAAAAGGACGTGCGGATGGGCCAGGATCCTTCCACCATGGATCCACTAACGTTGGGCCAAGGACATGTTGGAAAATGCAGCTTCGAAAAAACCACAGTCTGGAAGGGCTGACAGGTACAGCTCTCCAAGGGTTTTGGGGGCGATGTGGGGCTTGAACTCGGGACCTCCTGCATCCAAAATATACACTCTTCCCCTGTAAAAGGTAAAGGGACCCCTGACCATTAGGTCCAGTCGTGGCCGACTCTGGGGTTGCGGCGCTCATCTCGCTTTATTGGCCGAGGGGGCCGGCATACAGCTTCCAGTTCATGTGGCCAGCATGACTAAGCCGCTTCTGGCAAACCAGAGCAGCGCACGGAAACGCCTTCCCGCCGGAGCGGTACCTATTTATCTACTTGCGCGTCCCTCCTCTTCCCCTGAGCTACAGCCTATTCCCTAACTCTGAGCAGCTGCAGCGATGGCGGTGGGGCTTAAACCACAAACTCCACAGCCCTTTTGTACTCACTTTCCCTCTCTGTGCAAGCAAAGACTGAAAGGGGCTATTGTGCAGCAGCAGGTCCCCACGATAATAGCCAGTTCTCAACATTTCATCTCTCTATCACACTAAAGCATTGTGATTCATGTAGCCGGAAAGAAGCAACTCGCAGGGACACAGGAGCCATGGTAAAATTCCTTTTTCTTTTTTTGCTGAACTGAGAGTCAAACAAGAAACCCGAAGCCCAGTTGCAAAGTAGGCTAAGATTAAAGACTTGCTCTTCCTCATTAAGAAACTGAGATCATCTGACACGGGGAGTTCACGTGCTTTTATTTCCCCTCTCCAGTATAAGTTAAAGCGAATGCTTCTGATGGAATAACATGCAGTATGTGTCAGGAGTTCAGCCTACACTCAAGTAGGACCCTGGCAGGGACACATGCCCGCCTGGCATGTTCTCTCCCTCCTGGTCGATCGTTCGGGAGCTTCAAAAGCTTTCTTCAGCCCGAACATCACAGTGACCGATGCCAACCGACACACTTAGGGATCTGCAGAGTTTGCGCATCATGCGCGTGACAGACCTCAGCAACTCAGCATTTTGGCTAATCTACTTTATTTACATATCAACACACACGGAGCACTGCAACATGGCTCCCTCTCTCTCTAGCATCAGACAGCAAAGAGAGAAAGAACAAAGGACAATAGTCCCGCTTCACGGAACACAGTAACACAAACATCCTGTCTTCGTCACTTCCCACTCTGTGGAGTCAAAACATACACCGTCATGTGATAGACAACAACACCATGACTGCAATCATAGAGCAGGAATTCTAACAGTATGTATGTGCACACACTTCAAACCCTCTAAGTGTCCCTGTTTTGCAGGGACAGTCTCAGAATTACGAAAACCATCCTAGCTTCTGGCTTGATCCTGGAATGTCCCTATTTCCCCCACGGGTGCTGCCACTGCTGAGCTCGGGGAGGAGGATGAGCCAGCCCTTGTCCCGAGCGACAACCGTGGCAGCTGTGAGAGAGCATCCCGTAGCCTCTTCATGGCCGCTGCTGCCAGCCTCCTCCCTTGGGCAGCTTGTAGTGGCAGCTGCAGCCCGAGCGAGGAGGAAAGGGGCTGCCTCTGCCAAGGCCCTGCTCATGTGACGCGCCAGCTTTGAGGTGCAGGCAGGGCCGCTGCCCTGGGTGAGAAGGAAGGGGGAGTGGAGCGGAACGCGAGGAGTCTTGATTTTTTTAATTTTTAAAAAAGGAAAACACTTTGCGTGTCTGCATCTAATCTTGCCCCTTCCTAAAATCTATTTATTGCTGTGCGTTTCTCTTTTTGTAAATTTACCAAAGAATGAAATGAAATTGGGATCAAGGGGTTTTCTCAGACGGTGGAGGGAATAATAATAATAATAATAATAATAATAATTTATATCCCGCCCGTCCGGCTGGGCTTCCCCAGCACTCTGGGCGGCTTCCAACAAAATATTAAAATACAGTAATGCATCAAACATTAAAAGCTTCCCTAAACAGGGCTGCCTTCAGATGTCTTCTAAAAGTCTTGCAGTTGTTGTTCTCTTTGACATCTGGTGGGAGGGTGTTCCACAGGGCGGGTGCCACTACCGAGAAGGCCCTCTGCCTGGTTCCCTGTAACTTGGCTTCTCGCAGTGAGAGAACCGCCAGAAGGCCCTCGGCGCTGGATCTTCAGTGTCCGAGTAGAACAATGGGGGGTATGTGTGCTTTGTCCCATTGGTGAAATGGTGCTGGCACTCGCTGTTCTTCTGATAGGAAATGCTCTGCAGCCGGGGGGGGGGCCACAAAAAATGGGGTGTCGAGGAAGGCCAGTTTGGGGGGAGGAGTGACAGAAACATCCCTATTTTCATCTGAGGAATGTTGGAGGGTATGACATGTGATGTCTATATATACAGAGCTTGGCTGCTACCACGGAAGGTTTTAACCGTATCCTGGCCCTGCCTCTGCCCCCAACCATAATGACAATTTTGTTAGTAACGTCTCTAAACTACTGCAATGTAAGTCTGGCACTGGATTCATACCCATGAAATAGAGTCGTTTCTGAAAATCCAGCAGATAAAAAAGACATTGATTGTTTCCAAATGAGTGGTCACCCTGATTGATTTTTGCAAAATTGGTGTGGTTTATATGATGTTGGACTTGCCGATCAGAAGGTCAGCGGTTAACTGCATACACTGTAAGACAACCTTGTAAGACAAAATCATTAAGTGTGTGACAGGGACGCGGGTGGCGCTGTGGGTTAAACCACAGAGCCTTGGGCTTGCCGATCAGAAGGTTGGCGGTACGAATCCCCGCGACAGGGTGAGCTCCTGTTGCTCGGTCCCTGCTCCTGCCAACCTAGCAGTTCAAAAGCACCTCAAAGTGCAAGTAGATAAATAGGTACCACTCCGGCGGGAAGGTAAACGGCATTTCCGTGCGCTGCTCTGGTTTGCCAGAAGCGACTTAGTCATGCTGGCCACATGACCCGGAAGCTGTACGCCGGCTCCCTCGGCCAATAAAGCGAGATGAGCGCCGCAACCCCAGAGTCGGCCACGACTGGACCTAATGGTCAGGGGTCCCTTTACCTTTATATGATGTTGTTAAGTGGTGGTTCTCTTGCACTTTCCCCTGTAGTTTTCCATTATTTTTTTAGAAGCCGATGTATTGTGCAAGAGTACTACTTAGCTGTTTATCCCAATGTACCTGCTTTCTTTGCAGTGGTTCACGAGGGTGCACTCTTATTGCGCAAAGGGCGCATACCAGGCTCTACCTTAATGTGCGAGAGACCTGCGCAGAAGGGCAGCAGCCTGGAAGTGCCAACTGACATCACCTCCATCAAATGTATGTCAGGCTGTTCAAATACATTCCTTTGTGCTCAGGTCTTTAATGGTGTTCTTTTCTGAAAGCACAGCTTTACCTCTTATGACTATGTGTTCTGGCTTCTTGCCTAGTATATATAGTGTCTTTCATACACCCATTTTGGGCTCCACCTTCTACTGATATGTCGCCAGAAGAAGAATTAGCCTGCAGGCCATACAAACAAGAAAGGTTACCTGTCTCCATCGTGCAGAGTCCTTGCTGTTCTTAAAGAAATCCTTTTAAAAACTTTACATTCTAATCCAGTTACATGGTATTAGATTTGTGGGGAACTCCCCCCCCCCAAAAAAAAAAACACACACACCCTAGAATTTAATAAATGGTAGGATTTTTATTAATTGGGATATGGATGAAAGTACAATCTGCAGTACAGTCCCTGGGTTGGCTACCAGCCTGGCTGGCCTAGCAAAGAGCAAATCTGTTAACACAACAAAAAAGGTTGATGGGCCATCTAGTCCTTTGGCCTGGGGAGACAGATGTTGCCAAGGTGATGGGTGTGTGTGTTTGAGATGACAGAAAAAGGGAGTCTTGAGCAAGGATTGCTGGGAAGAAGGTAGAAGAAGGCTAGGATCCATCTTGGGCAGGCTGGCTGAAGGCTGGCTGCACTGCCTTGGGGGACAAGCCCCTCTTGAAATGACCATGCTAGACTCCCTCCATACAGACTGAAGGTGTAAATAGGTGAACAAACCTTACTTCTTAAAGCTACGACAGTCTCCAATGTGTCTCAATAATCCAAAGGACCACAGACCCTGGGTGAGTGCTTGGAACCCCATAGACTCTTGAGGTGAGGGGAACTCTTGTAACAATATGTTTGGCCAGAATCAAATGCCTCCTTGATAATACAGGGAATACAGGGCAACAGACTTTTGCAGAAGGAACTATACAAAAAGAAGGTCACTCAATACATTACAGATGTCTGCCAATCCTTACAGACACTTAGTTGAAATGGATGTGAATATTTCCACAGATTCCATGCACAGGCATGAATGTGAACGTACCCAAGTTAAAACTCCAAAGCAGTTGTGGGTGTGCTAAATCCTGCCCCAATGTATCCCACATTCTGGTACAACAGGGATGGTCAATGTGTGGGCCTCCAGTGGTTGTTGGACTCCAGTTCCCATCAACCCCAGACAGCACAGCCAATGGTTATGGAGGATGGGAGTTGTAGTTGTAGAGCCATCACTTTGCTACAAGAAAAGCTACATTCTGCAGCTTGTACCAATTATGAACATTTTATGTGTTATCTTATTTTGCACAATTCATTTGTATACTGTACGTAATTCAGTAGGGCTTACAGTAGTACCTCGGGTTAAGAACTTAATTCGTTCTGGAGGTCTGTTCTTAACCTGAAACTGTTCTTAACCTGAAGCACCACTTTAGCTAATGGGGCCTTCTGCTGCCGCCGCTGCACCGCCACTGCACAATTTCTGTTCTCATTCTGAAGCAATGTTCTTAACCCAAGGTACTATTTCTGGGTTAGCGGAGTCTGTAACCTGAAGCGTCTGTAACCTGAAGCGTCTGTAACCTGAGGTACCACTGTATTCTCAACTATTACACTTATTTAGTTATTAATTACACTGCCTTTCCTCCAAAGAAGAAGAAGAAGAAGAAGAAGAAGAAGAAGAAGAAGAAGAAGAGGAGGAGGAGGAGTTCAGATTTGATACCCCGCTTTATCACTACCCTAAGGAGTCTCAAAGCGACTAACATTCTCCTTTCCCTTCCCCCCCCACAACAAACACTCTGTGAGGTGAGTGGGGCTGAGAGACTTCAAAGAAGTGTGACTGGCCCAAGGTCACCCAGCAGCTGCATGTGGAGGAGCAGAGACGCGAACCCAGTTCACCAGATTACGAGACTACCGCTCTTAACCACTACACCACACTGGCACAAATAACTCAAGGTGGCATACGTAATTCTTCCACCATGCAATTTTTCCTCACAACAAGCCTGTGAGGAAAATTATATTGAGAGATTGGACCAAGTGGGCTTCATAGCTGAGTGGGATTTGAACCTAGATCTCGTTGCTTCGAGTCCAACGCTTTAACCACGACACCATGGTGTGCTGTGCTGAAATTTCATTGGGCAGCAATCTTATAATTGTTTAATGCCGGCTGGATCTTGCCCATTGTGAGAGAGTGGCGTCTGAGGCATGTTAATATCACTGATACTAAGCTGGTCAGGACTTGCCGGTTTACCTCAGTGGCATTACAAGAAAGTCCCACCAAGCTGCAACATGCAGTCAACAAAATTAGCAGCTGAGGCAAATTCTGAAAGAACCATGCCATTTGATGAAACGAGGAGCAAAGCACATACTTGTAGCAGACTGCCCTGGAGAATTAGATAAGAAAGGCTAGAACAAAACAAGACCTCTGCTAGACAAATCCAGCTTTGAAAAATATTTTATCGTTATCCTCGGTGATTTACAAAGCGATTAGTTGGTATTCAGTTTTGCAAGCATAGCTGTCACCAGCTGGGATTCGAAAAGGTATGCTTCACTTCAGGCAGGAATTAGTCACGATGGCACCGTCTGGTTCACAAGATGTCCTCGAGGGAGTCAGAGAGAGGATCAGGCTCGTACAATTGCAATTTTCTGGTTGCTAGCTTCGTCAGTTCATGCAGGGTGGACTTGGGTCTTTCAAATTTTAGCGCGCCCCCTGCAAGGCCAAAATCCAGTGTTTCTCACACCTCTTGTCTTCTGTTCAGTATGTGCTCTATGTCACAGTTGCGCTGCCCTAAATTCGCCTCTGATTCGTGCACCAAGGGAATAACTAGAGAAGAAGCTACAGAGGTGGCAAAGGGATAAATTCTTCTGCTAATTCAGGAGGCTGCTGCTTTCATCTACAATGACAAAAGCCCAATTCCACAAATTAATTGGGAGCAGAATCTATGTAACTGCATGTTCCTAGCATCCTATCTCTCGTAGGACCTTAGGACCAAATCCATGGACTCCCTGCACTGGAGGACATGGAAGTGAATCCGTGGGACCACCCGAAAATGTTTGCAGGTGTGAACGGTATTGAATGTGGGATCCAGTTGACTTCCCCAATAGCATCAGGAGCACAAATGATCAGGAAGGTGCAAGAAGTCCTTGTTTGGCTTTGCCTGTTTGGGGCTCTAGCACCACCTACTGTTGGTCTCCATGTCTTCTGTCCTACAAGTCCTAATAGGCAGAGGCGGAGCTAGCTGCTCTGACACCCAGACTGGCGCATATGTTGTGCACCCAGGGGTAGGGGTAGCCACCTGCATGGCGGGGCTAGCATCCCAGGGGGGCGGTGCTGCGCCCACCATACACCTCTTCCTCCGCCAGTGCTAATAGGCAGCAGGAATCACTGCAATTACAGAAGAAGAAGAAGAGGCAACAGGAAGCAAGTGAGTCACAATATTTCACAGATTCTCTCCTTCCATTCAGGATGCATGTCCGTAGTGACTCATGGAGAAATATAACAGATGGGCTCCACGGAGACGATGACATGGAGTAAACCTTTTGAGTGTAAAAGCTAAGTGTGCTTCCAATTTTATTTCAGAAAAATGTGCTTCTGCTATCCAAAGTATGATGAAAAAATACTACTAGAATACTAAAAAAATGCTAAAGTAGTATGACAAATACTATTTTAATTATTTTGTAGGAGACATTTCAGCTGGTGTGGGGGGTTTTTTTTACCCCTGTATATCTAGTCAGATGTGCCTATTGGAAAGCATTAAAAGCTGCATTTATCCTCCTCTGCACCTTACAAATAGCACCGCTGACACTTCTACACAACCAGCAATAGGAATGCAACCCTGCAAAGTTCAAGTCAAATACCCTGAGCCGAAGACTGCCTGGCTGAGTCAAGCTTCAGACATTGTTCTGTGATTTATTAAGGTAATTTGGGTTAATGTTTCACAGCAGTGCGTTTATATTAATCTAAATGTTGGGTGTGGGGGAGTGACAGGTTGCAAAAGATCCCTTATCAGCCTTCCAGCTCTAGAGTCTATGAGGATTCTTGTACTTCCAGATGCCTCCTCTTGTCATTTTCAGGGTTCTTCGGCTCCCCTTTGCAAAACGGTCTGCAGAGTCAGAGGGGAGTGATCAGACAGAGAAGACTGGCAGGAGGAGGAGTCAGAAGCTGAAGAGGTAACAGGGCTTAGTGAGCGGGGAGACTCTGTGGCAGAGAGCAGCCCAGAATCAGGAACTGAAGCAGGAGAAGAATCATACAAACAGAGAGTTGGAAGGAAGCCGAGAGGCAAAGATGGGTCAGGTTTATGAAGATGCATGAGGGTCTCCCCACCATTCCAGACATCTGGCCTGATGATTTTCCAATGACTGATGCCTAGCCTAGTGTTGCTTCCCTGAGTTCGGGTTCTGCCATGACAGGCTGCAACCACCGTCCACCCTGAGACTGGGTAAGTGGCCATTAGCAGCCAATGGCATGAAGTGAGAACAGTAATAAGATAAATTTTCTGTGTTGCTGGGTGCACATTCCAACAACAGTAATGGAGGGGGCGGGAGAAGCCAATCTGAGGTACCGTTTTTATCACCTCTCTGTGATATGTGCATTATAAAATACGCAGGCGGATGTACATCCAGCTCAGGGATGTCTCTTGGCTTTAGGCGTTTTCATACTACCTGTGTGTTGGCTGTGGCTGATGGGAGTTGCAATGCTGGCTGAGGCTGATGGGAGTTGTAGTCCAAAACATCTGAAGGACATCTGGTTAACCAAGGCTGCTGCACACATTCCCAGGCTTATGTGGGAATGACAGAGGTGATGGCAGCAGCCGTCATGCTTGGTGAGGAAATTCATGAAAGGAATCCCAAGTCTTCCCACTGCATCAACACAGCAAATATAGAATTCCTGCCATGTGGTATTGAGGGTACAGGTAAAGGGACCCCTGACCATCAAGTCCAGTCGTGGCCGACTCTGGGGCTGTGGTGCTCATCTTGCTTTATTGGCTGAGGGAGCCAGTGTACAGCTTCTGGGTCATGTGGCCAGCAGGACTAAGCCGCTTCTGGCGAACCAGAGCAGCGCACGGAAACGCCGTTTACCTTCCCGCCGGAGCGCTACCTATTTATCTACTTGCACTTTGACGTGCTTTTGAACTGCTAGGTTGGCAGGAGCAGGGACCGAGCAATGGGAGCCCACCCTGTCATGGAGATTCGAACCGCCGACCTTCTGATCGGCAAGTCCTAGGCTCTGTGGTTTAACCCACAGCGCCACCCGCGTCCCGGTATTGAGGGTATCACCCCTTTAAAGGAGCTATAAGAATTATAAACAATAATTATTAACAGCACACCTGGAGATTATGGTGACAATTTTACACACACACACACCCCCCAACACTAATTTGAGCAACCAAACAACGGGGATATTTGTTTCTTCTCTATATTGCCTCCAGTGAATAATAACACAGAGAAAATTTCCCCTCATGAGGTCTCACATTATCTTTATTCCCCCCCCCCTTTGTTAGGAAACACGTAGGCTGGAAGTGTTTGCTTTTCCTCTGGCCTTATCGTATTTAATTAAAGCTCTTAAGAATGTTTCTGATAAAGTAGTGAGTAGACTATTCTGTGCCTTACGCAAACAACAATTCTCCCACAGTCGATGCCTTAAGAAAAGCCTTGGTGAGGGGCGAATGCTGCAGTTTGAAAGGGATTAATGGGCAGAATGTGACTTGTCACTTTCTAGCCATTATTATCAATAACCACGAAGGCTATTTCCATCAAGGCTGGCTCCCAGTTAAATTTTTCTCATTCTTGAAGTTCCTGCCCTCATCCTTTTAATCTGCTCTTGCCGGCTTGTAGCAGCTTCAGCCTGTGGTATGTTTTTGTGTGGTAGTCAGACAATGTTTGCAGCCCAATCCTAGGTGTGCTGAAGGAAGTCCCACCATGTTCATTGGAGCCTACTCCCAAGTAAGGGACTGTTTAAGACTGCAGCCTCTGTTTTGAAATACGGGCCGCCTGGGGCAGGTGTAGGGCTTGGTGGGTCAGAATAATTAACAGGTATCATTTTATGCATTGCCAGAAGAGAAAGCAGAAGAAGACACAGGTTTGTGTAAAATGCACACATGCTAATTTATCTTTATAGATGCAAATATAGAAATAATTACTATGGAAAGGACTCCAGCAGTGAGTCCCCTCAGCAGAACCCGTGCAAAGCAGACTCTTCAAGGGTCCCTATTTTCCAGGGACAGTCCCAGATTTACAGAAGCCATTCCAGTTTCTGATTTGATCCCGGAATGTCCCACTTTTTCTTAGGACATCCCTATTTCCATCAGGAAGACAGGAGTGCCTGGCGTGCTCTGGTCCATGGGGTCACGAAGGGTTGGACACGACTAAACAACTAAACAACAAAATTTCCATCAGAGAATTGTTGGAGGGTATGGAATAGGATGTCCCTGTTTTCATTGGAGAAATGTTGGAGGGTATGCAAAAGGGCTTCCACTTGGGCAGCTGGACTTTCCACCCTCGCCTCCCCCTGTGCACTGACCGAGCCAGCAGTAAATCACACTTAGCAAGCTGAAGTTAACTCTTTACAGTCATACCTCGGGTTAGATGTGCTTCAGGTTGAGCATTTTCAAGTTAGGCTCTGCGGCGACCCGGAAGTAACGGAGCGCATAACTTCCGGGTTTCGCCGCTCGCGCATGCGCAGACACTCAAAATGATGTCATGTGCGGAAGCGGCAAAACGTGACCCACACAAGCGCAGGCGCGCAGTGGTGTCTTACGTTTTACTCAGGATGCGAACGGGGCTCCAGAACGGATCCCGTTCGCATCCAGAGGTACCACTGTATTAGCAAAACAGGATCTGCACAGGAGTGTCAGGCCTTGCCCCACGAAACAGTTGCTGAGATTAAGATCCCTGCCTCCCCACAGCCGGCTATGTCTCCTCCTGAGGCATTCTTGCCCAAAAGTCTGCTGGGCCCACTGGGTTACAAGAACCAGAGAGGCAATCTGCTCGGAACAAATGGGATCATTAGTAACAGGAAGAATACGCCTCTTTAACGTTCCTAGGGTGTTTGGGTGTGTGGGTGTGGGTGTTGTGTTATCAGATATGCTTCTCTCCCCACCATTTGCCACTGAAGCCACAGAACCCTGAGGGTCAGCATTCATAAAGTTTATGACACCAACCCCTTATCTGTTTTGGCAATCAGCTGGCTCCTATTCTTTGTTTGCTGTGAAAACAGAAATCTCCCCCCCCCCCAAGCCAGCTTGTAAGCAAATGAAAGAGCCACGATTGTACTCAGGTGTGGTGCTTTCTTCTTAATGTGCTACAGGAAAAAATGGAGGCAATGCTCCCAGTACGTTTCCGAGCACAATTCAAAGTGTTTGTGCTGACCTTTAAAGCCCTATAAACGGCCTCGGTCCAGTATACCTGAAGGAGCGTTTCCACCCCCTCGTTCTGCCTGGACACTGAGGTCCAGCGCTGAGGGCCTTCTGGCGGTTCCCTTACTGCAAAAAGTGAGGTTACAGGGAACCAGGCAGAGGGCCTTCTCGGTAGTGGCGCCTGGCCTGTGGAACGCCCTCCCACCAGATGTCAAAGAGAAAAACAACTACCAGACTTTTAGAAGACATCTGTTTAGGGAAGCTTTTAATGTTTAATAGGTTATTGTATTTTAGTGCTCTGTTGGAAGCCGCCCAGAGTGGCTGGGGAAACCCAGCCAGATGGGTGGGGTATAAATAATAAATTATTATTATTATTATTATTATTATTATTATTATTATTATTATTATTGAAAAGTGTCTTGCTGCCCAAAACAGAGTGCCACTTTTTGAAAGCCCTGCTGCCCAATGAGACACCGATTCCTGTGTATCATAAAGGTAAAGGTAACGGTACCCCTGCCCGTACGGGCCAGTCTTGACAGACTCTGGGGTTGTGCGCCCATCTCACTCAAGAGGCCGGGGGCCAGCGCTGTCCGGAGACACTTCCGGGTCACATGGCCAGCGTGACAAGCTGCATCTGGCGAGCCAGCGCAGCACACGGAATGCCGTTTACCTTCCCGCTAGTAAGCGGTCCCTATTTATCTACTTGCACCCAGAGGTGCTTTCGAACTGCTAGGTTGGCAGGCGCTGGGACCGAGCAACGGGAGCGCACCCCGCCGCGGGGATTCGAACCTCCGACCTTTCGATCGGCAAGCCCTAGGCGCTGAGGTTTTACCCACAGCGCCACCTGCGTCCCCTGTGTATCATAGCAGAACCTGAAACAGGTTGCTTCATCTTGCTGCATGGCAGGACTGCCTAAAAGACATTCTAACCGTGCAGCCCATTGCTTGGGCGGGGAGGTGAGCTGAAGGCAGCTAAGTCACCTTATCCAATGCCTTGCCAGCCTCTTGCCAGCAGGGCACAAGTTAGAGCGGAAGAGGCAAGTGGTGGTTAGAAAATAAAAGGGGATAAATTGCACCATCTCCAGGGCTGGCATAGTTTATTTCCTGGGCTTAGGGTGGGTTGGGCTATGAGTTGTTTGTATCCATGTCTTTCCTCAAAAACCACTCTTCCACACTGGACCTTGTTCTATCAAAGGACATGGAGCTATATTCCCCCCTCAGTTGCCCCATCTATTTGCCCACTTCCTCCATGGAGCTCAGGGTGATGTAAGATTTTCTGTGTTTTATCATCACAACAATCCTGAGAGGTACTGTATTTTTCGCTCTATAAAACGCACCAGACCATAAGGCGCACCTAGTTTTTGGAGGAGGAAAACAATAAAAAAAATATTCTGAATCTGCATTCGCTCCATAAGATGCACACACATTTCCCCTTACTTTTTAGGAGGGGAAAAGTGAGTCTTATAGAGCAAAAAATACGGTAAGTTAGGCATCGAGAAGCCCAAGGTTGCATAGTGGGCTTTGTGGAATTTGAACCCTCTGTTTCTTGATCTAAGCTCAACACTCCAGGCACTATATAACTTCCATGCTGATGTTGCAGGAGGACCCAGTCTTCTCTCTCTCTTTCTGTCTCTCTCTGAGGTCAAAGCTCTGTCTCCACCTTTGAAGAGGTAGATCTAACGCATCTTATGGCACCTTTTTCCATTCTGCCTGATGGTGTGTAGTGTGCCACACACACACACTCACACACACACACACACACACACACCACTGCCAGGACTGCCTACGCCTGTTTCCATCCGTTTTAAAATGGACAGACTTGCAGAATCAACCTCCTCCCACGAGCTTTTGTTTCTTGAATGAAATCAGTTTCTCAAGAAGTACTTTTCAGGGCCAAAAAAATATATGGGATAGATCTAGATGGTGCAGTGGTACCTCGGGTTACAGATGCTCAGGTTACAGGTGCTTCAGGTTACAGACTCCACTAACCCAGAAATAGTACCTCGGGTTAAGAACTTTGCTTCAGGATGAGAACGGAAATTGTGCGGCAGCAGCAGGAGGCCCCATTAGCTAAAGTGGTACCTCAGGTTAAGAACAGTTTCAGGTTTCAGGTTTCAGGTTAAGAACGGACCTCCAGAACGAATTAAGTTCTTAACCCGAGGTACCACTGTATATGGACTGTGTAGGAAAATACTCAGTTTCCATTGATTCTAAAATAAAATGCTGTGTGTGTAGGCAGCCTAAATCCATGGAGGGCAGTGCAGATTGCTTTAATGTGGAATGCATTTCCAAACTGGACAACTGCGCTGCCCTAAATCAGAACACTTCAGCCATCAGATATCTCCCTGCACAGCCTTCAGCCCACAACACTCACAGCAGTCAGTGTGTTTTGATGTGAGCAGAGGGAACCATCTTATTTCAAACCTAGACAGGCTATGCCAACATTTTTCTCTGGGGGAAGTTGTTATCTGCAATCTTTTACAAAGGAAAAGGGAAGCTAACATTTATTGTGCAAGCTCTGGAGTCTTGGTAAGGACTGTCTCGGTTATATTCTTTATGTCCCAGAGATGAGAGAGAGTGTGTATTTTATTTTATTTTATTTTTTATTGCATTGCATTGCATTATGGGTACATAATGCTTCATCCAAGGCTAACCCCCAGTTTGAGGATGTCATCCATGGATAGGCAAACTAAGGCCCGGGTGCCAGATCCAGCCCAATCGCCTTCTAAACCCGGCCCCTGGACGGTCCGGGAATCAGCGTGTTTTTACATGAGTAGAATGTGTCATTTAATTTAAAATGCATCTCTGGGTTATTTGTGGGGCATAGGAATTCGTTCGTTTCCCCCTCTCAAAATATAGTCTGCCCCCCCCCCCAAGGTCTGAGGGACAGTGGACCGGCTCCCTGCTGAAAAAGTTTGCTGACCCCTGGATCTGTTCCCCAAGCATATTTATCTGGCCCTCCAAGACCCTAATCACTTTGGTGGTGGTTCAAGAAAGAAAGAAAAATGACACAGTGATGATACAGTGGTACCTTGGGTTACAGACGCTTCAGGTTACAGACTCCGCTAACTCAGAAATAGTACCTCGGGCTAAGAACTTTGCTTCAGGGTGAGAACAGAAATCGCACGGCGGCAGCGGGAGGCCCCATTAGCTAAAGTGGTACCTCAGGTTAAAAACAGTTTCAGGTTAAGAACGGACCTCCAGAACAAATTAAGTTCTTAACCCGAGGTACAGTACCCTGTAGAGGACAGCACCCTGATGGAGAGAGGCAGATGACTCCTTCATCAGACTGATCACTTAATGAGCGGAGATTGAGAGCAATAACTCACTTCCTTGACTGATTTGCACAGATCAACTAAGGCTGAGGGAGGTTGCCTGCTTCTGTGTGTGTGTGTCTGTCTGTGTGTTCTGTGTATGTGTGTATGTGAGTGTATGGAGTGGCCATTTGCTCTCCTACTTTTAAGGCTCGCCAGGTTCTGGGAGATGGGTCTGGAATGCTTTCTAGTGACACCGTGGCAGCCAGCTGCTGCTCCAGCTCTGCCTGCTCCTCCTCTCCCATCATTTCCCAACTTTCCCCCTCATCTGCCTATGAGCTGTGACCTCCCACAAACCACTGTTGTAAATCTATACTGTCTTCCTCTTCTTCCTCCCTGGAAGGGTCAGGATGGGGAGGCGGTCTCCACCACTCCTCCTTGGCTATGCACATGGTGGCCATGAAGGAGTCACGAGCACCTGGTTGGCTAGTACCTGTGACATCTTGAGTTTCCTACAATGCCCTTGTGGAACTTTGTACTGTGAAAAGTTAAAATGACAGCCCCCCAGTGGGGTCTGGGAAATTAAAATAACAGCTCACTGATCAGAACACTGCTGCTGCCCACCACAACATGGACTTTGAAGACACTCGAACTCAGGGCGAAAACGAGAAACGTGCTAAGAGAAAGGCACGTTTGGCAAGCCATCACCATGATCAACTCCCACCTGGAAACCCACGTCCCCACTGTGGAAGGACGTGTGGATCCAGAATTGACTTCCACAGACACTTACGGACTCACTGTTAAGACCGTGTTCATGGAAGACAATCTTACTTGGCTACGAGTGATCACCAAAGAAGAAGACTATCTCAATTATATAAGAACAAACATACTTCTAGGTTCATTTTTTATTCTATTTTTAAAGGAAAAGCCAGTAATGGATATATATATATAGATAGCAGGGTCCTACCCACTCCTACCAGCTTCAAGATATTCTTTAGATATAGGTGAGGTTATTTCAGATGGCCTATTCGCTATATGAAAGGGTTGTTTGCTTCTCTCTTTCAGACCAGCTTAGGGTCATGATGTGAATGGTGTGACTAAGAATTTTGATGAAAACAACTGCTTTTGTCCTTCCTGTCGGCTGCCCACAATCAGAGAGAGAGAGAGAATTTGTGTGTGAGTTTCTTGCATCTGACTGCCCCACAGCGAAGAGAATCAAGAGGAAATATTCTCTTTGAAGTCTTTGTGCTGCGTGCTTTTTAAAAAAAAAAGTATTAAGGCAGCAGCGATGTGTTCTTCAAAGAAGACAAGCCAACTCGATATAAAAAGCACCCATGTTCTCCTATACCCACCTGTGCAGCAGACCACATGAATTTTTTACCAGCAAAGTCTAATCAAAAAGCGCTTCTAAGGAGCATCACATGGAATGGAATGTGTGTTGGGGAGGGAAGGAAATGTCTCTTGAACAGAAATTCCAGTGTATAGAAATGCCGGCTGGGTAATCTTGAAGCCGGGGCCTGAATAGCATCTCTGTGCTAATTCCTCTGTCCCCAGAAAGACAAAACAGAGGACTGTAGTCCAAGATCTGGCTAGTTATTTGAAATCAATATGTGAACTTCAGCCTACTACTGCTCCTGGCCATGTGCCACGCTCCTTCCTGCCCGTTCTGCTTCCTCCTTAGCTCTCTTCAGATGCCTATTCCCACCACCACTCCCATCATGGAGAACCAGGTAGAGAGGAACATCTTGGCTCCTTTTCTTGGTCCTTCTTTTGCTCTTAAAGTTGTTAGGAGATCCCCCATTCCCCTCACAGGGCTACAATTCTCAGAGTTCCCCATGCAAAGGGCAATCTGGAAATTGTAGCGCTGTGGGGGGGATAGGGGGCCTCCAAACTATACGCAGCACCCTTAAAAAAATACATCTCCCAGAATTCATTTCTGTTTACAGTTGTATCACAGCGCTTTCAATGCATGGTGTGAAAGTGTTCCTTCCCCACCACAAAATTCCATTACAATGTAGTTAGTGGAGAGGAGTAATAATTTTGAATCACTGGTACTTTCTTGGGGATCTGATCAAAAAGAGCTGCTCTGTACGATTTTGAATTTTTTAGCCCCTCTTTTGCATTTTTATGTTTTATGTTCTTGTATCACACGCTTCTTTGAGCGCATTTATGTGGAAAATTGGGAGCCAGAGTGAAGTAATCCATAACAATTCACTTTGTATCTCTCTTGTAAATGCATGTTGAGGGTGAAATGATACATCAGGAATAACTCAGATTACCTCAGGTCTGCTCACAGGGGCAAAACTTGGTTTGTTGTTGTTTTTGTTTAGTCGTTTAGTCGTGTCCAACTCTTCATGACCCCATGGACCAGAGCACGCCAGGCACTCCTGTCTTCCACTGCCTCCTGCAGTTTGGTCAAACTCATGCTGGTAGCTTCGACAACACTGTCCAACCATCTCGTCCTCTGTCGTCCCCTTCTCCTTGTGCCCTCCATCTTTCCCAGCATCAGTGTCTTCTCCAGGGAGTCTTCTCTTCTCATGAGGTGGCCAAAGTATTGGAGTTTCAGCTTCAGGATCTGTCCTTCCAGTGAGCACTCAGGGCTGATTTCCTTCAGAATGGAGAGGTTTGATCTTCTTGCAGTCCATGGGACTCTCAAGAGTCTCCTCCAGCACCATAATTCAAAAGCATCAATTCTTTGGCGATCAGCCTTCTTTATGGTCCAGCTCTCACTTCCATACATCACTACTGGGAAAACCATAGCTTTAACTATATGGACCTTAAACCTTGGTTACAGCTCCTTATTTTGGAGCCAGCTGAAGCACAAGCCTGGATCTAGATGGCACACTAAACCAAACCATGGTTTCTCACAGTACTGGCGGAGGAACAGGAGTGCGGAGGGAGTGGACCGCTCCCGGCACCACTATTCCAGTAGGGTGCCACACCCACAGGCAGTGCACCACGCCCCCAGAACACGCGCCACACCCTCGGGTGGCGGGCCACGCACCTGGGGGCGCACACCACACCCACTGGGGGCACCAGCCACGCCCCCGCCTGCTCTCTGCCCCCGGTAGCGGAGCATGCAGCTTTGCCACTGCAGGGCAGCAAAATGGTCAGGGAGGGGAACAAAGTTGTGACCATCGCCTCTCTGGAAACCCACATGCTTGTGTGCTCATGACGTGAACCATAGGTGCTAAATAAAATTTTACATGCTCTTTCATGACAGATTGGCCACTGTGGGTGAAGCATACATAATCGTGCCACGGTTACCTCAGACAGTACTCAAATGGTTACTTATTTTTCAGTGGTTACCTCAGTGTTATACCTATGAATTAAGGCTTCTCTCACACAACAGGGACGGGGGGGGGGGGGTTGCTTTGTTTGTTTATACAGGGAAAAGCCTCTTTGTTGTTGTTACAGCTGAGAGCTACCACCACCTTGTGTTTACCTCTTTGTTTAGCCATTTACAAATCTCTCCTTTTGCTCAAGTAGCTAATAAGCAGCCCTGCTGTGCCGAGATTGCTGAGGTTGTTAGCATATCTTCAGAAGGAATAGCGGTTACATAGCGCTAGCTGCCATTCCTACTGAATGTCAAGCTGGTCCCAGCCTGTGGAATTTCCTAAATACATTTTCTCACCAGGAGGATCCTGTCTGATCATTCCAACCCACTCATTACATTTCCTTCATCCTTTGGTGTTGAGATGATACAGAGGCCACAGGAAGTGAGGAATCTGTATTTTGGATGTGCATATTAAGCAAAAAAAAAAAAGGGGGGGGGGAGAAATGGAGGCAGTGGGAGATTTTACTTTAATGGGCTCCATGATCACTGCAGATGGTGACAGCAGTCGCAAAATTAAAAGACGCCTGCTTCTTGGGAGAAAAGCAATGACAGACCTAGACAGCATCTTAAAAAGTAGAGACATCACCTTGCCAACAAAGGTCTGTATAGTAAAAGCTATGGTTTTCCCAGTAGTGAAGTATGGAAGTAAATGCTGGACCATAAAGAAGGCTGATCGCCGAAGAATTGATGCTTTTGAATTATGGTGCTGGGGGAGACTCTTGAGAGTCCCTGCAAGAAGATCAAACCTCTCCATTCTGAAGGAAATCAGCCCTGAGTGCTCACTGGAAGGACAGATCCTGAAGCTGAGGCTCCAATACTTTGGCCACCTCATGAGAAGAGAAGACTCCCTGGAAAAGACCCTGATGTTGGGAATGATCGAGGGCACAAGGAGAAGGGGACGACAGAGGACGAGATGGTTGGATAGTGTTCTCGAAGCTACCAGCATGAGTTTGACCAAACTGCGGGAGGCAGTGGAAGACAGGAGTGCCTAGCGTGCTCTGGTCCATGGGGTCATGAAGAGTCGGACACGACTAAACAACAACAGCAAAATATAACAGTCTCACAAACCTCCCAATACAGAATAGTCATTTGAGAGTTCCTCTGAGGCCTAAGTTGAAAATTTAAAACATTGTACTGTGCACTGACATTGTGTGTAGTTGAGGTCTGTACCTTTTGAGTGAAGTTACAGGTCTCCAAAGGACCATCTTCTCTCCAGGATGTGTGGTGTGTGTGTGTGTGTGTGTGTGTGTGTGTGTGCGCGTGCGTGTGTTTTCAAGGTCATGGTTCCCAGCTCAGCATATTTCTATCCACTGCAAGTTTCAAATTGCCAGTTGCTTGAGTGATAAATACTGTTTATATAATTGGATTAACAGCTCCTGTTTGTCATTCGCTCATCTTGCAAATGTTCCTTTTGGCAAGTAGTGCTTTACTACCTGGGACTTGATGTAACACGGGATGGGGGGGGCAGAGTATACAAAAATACTTTGATGTGGCCTGTAGCTTCATTTGAAGCAATCAAAATGGATTCAGTTCTTCAAGAGACTGAACAAGTCCTTACCCATTCATTTTCACTTGGGAGAATTAAGATTTTGCCTGTGAATCTCCTTCATCTGTGCAGCTACTTTTCTTTCCCACGCAAGTAAGAAAGAGGTTACATTCCTCGCCTTGTCCGCACCAGTTTTCTTCCCTTCTTTGATGATGTTCATTTAAAAATAAATGCAAGAATGCTGAAAATTTCAGCTGTGCAAAAATAGGTGTTAGTGCACAGTGAGGCTCTGGAACTTTCTTGGGAGCAAGTCTCTTTGAACTTAATAATAATAATAATAATAATAATAATAATAATAATAATAATAAATAATAATAATTTATTTGTACCCCACCCATCTGGCTGGGTTTCCCCAGCCACTCTGGGCAGCTTCCACAGAGACCAAAAATACACTAAAATGTCACACATTAAAAACTTCCCTGAACAAAGCTTGCTTCTGAGGATTGGGCTGTCAGGCCACAAACGTCAAAGGGTGGCAGTAGTTTCAGAGATAACTCACACAGGGCTGGCCCAAAACATTTTGGCACCTGAGGTGAATCTCAAAATGGTACCCCGCTTCCCCAGCAGGGAAGAAGAGTTGAGTGAAGATCTATATCAGGAACAAGGGGGGAATGACTGCAGATATTGAGCGACGAGGCCCTTCTTTGGGAGCCACCGCCCACTGAGTTTTTCTTGGTGGAGGTGGTCCCCATGACATGAATAGGATATACTAGAGCTACAAAACTGATTCATTTATATTAGCTGGAAAAACATTTTGTTTATTTTCCCAGGCTACTAGAACAATGCTCTTGCATACAGCCCTTCTGCTTCGCGGCGTCTGTTTCTGATTTTGATTGATGTTGATTGCATTACTGTATAGTATTATGTTGCGAGCCACCCACAGGAGTCTTTTGTGGAAAGGCAGGATGCAAATCTAAACATAAATGTAAATAAACAGAGCGGTGCCCTTGCGCGAAAGGTCCCAGATGACCCAGAAGAAGGATGGAGCGGAGAAAAATAATAGGTTTCCCTTTGAAAAGCTGTGCCTCTCTTTTCAAGGCTCCAGCATCCCTTAATTTATATACTGAGAGATGTGCCTCCTATTTCCAAAGCTCTAATACAGAAGGAAGAAGCCAAGAGCAGTTGATGTCTCCTTAAATTAGGAGCAGCGTGGCATGAAATGACTCAATATTGACATAGTTCCTGCTTCCATACAGCTGCTGCCACAGTATTTTTACCAGCAGTGAGGTCTGTTCATAGTCTCGACATCATCCATATATTAATATTGTTACAAAAGGTGCCTCCCCCTCTCTCTGCTGAGCGGTAACAAGAGCCCACGAGGTTCCGGGCACTCACCCAAGGTCTGTGTTCCTTTGGAGAACTGAGACACAGCGGAGACTGTTGTAGCTTTAAGAAATGTGGTTTATTTACCCATTTACACCTTCAGTCTGCATGGAGGGAGTCCAGATCTTACAGCATGGTAATTTCAAGAGGGGCTTTCTCCCCCACAGCAGTGCAGCCATGGACTCTCCCAGCCTGCCTTCAGCCAACCTGACCAAGATGGCTCCCAGTCTTTCTTCTTCCTCCCAGAACACCTAGCTCAAAAACTCTCTTTTCCTGTCCACACCCAATTACCCTGGGCAACCTTCCAATTTCCCTGTCTCTGTTCACACCTCGGGGCAAGGAGGAAGGACAGGTCTCTTGCATTGCCAATGGCTCACCTTGTCTTGTTTCTTAATGGTCCTAGCTTGGCCAGGTCATTTTACATAGGCCTGTCCAGGAATTCCTCTGCAGCCTGTATTTCTCCCTTCACACCCCAAACAATCAAAATCCTACCATTTATTAATTTGTAGGGTTTAGGGGAGTCCTTCCCCAAAAGCAATAACAATATACAAGTAACATACGGCTTTGCCCTGGAAACAGATATACAGTTCTACCTCAGCAACAGTGGCCTTTAAAATGAGTTTGGGGAATCCTGAGGTTCCTTCAAAGCTTAACAGGGAGTTCCCCAAAAAGAAGGAAAAGCAAGATAAGCTTACTGGAAAGACAGCTTTCAGTACAAAATCTTCCACTGCGACGTAGAGCCACAGTGGGTATTATCTGGGCTAGGATCTGATCGCACAGAGTTCCAACAGGCCTTGTCAGTGCCCTGCCCCCTAAGAACAAGTCCAGCCACACAAGGATGCGATGGCAGATGTGAGGAGGAGATACCACCCTATTTTGTGGAAATATTTACAACATCTAATTAGGAGGCTGCACCGTACGCATTGGTTCATGCAATGCGTAATGAACTTCTGGAATTCATTAGTAGGTTGGTGACGGCTTCTAGTTTAGATGCCGTTTTAAAAGGATTAGACAAATTAATGGGGGATTAAATGTATCTGCAGTTATTAGCCTTGAGAGCTGAAGGGAACATCTGTGTTCAGAATACAGATGGAGGAGAATTTTCTTAGGTCCACATTTTAAAGAGAAGCGACCTGATATAGCACCTTCCAGATTTATACATGGGCTGGAATGCAATTAGGCTTAGAATTTTGCTCTTCTGCAAATTTTGCAATACAGTTCTCAGCTAAAAGATGTACCAAAATGCACTAAAATGTGCATTTTAGGATAAATTAGATTTAGAAATGGGTACACGGGAACATAAAATAGTATTTAAGTACATATCTTGTGATAAAATACATATTTAAGCATGTAGTTAAATACAATTTTCCATATGGTCCATTAATCTGCCATTTGTTCTTAATGCAAAAATATCACCAATTGGACTTATGTGGCACAGACTGAAAACAGACTGATCTGTACATCCCAAGTTCAAAAGCCCTGTACTTCTAAAAATCACATGGGGCAAGCAGAGGATAACCTTTGCCTTCATATCCTTGTTACAAACTGCGTAAGATATCTGTCAGAGCACAACTGGAAACGGAAAACGATGGACTAGATGGATTCTTGGTATGATCTTATAAGGATTATCTTGAATTATTATACAGTATTAGTTTTATATATTGTATGTCCTGGTAGTTTAAAATGTTCTGTTCTGCTTCGCCTTTGGAAACAGTGTGTATTAATCTGACCTTAGGAGGACCAGGGAAATCTGCTACTCTTACAGCATTTTCTTTTGCAGATTTTCACAGTTAAGCACCCAGCTATGATTAACAATCTCATCCTCTGCTACTGCCCCACAATTTAGGAGTCTTAAATTCTGCTTTTTGAGAGGTCCACAAAATCTTCATGTTGAATATCCGATTTTGCATGTAAGTAAGTATTTTTCTAAATGTTCACTGAAAATCCTAAATTGACTACGGGAGAGTAAATTGTTGTCTAGTACTTTGCCTTTGCAGCGGAAGTAATTAGGATCCAGAATGTGGCTCCAATGTTACAAAGGCACAGAAGTGCTTATCTGACAACCCAAACCTCTGTTGCTGGCAGGTTATAGTAATCTGGCTCGGATAAAGAGATCTTTGTTGAAATAATCAGCACCACCCAGGTAGGTACAAATACTTGTCCCTTGGTCTTGGTGTTGATGGCCAAGAACAAAAAACCCCAAAAAAAATTTCTGCCGCATCTGCGGTCATGTGTCCTCAACAAAAGTGCTTGATGATTCTTTGTCCTGGATAAATGGAAGAATGGAAGAATGCTTAATCCGCGAAAGTAAATAAAACCAGCCAATGATGCCAGAATTGGATCCTGTAACTTCAGTTACCTTCATGTACTGACAAAAATATTGTCTGAACTCATACAGCTGCCTACACACTATGCCTTTAGCGCATATTCAAAGCACACCATTTTCCTCAAAGAATTCTGGGCACTATAGTTTGTGGAGGGTTGCCTGGAATTGTAACTCTGTGAGGGAGAAATTGCAGTGGCCAGAATTCTTTGAGGGGGGGAAATGTGCTTCTAATGCGCTTTAAAAGTAAACTGTGCACACATCCTAAGTAACCATTTATTCAACAGGCCTACTGTGTAATGATTACTAGTTGAGAGGGTAGGATTCCTTTCTTTACCAAGCCAGAACACGGGAGGAAATCCAGCTGCCTCTGTAGTAACTTGAATACAGCCTAGTTGTGATGGCCTGGGATTCGGACTCAGAGGCTGAACCTGAGGAATCCCAGCCTGCACAGGAGTCCCCGCCTCCAGAACCAGCTAAGCCGGGGCTGGGGCTTGAGCCTGAAGGGTCCTCACCTGTGCTGGGTCCTCAGGTGCAGGCACCAGCTGAGGCTTCTCTGACCACTGAGGTGATGGAGGACCATTGCCTGCAGGTGCTCCACTCTCAGCCCCATCAGGGGAAGCTGAGGTTGCCTCTGGGTCTGGTAACCCTCCAGCCTCTCCTGAGCTGCAGAGGCTCAGGGCAGAGAGCTGGAGGGAACTAAGTTCCCGCAGGAGGAGTGCTCGCCTCCAGGCCAGGAGAGGCGAGTCACCTGTGGACTGGGGCCGCCCTATGCCTTGGGGCAGATAAAAGCCAGTCAGCCCCAGTCCCAGGCTGCGGGAGCAACATTGTTGGTAACCTGTTCCGGCCAGCACCCAGTCCTGCTCCTCTGCCAGTGTTCCTGGCCTCACCCGACTCCCTGCCTTGGAACCCCGCTTCAGCCTTGATGGACAGCCTCCATACCCCACCCTTGACCTCGGACTGGACTCGGACCTCGCTGCACAGTAACCCCCCGGGACCAGCACACTAGTGATCTCCAGATATTTTAGACTAAAACTCCTATCGGCCCCACTGAGCACAGCCATGCTGCTTGGGGCTGATGAGACGTGTTGTCCAAAACATCTGGTGACAGAAACTCCAGCTCCTGGGGGCCAAGCCCTATATTTTTGGGGTGGGGGCTGGGTCCCCAATGCCCCAAAAGCTCAGAGGCGAAGCACGGAGCCAAACATGGCACAGCTCCAGTGGCCGACTCCTTCTGCTCCTCCTCCAGAGGGAAGGGGGGTCAAAGCAGCCTCCCACTTGTGGTGAAGCCAGGAGGAGATGGAAGAGGAGCTGCCGGCCATTGAAGCCACGCGGCCTCCATGTTTGGCTCCGTCCCCAGCTCCTCCCAACATCCTGACATCATGCATGTGATGTCACACACACCCATCGCCCTTGCAAGCTGGTGCCTCTGGTGGGCACCAGGTTGAGTGTGATGGCCTGGGACTCGGGCTCAGACTCGGAACCAGAGGAGTCTCAGTCCGCACTGGATCCTTTGCCTCAGGCGGCATCGGAACCAAGTCTGGGGCCTGATTCTGACGAGCCCCAGTCTGCACAGGTTCCCCTGCAACAAGCACCAGCTGGGCCGAGTCAAGGGCCTGAGCCTGCCCTGGCTTCAGATGTGAGGATTACCTTGTTGCCTTCGGCTGAGCAGTCACTTACAGCTGCTCCACTACCAGGTCGGTCAGGAGAGGCTGAGGCGGCCTCTGGGTCTAGTAACCCACCAACATCTCCCGAGCTGCAGAGACTCAGGTCTGAGAGAAGGAGAGACCTGAGTACTCGCAGGAGCAGTGCTCGCCTTCGGGCGAGACAGGGAGGTGAGTCACCAGGGGATCAGGACCGGCCGTTGCCCCGACAGAGATAAAAGGCTGTCGGACCCTGCCCCAGGTTGCGGGAGCAACATTGCTGTTTGCTAGAACCTGCCTGTGACCCTGTGCCTGACCTAGCCTGGTTTCCTGCCTTGTGACCTGCCTTGGCTCTGTCGGATTGACACCTCGCGGAACCCTTGGATTTGGGACCAGACCTGGATCACATTGCTTGTGTTTACCCCCGGGCCCAGCACACTGAGGAAAGTTAATCTAGATTGTGAAGCCATGGGGTGCCCCATCCCAGACAAGACACTGTAATAAAACAATCTGATGTTTACCTGGAATGAAGTCCTACTGAACTCAGTGCAGCTTCTTGCCTCCCCTGCAAGAAAAGGGCACAGGACTGCAACATTAATTTCTTTAATATTAAATGGTACATAATGAAATGTTATGCTAAATTCTGGACTCTGGAATCTTGGTTTCTAAACCACAACGATTAAAAAATAGTATCAACTTGTCCATTGCTCCAAGTCACTAGCAACAAATTTAAAACACACATGTAAGTAAAAATATATTACAACCTAAGCACATCTACACAGAGCATCACACACACCCAATAACAGCAGCAGAAAGCAGCCAGTTGCCATTGTCTCTGAGCACTAGACAAAAGCAGCATTGTCCCCTCATTTTTGAAGACATATTTTATCCTAGGCACCAGTCCCGTGCCATTCTGTTTGTGGGCTTTTTGCCAGCAGTGATCAGGAATGCTGTCTGAAGCAAATGACAATAATTGGGATTTGCAAAATGGCCAGTTCTTTTCCAAAAGGGAAAATGCGGCACAAAAAGGCTCATCTGTTTATGATCCAGCCCTCCAGGCCCTTCCAAGTTAACACATGAAGACAAGAGTTTTTATATGACACAGCTCTATTTGGGGGAGACTCCGTGACTTAATGGGGGGGGGGGACTTTCCCTTTTTACGCTCCTTTGCTCCATCCTTTGGAGACCAGCCTTCTAACAAAGCCCTCCTATTGTGAGAGGCATGATGGCGCAGCTGCAGGTGTCCTGGTAGCGACACAGGACAAAGCCCATTTGTTAATCGGCCGTGTCACAAGGCCCGCGGTCCCCTTCTCCAGGCATCGCCACAGCCTTCAAAAGCAAAATCTACACATTCAGTCAAAAGACCTATTCTCCAAGGATTTCTTAGCGAGTACTGTCCCTGGGGTATGTGTATGTAAAAGCAAGGGTCTGTCTTTGCCCCAGTGCCCAGATCTGGCTCCTGGTCAGCTTGGTGATTCTTTGAAAGAATCTGTGTGGAGACTGTTGAGGCATTAAGAAGAAGGGGGGCGGCTTCCTTTTAGCCCCTTTCAAGATAAAGAAACCACCATCAAAACTCTTTGGAAACTAAAATTGTTAAAGGGCCATGTCCCTAGAATGGATGGGTTGCACCAAGTTGACGTTATTCATTCAGTAATACTACATTTATATTAACCTGTTAAGCATCCACAATAATTGCTGGTGTGAATGTGTGTTGACACATTTTTTTGGAAGCTTCCTTATACCGAGTCAGATCACTGGTCTATCTACCTAACTCAGTGCCTTTTATATTGATTGACAGCTGCTCTTCAGAGTTTCAGGCAGGAACTCTTTCCTATGTGGAGAACCTGGGACCTTCGGTTGTTTTTTCCTAAATGATTTTTTATTAAGTCTTACAATTTTATAATCCTTACAATGACATTATCCCAAAGAAAAAGGAAAATACAATTCTCATACTCTCCCCCCATGACTTCCCTCAACTTCCTCTTCTGGTCCTTTACCTATTAACTTCTCCCGCTTATTTTCTTAGGGACGCGGGTGGTGCTGTGGGTTAAACCACAGAGCCTAGGACTTGCCGATCAGAAGGTCGGCGGTTCGAATCCCCGCAACAAGGTGAGCTCCCGTTGCTCTGTCCCAGCTCCTGCCAACCTAGCAGTTCGAAAGCACGTCAAAGTGCAAGTAGATAAATAGGTACCCCTCCGGCGGGAAGGTAAACGGCGTTTCCGTGCACTGCTCTGGTTCTCCAGAAGCGGCTTAGTCATGCTGGCCACATGACCCAGAAGCTGTACGCCGGCTCCCTCGGCCAATAAAGCGAGATCAGCACCGCAACCCCAGAGTTGGCCACAACTGGACCTAATGGTCAGGGGTCCCTTTACCTTTATTACATTCTTTAGATTAAATATTGTTCTATTCTTATTCTTTTTATACCATAATTGTTTTCAAATTGCCTCTTACACTTTATTATTTCCCAATTTTTACATCTTAATCTCTATGTTCGTTTTGTTAATTGTGTGTACTCAAACTCTACTAGTGAGTTCACTTCTTTACAATGTTTCTGTAAGTACAACATAAATGGTTCCCAGTCTTTTTTGAATTCTCTATTGTCTTTGTCTCTAAATTTCCCCAGTTAGCTTCACCATTTCCGCATAGTCCATCAGTTTTTCTTGCCATTCTTCTTTAGTTGGTATCTTGTCGTCTTTCCATTTTTGGGCTAGTAATATCCTGGGACCTTCTGCATGCAACTCAAGTGCTCTGTCACTGAGCTGTGACATTTCTTCAGTTTTGGAAAGTGGTATGTCATGTACGTAGTAATGTCTTATCTTATTCCTTACCACCCAAAGACTTCCTAGCTATTTGCTTTCTGCCAGTCCAAACAATACGCGTGTGCCTGTTTCCACTGACTGTCCCATGCTGAAAGGTGAAGGTAAAGGTAAAGGACCCCTGACAGTTAAGTCCAGTCACAGACGACTCTGGGGTTGCTGCGGCACTCATCTCGCTTTACAGCCTGAGGGAGCCGGTGTTTGTCCGCAGTTTTTCTGGGTCATGTGACCAGCATGACTAAACTGCTTCTGCTGCAACGGAACACCGAAACCAGAGCAGCGCACGGAAACACTGTTTACCTTCCCGCCAGAGCAGTACCTATTTATCTACTTGCACTTTTGGGCGTGCTTTCGAACTGCTAGGTTGGCAGGAGCTGGGACTGAGCAATGGGAGCTCATCCCGTCGTGGGGATTCGAACCGCCAACCTTCTGATTGGCAAGCCCAAGAGGCTCTGTGATTTAGATCACAGCGCCACCCGTGTGTCCCTGTCCCATGCTGAAGGCCTGCCCAAATTCCAGCAACCCAGAATTCCAACAATCCCTTTTATTGTCACAATAATCCTGTGAGGTACCTGTGAGGCTGACCAAGATCACCCAGTGAACTCCAATGACTGAGTAGCGGCTTGGACTCAAAAACAAGTTCAACACGCTTATTAAACCCCACCGCTTCTGATTGATGGCTTAGTGAACTGAGGGTTAGGCGGAGGACAAGGGATGTCTGTGAAGCTCAGCTTTTCCTCAGAATTTGCAATTGTTTAGCAAGCTTTTGGTTCCTATTTTTTTATATATATAAAAATCTCTGCAGGTCGCTTTGAGACACTTGTTAAAAGCAATGAGTAATATCTTAACAACAACATACACCAAGGAGGACATAAAATCAATTTGTTATTCATATTAATAGTATAGGTCACGAAAGTACTTCAGCAACAACAACGCTGGGATTCAATCCATACAATTTATTTTGCCCTGCCTTGATAAAGGGTTCCATGGAGATGAGCTATTTAATATTCATAAAGCTTTCTGCACACAGATGTTAAAGAAAGGCTGGAGTGATTAATTGATTGGCCACTGTTGAGCTAGCGTGTAACTGGAGAATTACCTTTGTTGGAGTAGATTCAGAAGCCATTGGAAGGTTTTGTCGGGAATCTAGTAAAGAAAAGATTCCCATGTCTTAATGACACAGTAGTGTTATTGTGCCCAGTGGTCCAACAATTTCTCTGGAGAACTAAAGAAAGGCAAAAATGCAAGATGTGATATTTCTATTTCAGCATCCTTTCAGTGAGAGAGATGGGGAAGATTTGCCGTCGTCGTTACACCATCATAGTGGCAGCCACAAAAACCAAATAATAAAGGGTGGTGTGGGGAGGTGGGCATTAAAGAGACTTTAAATATTGATTCTTGAAGTTAGTGGGGCTTAATTGTCATGGCTTCACCCAGAGTGCCAGGGGAATGGTAGCTTTGTTAAGAGGCAGAGAACTCTGCCAGAGGTCCCAGCTCCTACACAACAAATAAACAGGTTGGAACCACTTGACACTCTTGGCTCACTCCCAAAAAATTTCCGGGAATTGTAACTGTGTCATGATGATACATATCCCTAAAACACTGTTTCCCAAAGTTTCGAGAGCTGAGTCACATTCTTTTTCTTTTCCTTGAGTGAAATTGAAGGCACACTTCGTTCCTACCCCCCCCCAAAGGCTTTACATTTTTAGAGTGTGCAAAATAATAATAATAATAATAATAATAATAATAATATATTATTATTATTATTATTTTATTTGTATCCCGCCCTCCCTGGCCAAAGCTGGGCTCAGAGAGGCTAACAACAAGTAAAAATAGCATAGTGTACATAAAATCACACAGTCAATTAATTAAAATACATTCTAAAATCAATTCAGAATCAAATTAATGGCAACCACTGGGTTAGAGTTCTGTGAGGATTACAGAAGGAGGGGGGGTCAGTCAGACTGTGCCTTGGCCAAAGGCCTGGTGGAACAGCTCCATCTTGCAGGCCCTGCGGAAAGATGTCAAGTCCCACAGGGCCCTAGTCTCTTGTGACAGAGCGTTCTACCAGATCAGAGCCATGGCCGAAAAAGCCCTGGCTCTGGTCCAGGCGAGCCTAACCTCCCTGTTGCCCGGGACCTCCAAGATGTTTTTGTTTGAAGACCGTAAGGTCCTCCGTGGGACATACCAGGAGAGGCGGTCCCGTAGGTACGAGGGTCCTAGGTCGTATAGGGCTTTAAAGGCTGAAACCAGCACCTTAAACCTGATCCTGTACTCCACCGGGAGCCAGTGCAGCTGGTATAGCACTGGGTGAATGTGATCCCGCGGCAAGGACTCGGTAAGGAGTCTCGCCGCGGCATTCTGCACCCACTGGAGTTTCTGGGTCAGTCTCAAGGGCAGCCCCACGTAGAGTGAGTTACAATAATCAAGCTTGGAGGTGACCATCGCATGGATCACAGTGGCTAGGTCAGGGCGAGAGACATAAGGAGCCAACTGCTTAGCTTGGCGGAGATGAAAAAATGCCGCCTTTGTTATAGCTGCAACCTGCGCCTCCATAGAAAGGGAGGTGTCGAAGATTACACCCAAACTCTTAATGGACAGCGCTGCCACTAATTGCGCCCCCGCAAGAGATGGGAGTTGGCCCCCCCAATCCCATATTGTCCCAACCCAGCCAAAGGACCTCTGTCTTCGAAAGATTTAACTTCAACCGGCTCCCCCGTAACCATCCAGCCACAGCTTCCAAAAGTGAGAATTACTCTAGGGCAAGCCCCCGCTTTGTGCAATTCCCCCTAACTAGAAGGAAGGAAGCTCACAGAAGTGATTCATGCATCATCTCAAAGGGAGACACCTTGGAGGGCAGGTAATTCTGCTACACCTCTGTATCAGGAATGAGGCAAGCTCAGATCAGCGCATGCGAAGAAACAGGGGGCTGCCTTCTCTAAGGGCAGGAACTGTGAGCTCACAGAGCTTTTAATTACTTCATTCAATTATTTTATTTGTAATGATGCACTAGCAGTTCCTAGAAGTAGGCATGGATGAATCGGTTCATTTCGGTTTCTCAATTTTCCCGTCTTAAATTCAGTTCTCCATTTTTCTGCAGCACTTAAAAAAAAAAAGTCATGAAAATTCATCAGCAATTTATTGTATGTATTGTATTGTTGTATGCAGTTTGGGCTCCCATGCAGATTTTTGCAAGCTCTTCTCCCTAATATAATTTTTTCATGTTATTTTAACTAATGTATGCGTTTTAATGCACAATTCCCCCTAAGACAAATTTCCCCTGTGTACGCATTGGTTGAAGAAGTGCGACGCAACATTCAGAGAAGCGTGAATTTCATAGGATAGCTGTGTTCCATTCGCGTATTGGTTTGATGAGTACAAAACAGGTAATCTTTAAAATACAAACAAAATCAAATCTCTCCCCCATCTCCATCCAGGAGTACTTGGTTTGAAGCAAAGCCTGTTGAACTAACTCAAAACTGGTTTAAATCTGTAGTCTTGAGAGGCAGCTGGCAGCTACATTCACATTTACTCTCCCCCCCCCCCCGCCCTTGTTCTTTCATCTTACTCATTTGCAATTGCTTCCAAAATTTGCCCTTCTACATAACGAAGTACAAAAACAAGGTATTCTGTTCTCTTATCCCATGGGGTTGTTGCGTCTCCCTGAAAAACGGCATATGAATCAGAAAATTTTCTTTTTAGGTTTTGCTAAAACAAGCAAACTCTCTCCTCTTGCTGCTGACGTTCCCCTTTCCTTCCTGCTAAATTTCTAGGGAAATACTGGGTGAGTACATACAAACAATGACATAGATTTCTAACTGTGAAAACTACAGTACTGCCTGTTTTCAAGGATAACTAATGAAGGATACTGCTCCAAAGGGAGAAGGTATGAGTTTATACCTAGACACCATCTTAAAAAACAGAGACATAACCTTGCCAACAAAGATCTGTATAGTTAAAGCCATGGTTTTCCCAGTAGTGATGTATGGAAGTGAGAGCTGGACCATAAAAAAGGCTGATCGCCGAAGAATTGATGCTTTTGAATTCTGGTGCTGGAGGAGACTCTTGAGAGTCCCATGGACTGCAAGAAGATCAAACCTATCCATTCTGAAGGAAATCAGCCCTGAGTGCTCACTGGAAGGACAGATCCTGAAGCTGAGACTCCAGTACTTTGGCTACCTCATGAGAAGAGAAGACTCCCTGGAAAAGACCCTGATGTTGGGAAAGATGGAGGGCACAAGGAGAAGGGGACGACAGAGGACGAGATGGTTGGACAGTATTCTAGAAGCTACCAGCATGAGTTTGACCAAACTGTGGGAGGCAGTGGAAGACAGGAGTGCCTGGCATGCTCTGGTCCAGGGGGTCACGAAGAGTCCGACACAACTAAATGACTAAACAACAACAACAACATGGGTTTATAGTGTGTTCATAGTTATAGCTGCAATTTAAATTTTAAATAATAATGACAAAACATAGATTTCCTTGCAACTGAATGTTTTCATATAAGGCTACAAAGATTCCTCAATTTAATAAAGTGCTATCCTTGCATCAGTGGTGTAAAAAAAGTGTGGGGAGGGGCTCTTGAAAGAAATGTTAGGTCCCTCCAGCTGTTGTAGGACTACAACTCCCATCATCCTTAGCTGGCAGGACCAGCGGTCAGGGATGATGGGAGTTGTAGTACAACAACATCTGGAGACCCTAGTTTGAGAAACATTGTGTGCTTATTGCATTGGTGGAGGTGGACAAAGAGGGAGAGTTGACAAAGTGATGCTGGAAAAAAAACCATCATATTTTATGATTTGATTTCCCATGGAGAATGGGGTGAAAGGCAGGGGTTTGTGTCATAGCTTGGATTATGCCCGCAGGAACGGTGGGTGTCAAGTGTGAGAGAAGAGCAGCATCCATTGTGTGCCGATACTGCCCTGCCGTTTTGCAGTCTTTGCCCCTGAGCAAGTCATTTCCAGAGCACTGAATTTTTATGGGGGTGAAATGGCTGTTGCTATGGGCCGCCTACAAATCCAGTGCCCCAGAAATGGCAATGAGAAATTGGCCAGGAGGGCAGAGACAGATTTCATATTACCGTCTGCAGGGCAGCCATCCGATGAAGAACGACAGGGCCTGCTGAGGCTAGGAGTCACCAGCTGACGCCCCAGCCCCAGCCTGAGCACTAGGCCTTGCTGGCTCCAGTAGCAGTAGCAGCAGATGGGTAGAGTTGGACCCCTGGGCATGCCTCTGCCCTACAACACGTACAGCAGAGAGGCAGAACAGAAAATGGCTAAGTGGTCCATTTCTGCTTCTTTGCCAAAGCTGTCTCACCCACCTGCCCTCTGCTCCTTCCCTGTGAGGAATGTTTTTCCTGAGTCATCACTTTTTCAGGAAGGAACAGGTGTGCTGTTCCCCTCCCTTTGCCAATTCTCCACTTCCTCCTCCTTTCCTGGGATACAAATATGAATAACTATTTTTAAAAAACAAAGGGCATGTTAAAGATTCCACCCCCGCCTGGAGAAAACCGCTCCCTGTGAGATGACTGGTTTCCAAAAGCCCCTTCAGTCAGAGGGGGAAAGCCAGAAAACCGTAAAGTAGAAATGACAGAAGGAAGCCCTTAGATTTGTGTATCAAGTTAAAGGGACCCCTGACCATTAGGTCCAGTCGTGACCGATTCTGGGGTTGCGGCGCTCATCTCGCTTTATTGGCCGAGGGAGCCGGCGTACAGCTTCCAGGTCATGTGGCCAGCATGACTAAGCCGCTTCTGGCGAACCAGAGCTGTGCACGGAAATGCCATTTACCTTCCTGTCGGAGCAGTACCTATTTATCTACTTGCACTCTGACATGCTTTCGAACTGCTAGGTTGGCAGGAGCTGGGACTGAGCAACGGGAGCTCACCCCGTCGTGGGGATTCAAACCGCCGACCTTCTGATCAGCAAGTCCTAGGCTCTGTGGTTTAACCCACAGCACCACCCGCGTCCCTCAGATTTGTGTATATATGTCTGTAAACTTGTATGTGCAGATTTGCACCTTATGAGCTTTTTTACTGGATTTTTAAGTACCGTATTTTTCGCTCCATAAGACGCACCAGACCACAAGACGCACCTAGTTTTTGGAGGAGGAAAACAAGAAAAAAAAATTCTGAATCTCAGAAGCCAGAACAGCAAGAGGGATCGCTGTGCAGTGAAAGCAGCAATCCCTCTTGCTGTTCTGGCTTCTGGGATAGCTGCACAGCCTGCATTTGCTCCATAAGACGCACACACATTTCCCCTTACTTTTTAGGAAGGAAAAAGTGAGTCTTATAGAGCAAAAAATATGGTACTTAGCAGTACCAGTGAAGGCAGGTATCTTCCCCGTTTCTGAACTGGGGGACAGGATTCAGAAAGGGAAAACCACCAAGCATAGGAACCAATTCAATGCCCCAATCTAGATTAAGGATGCTACAATTTTCTTGAAATTACAAGAAAGGAGATCTCTACTTAACATCAGGAAGAACTGTTCACAACAGTGGAACCGTTTCTCTCAGGTGCTTGGGGCCTTTCCTTCCTTGTCTGTCTGCTTTGGCTGACATTCCTGCATTGAAGGGGGTTGGTCTGGATGACCCTCAGGGTCCCTTTCAATTCTACAATTCTATGGTTCTATTATTTTAAAGAAAAGTAGAGGTCTCCTTTGGGCCTGAGACTTCCTCACTGTGCTATTTAAGAGTTGTTGGGGGAATGAAATCCTTGTGTTCTTTTTGTTTTTTTAAGATATTTATTAAGATTTTACAAAATGAAAAAAGAAACAGGAAAAATACAAAATAAAAATAGTTAAAAAACAATTCCATCTTTCCATCACTTATTTTTCATTTGCTTGTTTCCCGGACCTCCTCACACCTCCCTTTTTTGTATTCCAATTCAATTTATTAGTTCAGCAAATCCTTTCCCTCTTTGTTTATCCTAGTCTTTAATCTTAAAATATTATAACATTAACTTTTTACCTGTTAATAATCCATTTTTTCATATTCCTTATAGCGTTATAGCTAAAAACCACTTAACTTTTTATCCAACATCATTCTAACATTCATTAATTTTACAATATTTCTGAAGATAGTCTTTAAATTTCTTCCAATCTTCTTCCACCGACTCTTCTCCCTGGTCTCGGATTCTGCCGGTCATTTCTGCCAGTTCCATATAGTCCATCACCTTCATCTGCCATTCTTCCAGGGTGGGTAGATCTTGTGTCTTCCAATACTTTGCAATAAGTATTCTTGCTGCTGTTGTCGCATACATAAAGAAAGTTCTATCCTTCTTTGACACCAATTGGCCCACGATGCCCAGGAGAAAGGCCTCTGGTTTCTTCAAGAAGGTATATTTAAATACCTTTTTCATTATATATCATCTCCCAGAAAGCCTTAATTCTTGGGCACGTCCACCAAAGGTGAAAGAATGTACCTTGAAATCCTTGTGTTCTGTTGCTTGCAAACTAAGCAAGGAGGAAACAGAGGGGGGAGTGCTCAAGAGGGGGAAATGGGTAAGGTGGGTGCAGAGGAGGATGAGTTATGGGGTTACAGGGTGCGCTGGGGAAAGGGATCTCAAAAGGGGGTGCAGAGAGAAAAGGGGGCAAGGGAAACGAGGGGCTGCAGAAAGTGTGTGTGGTGGGGGGAATAAATGATAGTGGGGTGTGTTGTACCTGTGGTGCACCTGCGGGGTGAAACTAAGAAAAAGCCAATTGGGTGTGAAGAGAGGTCGGAAGCACCTGTGGCGAGGCCGAGAAAGGCGAGGAAGGGATTAACCGAGACCCTGGCAGGGGGGGAAAAGGAAAGGCTCAGATGGCAACAGTTAAATGCAGCGAGGCGCCTCCGGTCCGAGTTCCTGAAATGCAAAGGCGGCCCTCGGCATGTATATCATTGCATGCAAAAATCTCTCCCTGCTCCGGGCAGCGGGATGTTTGGGGAGGGGGGAGGGAGGCGGGCTGCGAGAGGAGGGGCGATTTTGCGGCAGGAAGAGGAGCTGCCGCTGCTCCCGGCAGCCGGGAAATCCTCCTTCGCCTGCACAAAACACACACACACCCTCCGCTTTGCCCGGGCGGCGATCCTTGCTCAGCCGGTGGAGAAGGGAGGTCCCCCTTTGGCACGCTAGGAAGCTTTGGTTTGATGGCGCTGCAGCCGGGAGTCTGGGAGGTAAGAGTTTCCTTCCTCGCCGCCGCCGCCATCCTCCTCCTCGCCTCTTCCATTCATTGCTGGGTTTGCAGCCCCAGCAGCTGCGGGGTCCGGGCTGCGGCGCCGCAAAAGGGGGACGGCGGAGTTTCCTCCTCGCCGCTGCTCCCCAAAGTGACGTTTGTTCATTGATTCGCGAGCAGGTAGGCGCGCGCGCTTCCTTTTGCGCCTTTTACCTTTTTCCCGTAAAGAGCTTGCAGCGAGAGGCGCAGGGCAAAACTTTCCCCTGCAGCCTGTGTTTGTGTGTTGTGTGTGTGTGATCGGCCTGGGGGGGGGGGGCTCCAATCCGAGGCCGAGAGAGCTCATGGGAAGCGGGGACTCTGTTCGCCCAGCAGAAAAGGCCGTGCGCCCCTCGCTTCCTTGCGCCTGGACGCGCGCCGCTTTCCTGGAAGAGTCTTGCAGGACTTCGAGGTTTCCTCTCCGTGCGTTTTGCGTGGGTGCTTTGCTCCGCGACGCTTCTACACACGTGTTGCGTGTTCCCCACCTCCCCAGCTGTTTCACTCTCTTCCGAGGTTCACGTGGCGAGCGCCGAACCACAGTAAGCAAGGTAGCCTTTTGTTAAAAGGCTTCCAGGGGCTTGCATTGAACTGAATGGAGTGCGGTGCGTTTCGTGAAACGTGCCCGGCAGAGCAGATGGTTGGCCGGGCATTTCTTGCCAGTAAGTTCCCTGCAACGTTACAAGGCTGGCGTGGTTCGGCTGTTCCAGGGGCGAGGTTTTCCTTGGGTGAGCGGGGCAAACGTATTTCCTCCGAAGCACATGGCTTGCTAAAAAGCAAAGGGGGGAAAAAGCTCCAGTAGCGCTGCCCAGACGTCTGACTGGACCTTGATCTTTCCAATATCCCGTGCTTTAAAAACCAGATTCCTCATAAGCTGTATAAAAGACGAGAGAGGGTTTTACGGAAAAGCTGTGAAAGTCCAGACTGTAATTAGATACGGTGCAATAACCATATTCCACGTTTCTTTCAACTTGGCAGAGTTCCTGATCCTTTCCCATATGCCTGTTGCAGGAGTGCAGAATATACAAGTGTTAGTTGGTTTCTTTCCCTTTGTTTTTAGACTGCAACCCCACTCGCAGTGCCCTGGAAGGAAGTCCCATTGAACTCAATGGTGTTTTTTCCCCCTGGGTGTACATGTTACTGGATCACAGTTCCCTTTTGAAGTTGCCAATTTCCTTGACTCTTCAGCCTAACATTTTACAACTGCGAGTAGAAACATTGTTAGTGTTTATTAATTACCAAAGAACCATATTATTAATGTTTTGTCAAGCCTTTATTAAGTGTGTGCCCCAGAAAGGCAAATAGAGCCCACCATGCGTGGATTTCCTGTAGGGGCATGATACACCTGTTATTGCTACCTGTCTGAGACTGCAATAAGGGGGAGGAGGGTCAAATACTTGACAGGCCCCAGGGCATGCCTAGCGGGCTGCATTTAGGCCAGTGGCGTAGCGTGGGTTGTCAGCACCCGGGGCAAGGCAAGTAATTTGCACCCCCTAACCCGTGGATTTGCGCCCCCTAACCCTAACCCCCAGATGTTGCGCCCGGTGCGGCCGGCCCCCCTGCACCCCCCACGCTACGCCACTGATTTAGGCTGGGGAATCACAAGCCTAATCTGGTGTTACTGATATTATACAGAGGACTCAGCCATACAGCTGCAAATGAAACGTTTTAAGTGTGTTGTAAAGTGCGTTATACAAATGTGACACTAGATGGCGCTGGTGAGCTATGAGAAATTCAATGTATTTTTCAAAACTTTTTTTTAGAAAAGCATTTTCACTATATGTGTGTAGATTCCACCAGAGTGTTTTGAAGTCAGTGCAGTGATCCCAGGGAATACCCTCCCCCCCCATCCCGAGATTGTGATCAGTGGGCATGATCCAACTGAAGCTTAAGTACACTTGGATTCCATTGATTCCGTATCATAGAATCATAGGGTTGGAAGGAACCCTAAGGATCGTCTCGTCCAACTCCCTGCAATGCAGGAATATACAGCTGTCCCATATGGGAGTTGAACCTGCAACCTTGGCGTTATCAGCACCATGCTCTTATCAACTGAGCTAAACTGAGCTGGAAGATACGGAGAGTTCAGCAGGTTCTTAAATCCCCCATGGATATTTGCTTAAGATGGATTTTACCCCAATGTGTTAGGATTCAGATGATACCTGGATAATGGACTGCAGCTTGCTTCTGGACTTCCTCACTGAACACAGGGGGACTTATTTCTGGATAGGACATACAGAGAACTGCGCTGCTAATTTCCTACATTGTGGAACTGGCCCAAATAAAGTTGGCCCTGCTCCAGCCTCTTTGAAATCAGTGGGTCTTAGTTGATTTCAGTGGGGCATAATTGCAGTTATTACTTGCAGTGATAAATAATAAAAGGGTAAAGGTAAAGGTACCCCTGCCCGTACGGGCCAGTCTTGACAGACTCTAGGGTTGTGCGCCCATCTCACTTAAGAGGCCGGGGGCCAGCGCTGTCCAGAGACACTTCCGGGTCACGTGGCCAGCGTGACATCGCTGCTCTGGCGAGCCAGAGCCGCACACGGAAACGCCGTTTACCTTCCCGCTAGTAAGCAGTCCCTATTTATCTACTTGCACCCGGGGGTGCTTTCGAACTGCTAGGTTGGCAGGCGCTGGGACCGAGCAACGGGAGCGCACCCCGCCGCAGGGATTCGAACCGCCGACCTTTCGATCGGCAAGCCCTAGGCGCTGAGGCTTTTACCCACAGCGCCACCCGCGTCCCCCTAGTGATAAATAATAATTTACGGTAAATGTTTCTGCAGGCAGAGGGCCTTCTTGGTAGTGGCGCCCGCCCTGTGGAACGCCCTCCCACCAGATGTCAAAGAGAAAAACAACTACCAGACTTTTGGAAGACATCTGAAGGCAGCCCTGTTTGGGGAAGCGTTTAATGTCTGGTGGACTATTGTATTTTAATATTTTGTTGGAAGCCGCCCAGAGTGCCTGGGGAAACCCAGCCAGATGGGCGGGGTATAAATAAACAACAACAACAGCAATAATAATTGATGAAAATATAATACATGGCATCACTAAGTGTAAATTATTTACAGTGACAAAAATGTGTCCAACTTGACTGACATTCCTTGAAGGTGTATTCTGGTAACATACCTGGAAATATAATGTGTTGGCTTGATATTCATAGGATTCTTAGGATTTATATAGCTGTTGTTGCTTCATATAATGTCTTCCATTGTATGCAGTGGTAGAACTGTGTGACCTTTCTCACTATGGGCGAGAAAACTTGAGGAGCATCCTTTAGGAAGTTTTCCTGTACTGGGCCCATTGAAATCTATGGAGTCGCACAAGAGTAACCACGAACATCTGTGCAGCCCTCATTGATTTCAATGGGTCTTGTTCAAAAAAACTTATGGGGGAATTGTGCTCACACTAATATACTGTCAAACCTGTGGTATGGACTGCTCATTTACTTTGCAAAACTTCATTCGTTTTCATGCCAACTTTTCAATATTTGAATAATAGCTATTAATAAATATATGTTCTGTAGGTGGCTTAGAATAGGTTCTCAGTTTGGAGGGTTTCTGCCGGAGGAAAGCTTTAATGAAACTGAAGAAACAAAAATGTAACTTGCATCTCCCTTGCATATTACCCATTGTATGAGCCATGTTTTAAAGCTCAGCATAAATTTACATTTAAAGCATGGATTTGATTATATTCCCAGCTCCAAAATAGCCTGATTATGCAGATTTGGCACAAAGATGATGCCAGTGAAAATGTAAGTCCGCCAGGAAAAGTTACATTAACACTGATAGGGGCAGGGAGCAATCAGTATCTGAGCTGTCAGTATAGAAAATCAGTGTATATATTTTTACTGGGCCTGCAAGAGTGATTCATCGCTGATGGGATTAGAAATGATACGAAAAGTTAAAATTGTAATGAAATGGCACATTGAACAGGGTGGCTGCTCCAGAAGTGATACAATAGTGAATGTTGCATAGAAGGCTGAAGTGCTGAGTAGTTATTTGCCGCCATAGTTAATTGGAACCACCCATGTTAAACCACAGAGCCTAGGACTTGCTGACCAGAAGGTCAGCAGTTCGAATCCCCGTGACGGGGTGAGCTCCCGTTGTTCGGTCCCTGCTCCTGCCAACCCAGCAGTTCGAAAGCACGTCAAAGTGCAAGTAGATAAATAGGTACCGCTCCAGCGGGAAGGTAAACAGCGTTTCCGTGCGCTGCTCTGGTTCGCCAGAAGCGGCTTAGTCATGCTGGCCACATGACCCGGAAGCTGTACGCCGGCTCCCTCGGCCAATAAAGCGAGATGAGCGCCACAACCCCAGAGTCGGCCATGACTGGACCTAATGGTCAGGGGTCCCTTCAGCTTTACGATAATAATAATAATTAATAATTATTTATACCCCGCCCTCCCCAGGCAAGACCGGGCTCAGGGCGGCTAACAACCAATAATAAAAACAAGTTGATTAAAATACAATTTAAAAAAGATTTAAAAACAACATTAAAACATTAGGATGCAGCCTCTTCACAGGAGGAGAAAGGAAAAAGAAAGAGGGGGATTTAATCAAACTGATTCTAAGCCAAAGGCCTATATATATATATATATCAGAGATATCAGAGATATCAGATATATATATATCAGATAGAATTCTACAGGAATTAGTATTAGTGTGTGAAAACGGTCAAGATCCAGTGATTCCCCATGCATGCACCTCCAGATGTCAGGCGCCATCCTAATGCCCAGGCATTTTTAACTTGCTCGCGAGTTGCTGATAGTCAGGGGGGAAATGCGCCTGGCTCATCTTGAACACTGCCTGTGGCCCTCCAGATGTTGATGGACTACAACTTCCACCATCCCTGACCATTGGTTATGGCCGATGGGAGTTGGAGTCCAACAACATCTGGAGGCCCATGTTTTAGCCACTCCAGCTTAGAAGCATCTGGCTGAGTACTGCTAGAAACCAACTTTCCTATGTTGGGGAGCCCCACAGGTTGGAGTCAAAGTTATTTGTGCTTTAATCCCATGGAAATCGATGCAACAAATGAGTCTAGTTGAGGTGTGAGGGATCTGCAGTCTAACTTCAGGTAGCCCTTGGAATAATCTGCATCCTAAATTGGGAATCTGCGGCCTAACTTCATGTGGCCCTTGGACCAATTTCAAGCCGAGGAGCCAGTATTACAGTTTGCAGAAGGAGGTTGAAGGCGAGAGGACGGGCCTTTCTTGAGGCTATCCACTTTGTTAATCTCTCATCTTAGTCTCTCGCTTCACTGAGGTGCCACTTCGCTCATTAACTCACTGCTTGGCTTTAGGCAAGGTGTTATGCACTGAAGTTCTCACCCTGGACCAGCAAGGGGATACTGTAGATAGTTCAGGTCCACATATGCAAATAAGGGATCGAAAGTGACGTTCAGTGATTGGATAGTTACAGAAAGTTGTTACAGTTACGTTGTACTGGAACTCTATATGAGCAGGCTGGCTGAACCCTTCAGTTCAGTTCTGTTCTGACCTGTGAATAAACAAGAGCTGCTTGGAGAATCGCTGTGTCGTCTGATATGTTCACCCACAACTTAACAAAAGCCACCGTCGTGTATTTCTATCACGCAGAGTATAACAGTACTGGCAAGATCCTACGCAGTGGTTATCAATACTAGGGTAATGTATGCATAGCACTTTGCAAACTTAGCAAAAGCTGCCTCTTAACGCTGTTCTTATTGATTACATTTCTATCCCACTTTTCCTCAAAGGAGTTCAAGGTACCCAACCACCTGCTTTAGCCTCAACAATGACCCAGTGAGGGATATCAGGCTGAGAGAGTGGCTTAATCCAAGAGGTGGTATTCAATGTAAGTTTTACTCAGAACAGACCTGTTGAAATAAATGAACCCAACTGAGTGACGTTCATTAATTTCAGTGGGTGCGCTCCGAGTAAAACCTAGTTGCATTCCAGCCAAAGTTTCCCAGTGACCTTCAATGAGGGTGTGGAGATTCAAACCCAGGTTTCCAAAGTCTTAATCCAGTGGTTAAAATAAGAATAATAGAATCGTAGAATTGTGGAGTTAGAAAGGACCCTGAGGATCATCTCGCCCAACCCCCTGCAATAATAATTTTATATATATATATATATATATATATATATATATATATATATATATATGCTTTCGTAGATTTTCACGGGTATAGGTATGCAGGTTTTGGTGTCCTCGGGTGTCTTCCCGTGTAAAAGTTGGGGTGTCTAGGCGACGTTTCGACGAGGTCTCACTCGTCATCTTCAGGCTGGTGCTTTCGGCTTCTTGTTACTGGAACAGAGCAGGATCTCAGTGTTTGAGTTCCTATAAATACTGTTGAGGGGTGTGGTGTATAGCCTCCAATGTTCTGGGCCGAGAGGAAGTTCCCAGGCTAGTGTGCCTTTTCTTCTTTTGTTCCTTAGTTGCTTGAGGGATATCTTGAGTGATTTCTTGAGTGATATCCTGAGTACCACTTAGGTGGGTCATTAGGTGTGGATTAGTTGCTAAAGCCTTTGTGTCTTGACCTCTTGAACTTTGTGAAGAGTTTTTCTGAGAAGATGGCTGTAGTTGTGCTCTGGCTTGGCTTCGTGTATAGGGGCGAGCTGTGGTTTTGTGGCCTGTGCCAGCCAGATCTGTGTAGGGATTGCAGGGGGGTGCAGCATCCGGAGGTGCCATCATGGTTTGGCTACTGGATGGTGTCTGTAATTTATCTGTGGAGAGGGTCTGGGTTTGGGTCTGGTGTGGTTGATTGGTGATGGCCAATGCTGCACCCCCCTGCAATCCCTACACAGATCTGGCTGGCACAGGCCACAAAACCACAGCTCGCCCCTATACACGAAGCCAAGCCAGAGCACAACTACAGCCATCTTCTCAGAAAAACTCTTCACAAAGTTCAAGAGGTCAAGACACAAAGGCTTTAGCAACTAATCCACACCTAATGACCCACCTAAGTGGTACTCAGGATATCACTCAAGAAATCACTCAAGATATCCCTCAAGCAACTAAGGAACAAAAGAAGAAAAGGCACACTAGCCTGGGAACTTCCTCTCGGCCCAGAACATTGGAGGCTATACACCACACCCCTCAACAGTATTTATAGGAACTCAAACACTGAAATCCTGCTCTGTTCCAGTAACAAGAAGCCGAAAGCACCAGCCTGAAGATGACGAGTGAGACCTCGTCGAAACGTCGCCTAGACACCCCAACTTTTACACGGGAAGACACCCGAGGACACCAAAACCTGCATATATATATATATATATATATATCCCCATCCCCCCCTCCCCAGCCAAAGCCTGACTCAGAGCGGCTAACAACAATAAAAGTAACACAGTTTACATAAAATCACAATCAGTTAATTGAAATATGCAGGAATATGAAGCTATCTATCCCATATGGGTATCGAACCTGCAACCTTGGCGTTATCAGCACCACACTCTAACCAACTGAGCTATCCAGGTTCTGAAAGTTTTTTCTCTAGCCCACACTTTCAGAATAAAAATTTTGCTCTCAGCACGCCGGGTTTTTTTTTTATTGATAAGAAACACATTCGAAAACAAAAAGGAACAACTTCTGACAAATTGAATACATTTGACTGGATATACAGCACGCATGGTCCGAGTAGCAATAAATCTGGCTTAGTAACTTGCTATTCAGCTGGTCACCTGTGGTGAGTAACAATTGCCCCCAGGCAAATAGGCAGGGAAGCTTTACAAAAGTTGGTTCCTTTTTCTGTTTGAGGCACAAATGACTAACATGGAGTGGGTGTGAGTGGGCTGGTAACAACTTTCGCTGGCATGTCATTTTGAGGATTTATTTCCAAGGCTGCAGTAAATCATGTATTAAATGAAATTTTTTAACTGTCAGATGAGATAGAGCTAGAGAAATAGGATTAGAAGGGGAATTTTTCCTTAAATGGGCGTGTTTCTCGTGGGGTCCTTGCAAAACCAGCTGCCTGTTTCCATTGTTGTAGAAGTGCACAATATAGAAGTTATGGCAAAGACAGCTGATATTCAAAACTTGCCGGATTGATAACCATCATTTGTTTACATTCTGTCTAGATCTTCCATTTGTTAACTTTCTGTAATTTCAGATAGGTAAAGGTAAAGGGACCCCTGACCAGTAGGTCCAGTCCTGGCCGACTTTGGGGTTGCGGCGCTTATCTCGCTTTATGGGTTGAGGGAGCCGGAGTACAGCTTCCGAGTCATGTGGCCAGCATGACTAAGCTGCTTCTGGAGAACCAGAGCAGTGCACGGAAATGCCGTTTACCTTCCCGCTGGAGTGGTACCTATTTATCTACTTGCACTTTGAGGAGCTTTTGAACTGCTAGGTTGGCAGGAGCAGGGACCGAGCAACAGGAGCTCACCCCGTCGCGGGGATTTGAACCACCGACCTTCTGATCGGCAAGCCCAATGCGGTTTTGCCGCATTCTGGATTAATTGCAGTTTCCAGGTCACCTTCAAAGGTAGCCCCACGTAGAGCGCATTGCCCCACGTAGAGCGCATTGCAGTAGTCCACGACCTGACTTTCTTGTCTCCAAGCACTACGATTGTCTGCAAGGGATTCCCATACAGCTGGGTTAATGTAATGTTGCCAGCCTTCATGTCACATTTCATGTCCCTGGAGATCCCGCCAGGAGATCTGGAATGTGGGCCTGGAAGAGCACATCTTTGTTTGAGATTCAGTTTTTCATGACGCCACAAGTTCCAGCCAATTAGTGCTGTGCACATCAAGCTTTTCCCGTGGACACATGGAACCAGTTTTTTCTGGGCTTGGTTACCTTGATGAGATTTCTTCCCATGGGCATCTTGCTGGCCATTGTGGTGCTAGACTCGATGAGCCTTTCAACTGATCCAGCGGTACTCATACAGTATGTTATTTTCTTTTAAAAAAGGAAATATTGTGTATCCTGTAGGGCAAAGACTTGGAAAGGACTTCAGCTCCCTAGTTGGCAACTAATTATGCTGTGTTATTAGAAGATGGGCCTACGTTTTAAAACTATTTCCAAATAGATATTGGAGACGTCAAGCTTCAGGCCACTTAACTTCAGAATAATTGTACTAATGAGTGGAACTAATTCCAAATAGATAATTATCTGTCTGCCTGTCTCTCCATCCTTTAGTTGTCTTGTGTCGTTTGATTGCTCAGTTGAAACAGATGTTAATTACCCTTTCTTTTTCTTTTTTTGCCCCTTCTCTTTCTTTGTGCTTTCAGTAACAATACATTTTTCAATTAATCATCATCACATTTTTTGATTAGCAGTGTGGCTAGTTTTTAAAATGAGGGCAATTAACATTTTCCATTATAATCCTTTTGTCGTCTTCTTTCTGATCCAATTACTAGAATGAAAAGAGAATTTTGATCCTTCTAGGGGTGGCGGCATTCAGGGATCTAAAACAATTAACTGCTGTACCGTGAACTATGAGCCATAATTTGGGGGAGGGGTTCTGGAAAAAGCAAACATGGAACATTTTTAGAGGTCCTCATAAAATAATCGCAACCAAATGACTGTGCCTTCCATTTGCTGGATTGTAGGTTTTTCTTTCTTACTTGTGACTGAAACACACCCAACATATGGTAAATTGGATAATCAGCTTAAGTAAAAGCAAGCATTTTCCACACAGTGTACAGTAAATAAAGCAATGATTTCTTGAATTGAGAATGATGGGAAGGAAGGAAATAATAAAATGTTTTCATGTCATTTTAAACCATAGTTAAAGTAAACTATGGTGTAAATCTTAAAAAGCAGCATCTTAAAAAGCAGAGACATCACCTTGCCAACAAAGGTCCGTATAGTTAAAGCTATGGTTTTCCCAGTAGTGATGGATGGAAGTGAGAGCTGGACCATAAAGAAGGCTGATCGCCGAAGAATGGATGCTTTTGAATTATGGTGCTGGAGGAGACTCTTGAGAGTCCCATAGGCTGCAAGAAGATCAAACCTATCCATTCTTAAGGAAATCAGCCCTGAGTGCTCACTGGAAGGACAGATCCTGAAGCTGAGGCTCCAATACTTTGGCCACCTCATGAGAAGAGAAGACTCCCTGGAAAAGACCCTGATGTTGGGAAAGATCAGGGAGAAGGGGACGACAGAGGACAAGGTGGTTGGATAGTGTTCTCGAAGCTACCAGCATGAGCCTGACCAAACTGCGGGAGGCAGTGGAAGACAGGAGTGCCTGGCGTGCTCTGGTCCAGGGGGTCACGAAGAGTCGGACACGACTAAACGACTCAACAACAACAACAATGGTGTAAATCTGAATGTGCAGCTGATCTTCATTCCTCTTGTGCTGCCAGGACGTAAACCATAGCTTGGCTTTTGATTTGTTTCCTCCAACCAAACCACAAGCTGTAAGCGAAGAATAAATCTTAGTTACAGCACATGACTCATTTAAGGAGAAGGAAACCACAACTCTATTTTCAGAGGTCCCCCCCGCAGCAGCAACAGGAGCAGTGCACACCAGCTTGCATTTACATTTACACCGTGGTTGTTGTTGTCGTTTAGTCGTGTCTGACTCTTCGTGACCCCATGGACCAGAGCACACCAGGCACTCCTGTCTTCCACTGCCTCCTGCAGTTTGGTCAAACTCATGCTGGTAGCTTCGAGAACACTGTCCAACCATCTCGTCCTCTGTCGTCCCCTTCTCCTTGCGCCCTCCATCTTTCCCAACATCAGGGTCTTTTCCAGGGAGTCTTCTCTTCTCATGAGGTGGCCAAAGTATTGGAGCCTCAGCTTCAGGATCTGCCCTTCCAGTGAGCACTCAGGGCTGATTTCCTTCAGAATGGATAGGTTTGCTCTTCTTGCAGTCCATGGGACTCTCAAGAGTCTCCTCCAGCACCATAATTCAAAAGCATCCATTCTTCGGCGATCAGCCTTTTTTATGGTTATTTACGCCATAGTTTAATTTAACTATGGTTTAAAAGTGACATGTGGACCTGGCCACTGGGCTGCTATAGCTGTTATCTAGTTTAAGGATTTGTATGGTGAAATGAAATCTTAAAATAATTGTTTCTTGTGCTGCTCTCATATTTATTACTATGTATATTATACCCCACTTTCTCCTCCCTTTGGGGAGACTGGAAGCAGAGTTAAATCAATTTACTGATTTTGTAATTCCTATTATTTCCTGAAGGCTTGTTCCTTAGTATGTTAGATCAATATAAATTCATATATACTGAACTTAGGGCTGTAGGCTAGCTTTGTAATGTGGTCCTTTGCTTGGGCAAAGCACACGGAGCAAGGCCGATAGCGGGCATAAAGAAAGAAGCAGGGAAAATAGCCATACAACACACACATCCTTGCTACCTGTCCCCCTCCACAAAAAGAAGAAAGAAACCACTTTTAAAAACCAAATACACCTTTTATATTGATCAGCAATGGCAGCAGGGAGCTGGACCTTTCCACTGAGTTTTCCATGAATTTTACTATTTGTGTGGGTAGATTCACATAGACTATGAATGACCATAATCTTTTTTGGGGAGGAATGGGCAACTGGGAACACTTTGTGTATCAGTTGTTTGCCACATAGGGAACTTTGGCACACTTCCCGCACTGGTTTGACAAAACAGGTGATGCTTTTGGTTTCATGGCTGCCTATTACTCTAATCATAATGCCAGAGACTTTGTGAACCTTATGTAAAGTCCAAGCAGGAGCTACCGCAGGGACACAGACATGGCAAAGTGTCGTCCATTTTGATCCAACATGTCTGCTCTACTGTCTGCATAAAACATACCATAACTGCTGGGTGTGATGGAGGTTATGCAGGCCTAGCAGGGCTCACATACCCTCCAATAATCCTCCGATGAAAATAGGGACATCCAGTGCTATTTTTGTAGAAAAAGAGGCGCAGAAACACAGAATGAACACCTCTCTTGTTCTCTTAGAATGGCAACAGCGCCCACCTGAGAGGTGCAGGGACTGAGTTCCTGTGAGTTATGGCTGAAAAAAGGGCCTGGAAACGTCTTATTCCATACCCTCCAGCATTTCTCCAATGAAAATAGGGACGTCCTAAGGAAAAATGGGTCTTTCCGGAATCAAATCAGAAACCAGGAAAGCTTCTGCAATCCAGGACTGTTCCTGGAAAATAGGGACACTTGGAGGGTCTGGGCTGAGATTAACACACAGTGTGTCTTTGTGTAGTACTCATAGTGCTCATTAGTGATATAGTATCTGGTTACTGCTCGATGTTTTTTAAGCCATGGAGAAATTGGCTTCTTTTTGTGGCAGACAGTGATACGTATGTTTGTCAAGTTCCTGTTTGATTCATGCTGAAACTATTTCTTCCGTTGCCCAACCCATTCCTATGTGCTCTTTACTTTTCCACTATATTTGCAAAGGCGGTGTGACCAGGTCATAGAATGAATCTCATACTCCAGATATATGAAACTTATCTCCAGATGGACAATAGGCATTGTATATTTCTAGATACTTATTGTTAAGGTCATAGCTGTGGAATGTGTAAAAATACAACAACCAGCCTGAACACCTTGAACACAGTCCAGAAAAAGTCAAGCGCTTGGAGGTCCCAGTGATCTCAGTGGAGAAGCAAAACACCTGTTTTAGTTTTCCTTGTTTTTTGGGAATATTCCCTAAGGGTCTTCCAGCTTGAGATTTGTTGTTGGGAGAGGTAAGAAGCAAAGAAGATGCAACAGGCATGAAAACTAAGGGATTTGCTATGCAGGGCCAGCTCTACTGTTAGGCAGAGTGAGGTGGCCACTTCAGGCAGAAGATGCTGAGTGGCGGAGAACGGACAAAGCTGTAAGTGCCATGCAGCCTGCCCTGTATCCCCTAAGCTCGCCTTCTGCCCTCAAGTGCACTCTCTGCCCCATCACCAGTGTTGTAGTCAGAGTCACTTGCTAGTCTGGTTGGCTTTTGTACGTAGAACAAGGTATGTACTACCTTGCTCTTTAATTCAGGTAGCAACATGTCTTGGGGCAGCCCCGACGGTGTGTTACAAGAAAAAGGAGCCATATGTTATGTGAATTCTCTCCTTAGTATCTATAATTTCTTACCTAGTTACAGCGTGTGATGGGGTGGGGGTGGGGAACGCCTCAACAAAATGCTGCCATTTTTAGTGGCAGCCTTATGTTCTCTGTAATGTGTACTTTTTTGGCCTAAGGTTAGGCTAAAGGCTTCATAGGGAAAGTGGATTTCCCATGCATGCAGAGCTCTGGGTGCCGTTCCTGGGGTTTCTTTTGAGAATTTTGAGTAATGTGTTTCCCATTATGTATAAAGGACATTCTCCTGTATGCAGTCCTGTTTCTTGATCATGGTAGAGTGTGATGGAATGTGGGAAACTGGTTAGACCCATACACATAGTTAGGAATGCCAGTTTAGGTTTAGGTTCCATGCATTCTGATGGACTGTGGTCCACGAAAGCTTGTGCCGAGGATTTGTTAGTCTTTAAGGTGCCGCACGACCCTTTGCTGTGTGTGCTTAACGGTTCTCCCACTGAACTCAATAGGACTTAAAAGTGATTAACGTGAATGGATTGTGCCACGTAAAATACAAGTTGTGAAAAAGCAATGTAAGCAAACAACCATTCTAGTTAAGGCATAATGCAGTTTTTCATGTCATAGGCTGAGACACCTGTGCAGGTATCTGCATGGGGGGCTGTGGGGCAGGGCTTATTACTGGAATTAGTGAACTATCTGACACTGTATCAAGAGAAGAAGCAGTTAAGAGCCCTACAGAATTGTAGATTTGGACGGGACTACGGGGGTCATCAAATCCAACCCCCTGCAGTTCAGGAATCTTTTACCCAACATGGGGCTCAAACCCTTGACCCTGATATTAAGAGTCTCATGCTTTACCAGCTGAGCTATCTGTGTGGGAACTCTGCAAGCAACAGCAAAAAGAAGGAATTGCTCAGTTCCTGATTTAGGGCCAGAGCAGCCAGGTGAGTCTTGTTGCCAGGCAAGAAAGGGTGTGTGACGATACCCAACAGGGAAGCATTCATGCTACAGTTATTTTTAATATCTGCACATTGTAAGATGAGCCCTACTGAAACAGACCAAAAGGCCTTGTAATCCAGCTTCCTGTTTTCACAGTGGCCAACCAGATCCACGGACCTGTGTGTAACTGCAGGATGTATGGAAATATCCCCATATCCTCAGGGCAGCTCCACACTTCATCTGTGGGTGCTGTCATTTCCTTCAGAAATCCCACATAGTGTTAATGACAGGCGCTCAGGCATCTTTGAACGTTCACGTTGGGGAGGATGCCTGGCATATTCAAATAGGCACTTGCAAACTCTCCTCTGTTGCTTATGGGGTTTTCTTTGAGGGGGTGGGGCACCCCAGAAAGTAGAACTAAGTTTGTGAAGGTGGGGAGGGGCAGAAATTCAGAAAGTTTTAGAGGCGTGGCATGGTGGAAAGAGCTTCCTCAAATTTCCATGTATAAAATTAATAGCAGCGATGTGTTCTTTCTTTCCAGATAGCTCAGTTGCACGACAGGACAAATTGTTAAGAGCCGCTACACGGAGTGCAAAATGAACAGCGAAGCTCAACATACAAGATGCAGAGGGCAGTCCAAGTGAAGCGAGTGGGATTGAAAATGTCTGCGTGTAGTGATTTTGTGGAACACATCTGGAAGCCGGGCTCCTGCAAAAACTGCTTCTGCCCCAGACACTTCCACCAGCTGCAGGCACCACCCCTGGACCTGGGAGGTAGCTGTGGCCTCTTGCAGGATCTGAATGGAACCAGAGCCAAAGCTGAGCCTACGGCTCTGGAGGATGACGGAGTAGTTTCCTTGCCTTACTCCAAGCCAACAATTGCCGTGAAACCGACGATGATAAACTCGGATGTTGCCGATGTGTGGGCAGATGGGAACCTGAGTGCCGATATCCCACAGGTAATGATTAACAAGGGGCATGGTGTGTTTTACAAGGTCCTTCTGTTGTAAAAAAAAAAATGTATTTGACGTAGAACAGTACTGGTATTTGTTATGACACAATTCCTGTAACTTTTCTTCATTTAGCAAAGGAAGGTTCTGTTGTCAATGGCTTGAGATTCTACTGCTTGTCAGTAACACAGGAAACCCTTGCAGAATTTCTGGGTGTGTTCCTAGGTTCTTGGTGGGCAACATCCTCTTGGGTTTCAGAGAAAGCCAGAAAGCTTTGCATGCTTCCTCCAGGGTGAGCTCACCTGTGAACCTCCAAACATTATTGGTCTTCAAATCCCAGTGCCGTCTCTGGCCTTGCTGTCTGGGGCTGCTGGGATTTGGAGTCCTGCAACATCTGAACAGCCACAGGTTAGCTACTCCTGACCTAAGGTAAAGGTAAAGGGACCCCTGACCATTAGGTCCAGTCGTGGCCAACTCTGGGGTTGCGGCGCTCATCTCGCTTTATTGGCCGAGGGAGCTGACGGACAGCTTCCTGGTCATGTGGCCAGCATGACTAAGCCGCTTCTGGTGAACCAGAGCAGAACACGGAAACGCCGTTTACCTTCCCGCCGGAGCGGTACCTATTTATCTACTTGCACTTTGACGTACTTTCGAACTGCTAGATTGGCAGGAGCAGGAACCAAGCAAGGGGGGCTCACCCTGTCGCAGGGATTCGAACCACCGACCTTCTGATTGGCAAATTCTAGGCTCTGTGGTTTAACCCACAGCGCCACCCGCGTCCCCTGACTTACTTTCATGCTAAACCCTTGCCAGCTGTCATGTTACCCTTTAGATCCAGTTGAGCCCCACTGCTGCTCAGACTGACACGAGCAAGTTTTCATTTGCCCTCTTCTAGGCATCAGAACCTTCTGACCATAGCTGCTTGTGAGAGTCATTCAACTTTATTCCCTCAGGAAATGCCACAGTGCCTGCCGCCCAAATCCAGCATTCCTTGAGATAGGTGATAGGTGAATAGGAACAGCATCGCTGTAGAGAGTGGGGCACCCAAGAATCGGCCAGCCCTCCTTATATCCTCACCCCTTAACTACACAACAATCCAAACATCAGGTGCTGGGCTTGTGGTCAGAGGATCTACTGCTTCTTGTGACTTCTAGGGATCCTAACCCACAGGACGCTACGCTTGCCAGAATGGTAGGAAGTACTTTCCTTGGTTAAATGGGCTTTTGGAGTGACAGCTACACTATAGGAAGCTCTCAAGCCGTCCCAGGTGTGAATACTTGAGGAATTCGAGCTTTACACATTCCAATATGAACTGATTTGTAGCATAGCTTCAGTAAGCACCAACTTCCATACTTCCCCAATATTCAGATGTTTGTTGTTGTTGTTGTGTAGTCGTTTAGTCGTGTCTGACTCTTTGTGACCCCATGGACCAGAGCACACCAGGCAGTCCTGTCTTCCACTGCTTCCCGCAGTTTGGTCAAACTCATGCTGGTAGCTTCGAGAACACTGTCCAACCATCTCGTCCTCTGTTGTCCCCTTCTCCTTATGCCCTCCATCTTTCCCAACATCAGGGTCTTTTCCAGGCAGTCTTCTCTTCTCATGAGGCGGCCAAAGTATTGGAGCCTCAGCTTCAGGATCTGTCCTTCCAGTGAGCACTCAGGGCTGATTTCCTTCAGAATGGAGAGGTTAATCTTCTTGCAGTCCATGGGACTCTCAAGAGTCTCCTCATCAATTCTTCGGCGATCAGCCTTCTTTATGGTCCAGCTCTCACTTCCATACATCACTACTGGGAAAACCATGGCTTTAATTATACGGACCTTCAGATGTAGTTTTTGGCTAAAAAAAGAGTAAAGTATTTTGAAATGTGTATTTTGAGAGAGAGAGAAATTAATTAATTAAATGTATTTAGAAGTGGTAACAAGAACTGAAAAACAGAAACAGGGCAGATTTCTGAATGAACACATGCACAAGTGGCATGGGCTGAAAATAGACTCATTTGTACACCGCTAGTTCCTAGGGGATCCCACCTAGGGGGTTCTATTAAACTCAGTCCTCTACACTGAGGATGCAGGATATCTCAGCAAACTTGGTCTCCCACAAACAGACATTGAAGCGGAACGTGAATCAGTACTTCCACCTGGGATTTGCCTTGAACTGTTCTGCCTCTTCTCCCGCTGAAGGGAAGGTTGTAAATAATGCTACAGAGTTTACTGTCATTTCTTAAACTACAGTGTGTTGTAAGAAGTACTTCAGGCAGAGATGTGTGAACACAGCCGCTGCCACCACAACGCATCAAGAATTGTCCCTGGTATTTTCAAAAAACCCTTTTTTGCTGCCTATTTAATGCCTTGGATCTTTTCCCCAAGCAGACATTTCCACATTAGCCTTGATATTTTGCTCTAGGCAAAATTTGCCCGCAACTCTTAACTGTAGATAAGACTTATTAAGTAAAGAAAAGACCAGAAATGGCAGAATGAGCAATTTATTTCATGCACTAACTTGAAAGTACTGGGGTTTCTAATTGGGCTTGATTTTTAATGAGCAAAATTACATCAAAATCAGTTAAAGCAGAGTTCAGCGTTCAGTTACCTACATGTTTCACTGAAAGCCTTTTCAGGCAGGCAGTGAATCATGTCAGTTAGTGTGGAGAGGATAGAAGAAAGGCTTTTGTGCTCAAGGGCTTCTGCTGCTGAGATTCTGGGTATCTTTTTTTATATTCATTTTTAAAAAGCAGTACTCTAGCCCTCTTTGTCCAGGAGAAAATGGAATGTGCCTCAAAGCTGCACATTTGAAAGGAGAAAGAAAAATATATTCAGGAGCCTGCATGTATTATGCCTTCAGATCCCATGATTACAAAGTCTATTTGAAGTTTTCGAAGGCGTACTTTGTAATTTTGAACTTCTGGGATGAGCAGCTCAGGCATTCTTTCTCAGAGCATCTGATTGGAAAATTCACCTTTCCAGGAAGCAGGGACTCATCATATTTGATATGAAATTGTTGCCTGTTAATACTTGTCACCCTTTTTCTCTGTTCAAAGCTGTGCACCACCTTTTTCACTGTTAAATTCAGATTAAAAATGAGGTTTCCAGCTTTAATCAGTAGATTAATCAAGTAGCACTTGGAACTGACGCATGTGGGGAGAAGAGTTTTAACTATTCCCTCCCCAGAAATGATCCCCGTGAATATTCCTCCATGTGGCGATTAGTAAAGGTAAAGGGAATCCTGACCATTAGGTCCAGTCGTGACCGACTCTGGGGTTGGGGCGCTCATCTCGCTTTACTGGCCGAGGGAGCTGGCCTACAGCTTCCAGGTCATGTGGCCAACATGACTAGGCGAACCAGAGCAGCGCATGGAAACGCTGTTTACGTTCCCGCCGGAGCGGTACCTATTTATCTATGTGCACTTTGATGTGCTTTCAAACTGCTAGGTTGGCAGGAGCAGGGACTGAGCAACAGGAGCTCACCCCATTGCGGGGATTCGAACCACCAACCTTCTGACTGGCAAGCCCTAGGCTCTGTGGTTTAACCCACTGTGCTGCCCGCGTCCCTTGTGGGCAAAACCTCCCATTGACCCACAACCTTGTTGACAATTCTGTGCATTACCCATTTAACTCAATGTGTAGTTAAGCCCATACTGCAATATTTGCACAGAAAGAAAAAGTCAAGAAAGAAGCCCATAACTTTGAAAAGTTGACACTGTGCGTGTTTACTCAGAATTAAGTCCTGTTGAGTTAATGGAACTTGCTTTCAGACAAGTGTGCACAGACCTGCAGCCATACCATCATTCTGGATCAGTCTGTAAAGGTGGCTGGGTGTGTTGATGCACAATGGCTGTCTCGTTTTTCTACTCAGCGAGATCAGAAGTGACCGGTTAAAATTATTTTCCAGACACAAGCCCTTGTTGTTTCTGCCATTCTTGGGAAGAGAGTCTCCACACAGCTCTTTGATGTTCTTCCTAACGCACAGGTTTCCCTTAATGTGGAGGGATCCTCTCACGGCTTTTGAACTGCCGTGACTTTGCTTCTCAATAAACCAGATGCCAGTTCACAGAGGACAACGCCCCCTCCTTTGTAATGCTTATAACAGATATGGGCAGCAAGAAAGCTCCATTTTATAGCATGAAGTGGGAGAGGAAATTATCAGTTGCCTTGAACTGGGGGGGTGGGGATGTCCTTGCCAGAGTGGCTTTTGTTTGATCGCTAACGTTAATGAACATTTCCCTCTCTTCTCCACTCTTATTTTCCCATTTAAGTACATGCACTTTAGGCTGAGTTCTCACTGAGATGATAAAACTGCGTGTGGGCTGCACAGGGCAGATTGCAAGTGGGAGGGGTTCACATGAGTCACCTGTCCTGCTTGCTTACTTACTTACTAAATAAATAAATTCCCTGCATATTGGAAACTGGCCTTTCAGGGAGAAGGCTAGACCTCATCTCTTAGAGGGTGTTTTGTTTTGTTTTGTTTTGTTTTGGTATAGAGGAGCATTTAATCAGTTGAAGCGAGGGTTTTCTACCCTAGCAAGAACCAGGCCTTACTGGACTCAGAACAGTTCCACCTACAGTGGTGCCCCGCAAGACGAACGCCTCGCAAGACGGAAAACCCGCTAGACGAAAGGGTTTTCCGTTTTGGAGGCGCTTCGCAAAACGAATTTCCCTATGGGCTTCCTTCGCAAGATGAAAGCCCATAGGGAAATCTCTGGGACAGCGGGGAAGTGCAGCGCGTCTTCCCCACTGTCCTCGGACCTCCTCCGAAGGCTGGTGGTGGGGCAGAGAGACCTCCTCCCGCCGCCAGCCTTCGGAAGGCTGCTCCGAAGGCTGGCGGCGGGAGGAGGTCTCTCCGCCCCACCGGCAGCCTTCGGAAGGCTGCTCCGAAAGCTGGCGGCAGGAGGAGGTCTCTCCACCCCACCTCCGAAGGCTGGCGGTGGGGCAGAGAGACCTCCTCCCGCTGCCAGCCTTCGGAAGGCTCCTCCGAAGGCTGGCGGTGGAGCGGAGTGACCTTCTCCCTGCGCCAGCCTTGGGATGGCTGTCCTGAAGACTTGCGGTGGGAGGAGGGTTTTCCTTCCCACCGCCAACATTCAGAATGCTGTTCTGAATGTTGGCGGTGGGGAGGAAAAACCCTCCTCCCACCGCAAGCCCCGGGAACAGAGGAGAAGCGCTGCGCGTCTTCCCCTCTGTTCCCGTACCTGTCCTGAAGGCTTGCAGTGGGGAGAAAAGCCCTTCTCCGCACCGCCAGCCTGGCAAGCGGTTTCCATAGGAACGCATTAATTGATTTTCAATGCATTCCTATGGGAAACCGTGCTTCGCAAGACGGAAAACTCGCAAGAAGAAAAAACTTGCGGAACGAATTAATTTCGTCTTGCGAGGCACCACTGTATATTATTCAGAATAAGATTATAGACTGAGAATAGACGAGAGAGGGACATATTTTTGAATGTGCACCCACATTAAAAACAGCAACACCTCCCAGCGTGTAATGAACTATCTCACCAGGGAGAAAGGATCTCTGACACGCATGGACAGGGTGTGAGTGTTGTGTTTTTGTTTTACATCAATAGTATGTCATCCACACATACAAAGTGATGCAAAACAGAATTGTATTGTCTCTGTCTACCACTTTGGTCAGTGTCATGTGTATTATTATTATTATTATTATTATTATTATTATTATTATTATTATTTCTATAGTGCCATTTATCTCTAGATCTCAGGGCTCTTTAGGCCTCCTTTGGTTTCATTTCTGCAAATGAACATTTTAGGCCAAGGTGGGGGAAAGTTTTGAGTCCACCTTCTATCTTGCTCATCCTTTTGGGGGGCTGCATGCAGGTGGGGAGTAGGAGCCAGAAGCAAAAGGTGGATAACACCAGAGGCAAAATGCTCTATTCCAGCCACACAAAAGTCAGAGGTTTACAACGCACACAGACACACATATATTTCCACCCAGCCAAACAATATATCCTAGTTCAAGGATACGTTTCAGCTGGGCAAAAGCCGTTGAGAAGTGTGCAGAGCAGGACTAGTGAGAGGTGCAACTTAGGGAGCAGAGCATGGACTTCCAATAGTCCCATGGGCCACAGAGGGGCCACAATAAGCCCCTGAGCCTGAGGTTTTCCACCCCTGGATTAGGCCTGCGTCAAATTGCTTGTACCTGCTTGCACAGTAAAGTATGGAAAACCTGTGCATGGCTTGTTTGCTTCAAGATGAGGATAATTTTTTTATTTTAGAATACCTGGACAGAGGGCTTTGGCCTTCTTCTCTTCAGTGTTTAGTATTACAGCAGGACCACCCTAGTCAGTAGATCTAATTTGTTCTCTTAATAGATCTAATTTTATAAATCTCAAGTTAGAAATTACAGACATATATATAATATTTTTGCTTATCAATGCAGGTCAACAAGAGAATGCCACCCAGAAATCTTGCCTTGATGAAATCTGGAGAAGAACAAAGAGTGTGTATTGACAAATTCAGCAACAACATCATAAGGAAGCCTGTCATTCAGAATACTCCAAGTGATCGTACTTTGCACAATCCTCCAGGCCCTCCTTTGGCCGGCCCGTTGAGTCTTGAAAGCAGTGCAGAGAGAAATGTCGCCTTCAGTAATGCGGCATTTCTGAATGATATGGGTGCACGGGAGAATGGAAATGAAGTGGCCAGCAAGGAGAAGATATCCTTGCCATATCTGGGCCTCTGCCACAATTCATCCTTTTTGAGTGACAGATGCGTTGGCTCTGCTGTGGACTCCGTGGGATACTCTCCCATCCACCAAAGAGAGGAAGCGTCACTTTCAGAGAGAGCTGGTATGTTCAATTCTTCTGACTTAGAAAGTGAAGGCGGGGAGTACTGCTCCATCACAGACTATTGCAAAGAGTCTCCTGCCCACCAGGGGTTTGACAATACCAAAACCAAAGAGGTGTGGCATGAAAAACCTGTTTCAAAACTTCAGGCACCAGAGGCTGTGACAAATGCAAGAACTGAGTCCGTAGAGGTGAGTTTCAGTGAAGGGGAAAGCAGAACCTTGAATTCAGACTTTCAAAGGGGGGAGAAGCATCCGCCACACAGTTATGTATACAACCACTTATGTTCCGAAACGGACACATTGGTATTTCCCTCAGATACTGGCCGTGGCCCCTGTGGTTCGCCCAAGGGAAATTATTGCTGTCCTTCGGTTAGAGAATCAGATCAGACCGTAGGCAGGCGTATAGAAAATGCAAGTAATTCCGCAGAGCAACAGCTTTCCTGTGAAGCAGCCTCTCAAAATGAGCCTATCTATGCTGAGAGCACGAAGAGGAAAAAGTCGCAGCTAAATAATGCCAACACGCATGCAAGGTGTGATGCCTTGGCTTATAGCCCCTGTAAAGATAAACAAGATGGCCTCTGGAGAGGGAAAGCTCTCCACTTGGACTGCGAAAGAGAGTTCCAAGAATCTGTCACGCAGGTACCAGCGACTATTACCATTGTGGCGGCCCACACAGAAGATGACAACCGGACTATTTTCCTTAGCAGTCCAGACTCAGCTGTCGGGGTCCAGTGGCCAAGTCCTAGCCCCACTTCTAATTCAGATGCTAGGAAAACATCCCCTTTCTTCGAATACAGAGAAATGCCTCAAGCAAGCAGCGAGATGAGCTCAGTGGAAAATGATCCAGGTCTTCAGTCCCAAACAACTAGCAGAAATGGGAGTGGTGAGACTCCTGCTATTCCCCCAAAATTGTCCAAAGGGAGCCCGCCTAGAGGAGAGGGGCCTTTCACACAGTCTGTAAGTTCTTTTGTGGCAGAGACTTGTGATGGCGACGGCCATCGGGGTCTTGACATTCCAAAGAACGGCGCAGATAGCACAATCTTTGAGCCCACATCATCCATATGCCCTCATACGAACAAAATCTCTCCAGAGGAGTCGAACAAAGGTCCAGCGACCTTGAGCTCTGAGAGGAGGCAGAAATACTACAATCTCTCCTGGAGCAGGCAGTGCAGGATAGAGGAAGAAGAGGAAGAAGAGCAGGGGTTCTTGAAAAGCACACCAGAGACGGAAACGGAGAACGGGGCAAGCAGTCCCTCAAGTATTTCTAATTGCCATCAGGGGGAGAAACACTCTGTCCAGGAGAACAAGATTGGAGGAATGAGCAAATCAGCATCTTTTGCCTTCGAGTTCCCTAAAGACAAGAATGGAATTGAGGAATTTGCACCACCGCCGCCACCTCCAAAGAAACAATCCAGGTACAGAAAAATATGTTTTGTGTGCATGCTTGTTGGTAGCTGTCAGATGGCCAGGGTGGTTGCTCACGAGTAACCAGGCAGGACTCCGACCTGTCTTTTACAGGTTTTATTTAGGTGCAAAACTACTGTATTTTTCGCTCTGTAAGACACACCAGACCATAAGATGCACCTAGTTTTTGGAGGAGGAAAACAAGGAAAAAATATTCTGAATCTCAGAAGCCAGAACAGCAACAGGGATCGCTGCACAGCGAAAGCAATGATCCCTCTTGCTGTTCTGGCTTCTGGGATAGCGGCGCAGCCTGCATTCGCTCCATAAGACGCACACACATTCCCCCTTACTTTTTAGGAGGGAAAAAGTGAGTCTTATAGAGCAAAAAATACAGTATTTACAGTGCAGAACCCCAAAGTTCACATCTGCCTCAATCGCTAGCAGAATCTGGGAGTGTTTGTTTCCTGGACCTCCCCCAACATAATAGCTTAGTCACCCCCAGCCTTTTCCTTCCCTCTTTGCGCTTTAGACTTCTGCGCAGGGTGGGCGGCAGAAGGGGCATGCTTCCCTCCTGGCTGGCTTGGCCAGAAGCGGTGCTGAGGCTCCCATCAGCATCCTCTGGTCCTTTCACCTCTTTTCTACTGGAGGTGGGCCTTTCCTCATCACCGGAAGAGGAGCTGCTTCGCAAGATTTTCGGAGGCTCCCTGTAACACAACTGCCCCTCTGTTTCCTGCCCCTGTTCCGATAACAGTTCCCTGACAGTAGTCAAAGATCAATAAGGTTGAGATAAGCGACAAAATCCAGGAGATAATTCTCTGTCCTTCCTCCTCCCCCCATAAATCCTGTCCTCTGGTGGAACTAATATAGATGTGTCCTTTAGCAGAAATTCCATATATATGAATGTTTCATATATATGGGATTTCATATACCGTATTTTTCGCCCTATAGGACGCACTTTTCCCCCTCCAAAAATGAAGGGGAAATGTGTGTGCGTCCTATGGGGCGAATGCAGGCTTTCGCTGAAGCCTGGAGAGTGAGAGGGGTCAGTGCGCACCGACCCCTCTCGCTCTCCAGGCTTCAGGAAGCTATCCGCAAGCCTTGGGAGCCCAGCGCAACTTCCTGCCGGGCTCCCAAGGCTTGCGGACAGCAGCCTGCAGCCCGAAACCCAGGGAGCGCGGGGCGGAGCGTGCCCCGGGCTTCGGGCAGATATCCGCAAGCCTTTGGAGCCCGGCGCGACTTCCTGCCGGGCTCCCTAGGCTTGCGGATAGCAGCCTGCTTCCCAAAGCCTGGAGCGCGCAGCAGAGCGCACCCCAGGCTTCGAGCAGATATCAGCAAGCCTGGGGAGCCTGGCGGGAGTTCTGGGGGGGAAATAAATTTTTTTTCTTTATTTCCCCCCAAAAAAAACTAGGTGCACCCTATGGGCCGGTGCGCCCTATAGGGCAAAAAATACGGTATATGGATTTGTCTAGCTGATGAAATATTCTTTAAATGGAAAAATTACATAAATGAGCTTTGGTATCTATACAGTTGTATCTTGGTTTTCGAACAACTTAATTCTTGAATGTTTTGGCTCCCAAACGTTGCAAACCCAGAAGTGACTGTTCCGGTTTGCGAACTATTTTTGGAAGCCGAACGTCCGATGGGTCTTCCGCGGCTTCTGATTGGCTTCAGGAGCTTCCTGCAGCCAATCAGAAGCCGCACTTTGGTTTCCTTATGTTTTGGAAGTTGAACAGACTTCCGGAACAGATTCCATTCAACTTCCAAGATACGATTGTATGTGCTAAATTATCACTTGGGGGGGGGTAGCAAAGTACTACCATCCCATTTACTGATTAACACAGGGCTTATCTATATAACAGGCTTAAATCTGTTCCATTGTCACAGCCTAAGTACCCTGACAATCTTAGTTATGTAAGGGGCTGCCAAAAGAGAATTTCTGCCTGCTCAGTCGCCTGCCTTTTGTGGTGTAACATGTAGAATAATTCCTAGTGCTGCTTGTGGAAAGTTCAGACGAACTTCTTACTTCACATGTGCAGAACTCTTGATAAGAAGGCTATACTCTGTCTTCCAAAGAGTCTTTAACACAGCAAGAAAACCCAGGAGGTCAGTTTCTGTATTTTAATTTTTATACAGTTGTAGGGAACAGTCTGAGTGCCCTTTCATGTTTGTGTGAATTCATGTTTGTGTAAAGTGAATTCCCACATGGTGTCGTCTAGCAGTTCCCAAACTAACCCCTGCCCAACTGATCAGTTGAAAATTGTTGAGGGTTTTGGGAAACTACTTAATGATTTTTGCCTTTAAAAAAAAGCTTTTATTGAATATTTTCTTGTGTTACGAAATAAACAAATAAACAGGGGAAAGTACATACTGTATAGCGTCTCCACTTTCGATTCATAGGGTCTTTTCCACAGTTCATTAATGTTCAGTATGGGACATTAATGCCATAGACAGGGGGAGAGAAGGGGAAAAGAAATGGGGGGGGGAGATATGGGGGTATTGTTCTATTGTGCTATTGCTTATTGCTAGTGTGGGGATTTGTGTCAGCATCATATGAGTAGGTCCTTTATTTATTAATATATTTATTTATCTTTATTGGCATTGCGAGGGGTTGGAGGATCCAGAGTTTGGTTGGTTGTATTCAGTTGGTTGCAATGTGGCTTATTTGTATGGCGTGGGGATGGGGGGGGGGACATTATTGGGTCAGGTTAGCCATATTGCTTATTTTTTTTGACCTGTTGTAGTTCCCAAAAAGCACTGTGCTGGTGGGTGCTGGATTAGTTTAATCATATTTTTATTGCTGCTTTTATTTCTTCTATATTGTACTTCATAGAACTCAAATTGTAATGTAAGAAATAAAAGCAATAAAAATACAATGAAATATCAGTATGAATATTTAATGCCACGAATGTGCAGCACCACAGTTTGGGAATCCCGGCGTTGTCCATTTTATCTGAGAGGGGGAAATGGAGGGTAACACCAATAAGCAGAAGAACAAGGACTTCACATGAGCTAGGAAATAGGAGGAAATAAGGAGGTGCGGGTGGCGCTGTGGGTTAAACCACAGAGCCTAGGGCTTGCCGATCAGAAGGTCGGCGGTTCGAATCCCCGCGACGGGGTGAGCTCCCGTTGCTCGGTCCCTGCTCCTGCCAACCTAGCAGTTCAAAAGCACACAGTGCAAGTAGATAAGTAGGTACTGCTCCGGTGGGAAGGTAAACGGCGTTTTGGTGCGCTGCTCTGGTTTGCCAGAAGCGGCTTAGTCATGCTGGCCACGTGACCCGGAAGCTGTACGCCGGCTCCCTTGGCCAATAAAGCGAGATGAGTGCCGCAACCCCAGAGTCGGCCACGACTGGACCTAATGGACCCTTTACCTTTAAGGAGATGCAGTAGCCCAACATAAAATAAAATGGAATCATAGAATAAAACTGGGTTGCCCCTGAGGAAGGGTTTCCCATACACACTGGGCCATAACCTTTCTTTATAGTAATCTGTCTCCTGGCACCTTTCCAGTTTCCTCTACCAATTTTACCCAGACCATTGCAGCCCTTCTCTTACGCACCATATGGAAAATTATTAAGACCTTTTTTCTGTCTTCCGGTCTTTGGTGGCTGATGCTCTGCAAATGTAGCATTTGAGTTAGGCCTCAAAACTGGGCTCTGAAACTTTTTTTTTTTAACTGTTTTGCTGATAGATAAAACGGATGCTTTTAATGATTCAGCAATGAATCAGTAACTTCTCTGGGATTCTTTCCCTCCAACGAAAGCAAAAACGCGGGGAGGGGGTGGGGCAGGGAAAGCAGATGTGTGTCGAAAAAAGCTTCACTTGCTCTGGAAAGATCTTCATTATATTTCTCTACGTGAATCTGTTTTAAACACTTGCCCTGCTGGGTTATTTTATCTCCAGCGGCAAAGAGGAAGTCATAACAAAAGGACTTTGACTAGTTGGAAGGTCAAAGATTGACTGTGGTTAAGGGGTAATGTTCTTAGGAGAGAGAAATGAGAACCACTGGAAGCAATTAATTGGAGAAATATGGCTCTCTTGCACAGAGATTATATGGGGCTTGTCCTTTGTTTTCCATGGGGAATTCCTCTGGGTGTCTGCACCACCCTTTGGTCAGAGGCTCCATTCTCATGAGAGAGAATAATAGTAGAGTTCACATAGTGGAGTTCCCCTGTCCATCGGTACATACACCCAAGACTTTAAAGTGTACAGATTTCTATCTGTATTTCAACTTCCCCTTGTGGGTTTGTAGGGATCAAGTATCTGGCCACCGTGACACATGCTGTGGTAAGATCTGGGCTGGGTTACTGCCATGCACTCTGCACGAGTTTGCTTTTGAATAGCATCCAGAAAGTTCATCCAGTCCAGAATTAGGCTTCTAACAAGAACTAGGCCTTTGCTCTTACGCCAAGAGAACTGCACCGGCTTCCCAGTTCGTTTACATGTTGAATGCTAGTGTTAAACTTTCATACTCTACGCTAGTGGAAGTCAAGAAAGTACCGTATTTTTCGCTCTATAAGACGCACTTTTCCCCCTCCAAAAATTAAGGGGGCATGTGTGTGCGTCTTAATGGAGCGAATGCAGGCTCCATGACTTCAGCGATAGCAACGCGAAGCCTCTGAAGCGCAGTGGGAGCGCTCCCGCCGTGCTCCCGCCGCGCTCCGGAGGCTTCGCGTTGCTTTCGCTGAAGCCTGGAGAGCGAGAGGGGTCGGTGCGCGCTGACCCCTCTCGCTCTCCAGGCTTCAGGGATAGCCGCCTGAAGCCTCTGGAGCGCAGCGGGAACTCGCACTGCGCTCCAAAGGCTTTGGGTTCCTTTTGCTGAAGCCGGGAGAGGGGTCGGTGCGCACCTGGCTTCGCTGGAGAGGTGCTGCGCAGCTTTCCCTCTCTGCGCAGCGCCGCTTCAGCGAAGTGGGAGGAGAAATGGAAGGGGCTCCATTTCTCCTGCCGCTTCGCTGAAGGGGCGCTGAGCAGAGGGGGGGAGATTTTTTTTTTTTTGTTCTCCCCCTCTAAAACAAGGTGCGTCCTATTGTCGGGTGCGTCCTATAGAGCGAAAAATACAGTATATCGGGATCTGCTGATAGATCTCTTGAGTGATTTACAGTAGGTTTTGCTGAGTTTCCGACTCCCAACTATTTAACAGTAACAGCAACGGAAAGGCTCTCCTTCCTCCTCTCTAACTGGATTGCTGGTATGAGGAAAGTTTAGAAGGAAACCAGGAGTGGGTTTTGGGTGAGCTCGGCGCAGCCAGCCTTTCGGTAAAGTGGGGTGGAGCAAACTGCTTTGGTGTTAGATCTGGACTCCCCTGGGAGAGGTGGCGGATCCATCCGCTGCTGCCTCCTCATCCGCTGGCCTCCTCCTCCCCCACTCCTGCAGATCTCCTTTTGGAGCATTGTGCTGTTACAACCATAGCTGTCAACCGTCCCTTATTTGGCGGGAAACTCCCTTATCCCAGCGCCGTGTGCCGCTGCTGTCCCTTATTGATGATGTCCCTTAAATTTCCTGGGTTTCATGCTCGCCCGGCTCGGGAGGGAAGCAGCGGCTCAGGGTCCTCCGCCGCGCGAGAGAGCGTGCGCTGGCGCCATCGTCCTGGCGCGAGGAGGTGGCCTGAGGGAGGAGGAATAGCAAAGTCCCTTATTTTGGCTGCTGATCCCTTATTTTTGAGGCTGCTGGCCCCTTATTTTCAAATCTGTAAGTTGACAGCTATGGTTACAACTTCAGTGTGATTTTAAAAATGGAGACCTACAAGGAAGGAAGGGCCACAACAGGTGCATGGCACAGTGCAGTGCTGGTGTCATGAGCAGGGAAGCACAAATACTGAAACAAGGGCCTCCCCGATCCATTATTCACAATGGTCTCTTGCCTCTCACGTCATCCATTCCTTTTTTACCTTCTGAATTGTTTTGGAATAAGCCTTGATGCAAGGAGAGTTAGGAGCCTTGGTTTTTATCTCTAAATGCCCTTCCGTTCCACACCTGGACAAGACTAGTTCCTGTGAGAGGCTTACTCCCAAACCGCCATAATGAAAGATGTATCTATTTTATCAGCCATCTACTCGGTCGCAACCGTTGGAGTCTAACCTGCATCTCAAATTGGGCTGTGATCTTCACACCCCTTCAAAACCTGGCTGTTTCTGGCTTTTTATTGAACCAGCTCAGTTCTCAGTGCTTCTAAGGAGACCAACAGGCCTAAGCCATGTCTACTCAGGAGTAAGACCACTGATTTCAGTGGAATTTGCGCCTTGAAGTTCTAGTATAAAGAACAAAAAAAGAAGAGATCTCACAAGCTTCAAGTTCTGTCCTACAAGGTCTGGATCTAGGACATTTCCCCCGCATTTTGGTCTTAGGGTAGAGCCTTGCTCCACATGATGATGATAATGGTGTTGTGTCACGTAAGGGCTTAGGTTTGCAAATAATTCCCATTTCTGCTTTTCTATAGATTGTGGGGGGATGGACAGAAGTGGTTTTCCTGGTGGGGCAGAACGACAGTGCCCAATTGCACTGTGACAGCCCCATCACTTGTGCACTGACTCACTTCCACAGAAAGAAGAAACTACAGAGGGGTACCCAATGTGGTACCTTGCAGTTGTTGTTGGACTACAACTCCCATGATCCCTGACCGTTGGCCATGATGCTAAGTGGGGCTGGGAGTTATAGTCCAACAACATTTGGGGAACTGCTCCTGTATCCAGTCACAAACCAAAACCCCTGCATGAGAGCTACATTTTTATTTTTTAAGCTCCTAGGTTGCATCTTCTGTCTCCAAACTGAAATCCGTGAACACTTGAATGAACAAATTAAATTTAAATTATGCCCTGTAATTCTAGATATGACCGTTCTGAATTTCTAAACTGTTAGGTTGCGATGAAGGGGGAGAAGGAATGTTGTGAGAGAACCTTTGTCTTGATGAATGGCCCACGAGCGAGTAATCTCCGCAAAAGATAATCACCCATTTTGTGTTAAGCGGTGGAAAGGGAGGGTCCGCCTTTGTGTGTTACCCTGAAATATGCCACAGGCAACACTTAAAGAAGGAAAAGGTTCACTGTGAGAGATGGAAAGTAATTGACCACCACTTAGTTATTTTTAGCACTTAAAGCCACGACCCCTTTGGAAAGGGAACTGTAGAACAACATTAAAAAATAATGATTGGCAATATGTACATCTTCAGCCTTTCTACCTTCTAGATCCAAATTCATACTCAGATTAGGTTTATAACTTAAATTAAGGAATACGGTTATAGATAAGTGTGCACTTAATTTGGGAGTAAGTCAGTAGGACCTCTAAATATATGTGTACAGGTATAGGTTTGTTTGGGCTGCATACATTTATTTCCTTGTGTGTTGTAAGTCCTTCGTTTCTTTCAACTTCAAATGGCTTTTTCAGATGATCTCTCCCCCACCAGTTTACCTAGAGAGAAACTATGGGTCAGCCTTGAATGTGTGCTCTTCCCTCTTTAAAGAGGTTTCAGTCTTGCAGATTCAAGGTGATCCCAGCCTTTGTCCAGGTAAACATGGGATTTTATGGTGAGGGTGAGGCAGGGGAAACATCATATAAGCCCAAGTTCTCTTCCAGTCGGTCGTCTGCTCACAATTCTGAAGAGTGATCAGTAACTCCAGGGTAGCTCCCAAGGTTCAATTATCCCAAATTCATGGATGGGGAACCTCAGGCCCAGAGGCCAAATATGGCTGCCCAGGCCTTCCTGTGAGTCATCTGGAACTTAGCAGCCCTGCTTTGCACCCTCCTTAGATGACCATGGCTGTAATATGTCCTTGAACTCTGATAATGTCTCCTGCTTGCCTGAATGGAGGATGAAGAGGTGTGTGAGAGAGTGTGTATAGAAGCCAGCTGTCAAGGGGGTTTCCCACCCAAAGAAATGCACATGGCACATAGTTAACTAACTATTGTCAAAGATAACACAGTTCTGGATTCCTATGCACACTAATCTAGATTCTAGGCATTTATTCCCGGATCCATGCTCTCTGGCGCAGTTGCAGCAACCAGGGACCTCTCGCCCTCCACCGGTTTATGTACCTTCCCCCGACGGGCTGCACACGTGCAGCCGGAGACTACGCCTGCATAGAAACTTCCTCTGCTCTTCCCTTTTCAGTCCCCTCCTGGTTCTGGGAGACACTGGTGCAGAAGAGGGTGGGGAAGCACCTGGCCCTTCACTTGCCTGACCTACCTTTTCCTCTGACCCATCCTGTGCTCCATGCTCCAGCTCTGAAGCTTCTCCTGCCTCTGACTCTTGCCTCCTAGCTGGTATAGTTCCCTGCAAATCACTGACCCCCTCTCCCGAATCAGACCCTTGCCTGCTTTCCCATCCGTGTCCTGTCAGTCCATCACACTAAGCCAACTGTACAAAGGTAAAATTCAGAGTTCCTTCAATAGAGGTGGTAGAATTGTGCACGTACATAACAGCTCCCTGTGTTGGGGATGTCTTAGTACATGTATATGTCTTTCATTTTTGCTTTGCTATCTGGTTTGCTTTGTTAATACCTAGCAAATTATGTGTAGAAATGAAATTTATAAATTACCGTATTTTTTGCTCTATAAGACTCACTTTTTCCCTCCTAAAAAGTAAGGGGAAATGTGTGTGCATCTTATGGAGTGAATGCAGGCTGCGCAGCTATCCCAGAAGCCGGAACAGCAAGAGGGATTGCTGCTTTTGCTGTGCAGTGATCCCTCCTGTTGTTCTGGCTTCTGAGATTCAGAATATTTTTTTTCTTGTTTTCCTCGTCCAAAAACTAGGTGCGTTTTATGGTCTGGTGCGTCTTATGGAGCGAAAAATACGGTATTTCTATTTAGACTGCCTCTGCTGGATACTTCCAAGTGAGAAGTAGGAAGGCCCCTCAATAATGTCTGGACTTGCTGCAGTGTGCCAGGCATGTTGCTGTGTGCCCATCACAACACAGATCCAGCTCAGAATATTTTTTTTCTTGTTTTCCTCCTCCAAAAACTAAGTGCATCTTATGGTCTGGTGCGTCTTATAGAGCGAAAAATACGATATTCAGTTCTCTTGGGGAAATCCCACAAGATAAAACCTTAGAAGGAAAGGGGGATCCCCACCCCAATGGAAAATGCCCTGTCATTAGCAACAGAAGTTTAGATTAGGCCCCCTCAAAAAATATAAGGCTCTATAGTTTTGAAAAGGATCTTTGCTTTATTCACATGTAGAAATCCCTTGGTCTAGATATGTCCACATTTGTGTTGATTCATTGGCCTTGGTTAGCAGAGAAGAAGCAGTGCCATATATACTTTGGAAAGCACAGGAATATAATTGTGCCAGTTCTCCCACCTAGGTTCTGCAAAAGTGTCAAACCTGGCACCCCATCTCCTCCAAATTTTCCTGCACACCCTCAGGCGCTGTGTATTTGGCATTGCTCGTGACTGTAAACTATAACAGAAGAAGGAAAACTTTAGCACACTTTCCATATTTTCAGGGGAAATGTACTTCTTTCATTTGTTGATAATGAAATGTGGGGAGTGGAGGAGGTTATGAATCCAAATGAGGGCTGCTGACCTACTTGAGAGTAAACCTAATTGAATTCATTGGGATTTAGGAGTAGGCGGGTATAGAATTGCACCTTTGGAGTGTTTGGTAATGTTCGCTTGGCTCACCTCAAAGGTGCCAAGAACTCCACTTGTTTCAAGAACCACACTTGACTGGAACTTTTGTCTCAAGCTGTGCAAACAAAATGCATGTTGTTCCAGTTTTTTTATGAGCAAATGGTTTTTGGGATAGTGAAATACAGGAAGGGAAGAAATCAGTTTCTACCTATCTTTTATTTAGGTTTCTGTACTTTAAATATGTTACACACTTGAACTGAATGTGACATCAGAGAACAGGATTTGATCATTTTTGAGGTGGAAGAGATTTTATAGTCAAGTCTATGACCGAGGCTGGAGTGTGCTGTTAGTTTCATTGCATTCTTCTGACTTTACAAGCTTGGTAATACAATATTTATTGGACTGGTTGTTACAAAAGTACAAGCTTTTTCATTTCACAAACCTCTTTTCCAGGTATAGAAAGGGAAATTTTGTCTATAAATGAAAAGGGATGCCAACTTCTTCGTATGAATTGGTGTTAAGAGAAGGTTAGAGGTGTGCAGCCAATCTTTTGGCTGGTAAATTTCAACACATATTAACCCTGCTCAGTTGGAGGAAGACCATGGAAAACTATTTTTTCACTTTGTCCTTGATGCCTGCTCTCTTGTGCACATACTTTCTTGGTTCACACATAACAATAAACCATGGTTTATTAAACCATGACTTACTAGTGATACCCTGCCCAGCACCTTACCACCAACAAACCTCAATCTGAAGACATGGCTTGCTGCCAGCTTACAAGACTTTGTCAGTTTTAAGTATGGCTTGGAGTTACATGTGAACCCAGCACCCTTAATCATGGTTTGTTTCACCACCGCACCTCGAAAGCTCACCAAACCTCAAAGGCAAGAGGCATGAGCAGCTGGAGAACGAATAGCACTTAGAGCAACAACAAAAGAACAAGCTATGGCTTGTGTCATCATCTGTGCAACATATCATGGTTAACTCATGGTTTGTTAAGCAAACCATGGCTTAAGGAAACCACGGTTTAGGATGATGACTAAACCAGGCCACTGAGTCCATGTTGTAGAGCTTGAACAACCATTCAACCCTTGTCCAATCAACAGCTAAACAGCCAAGCTTGTGTCAATTATCTCCCTCAAGAGCACACTCACATCTTTAAAAGGTAACTTGATAAATGGCTCTGTTAGTGATTGTATTAAGGTGTCAGAAGCACTCTTGATTTGCTGTTTTCCAGAGAGTAGTCCTGTTGTTGGAATCACAGTAAGCATTTTGCCACACTGCTAACTCCCTTGTGTTTCTGTAATGCTAACATGCAGAATATAATCTCGCACAAAATTTGAAATTTGTTATGCCGGTTGGCCTTCCCATGCTTTCTGCCATTTTGCTCTAAGCTAAAGCCTAGGAGCACAGAGTAGGCAGTGGAAATGCCACCTTGATGGCAAACACTAAAGAAGCTTTCACGGCTTTGCAAGACTCCTGGAAAGAAGTACAGGTTGTTTAATTGTATCGCAAATGGAAAAGAAAAGGTCAGTTTGAGAACTGTACATTAAAGCAAAACAATACCAGTAAAATTACACCACTTGGTTTCCAGTACAAGAAACGGTGAGTCTTTCAGCAACTCATTTCTTAGACAAGAAAAGGGAAGGGTAACACCCTGGGAAACTGGATAAGAATTCCTGTGATTCTTATTTAGGCAAGACACAGTTGGGAGTTTTGGACTTGGCTGGCAAGTCCGCTCTGTTTATTAGCAAAAATCCCCATGAAGTATCATTATGTTTTGCTCGTTTTCAGTTCCAGTATGAAAAAAAAAAAGCATAGATGATCCCTGTGTTTTCACCCCCTCTCTGCCCACCTGGTGAACACACTGATCCATCCTCTTGTTACCTCCAGTCTCACCCTTGAACTCTTGTAACTCTTGTAACCTTTATCATCTCTCAGTCTTCTCACCTCTGTCCAAAACTCCCCTTTCCAAAAAAACCCATTGCTTATCATTGCTCTGATCGGGTGATGCACCTCCTTCAGTCCCTGCTTTAGCTTCCCGTCACCTTCTGTATCTGTCATGAATTCTGTTCTCACCTTTTGAGGACACTTTGGCTGGTATTTCCCTGTCCTACCCACTGAGACTCTCTTATTCGAGCAAAAAACGGTACAGGCTCAGCAGGAGTTCAAGAACAGGGCAGGAAGCTCAGAATTGGACAGAAGCAACGAAGATGTCCCAACAAGGTTTCCATGCCCTGCTCGCCAAGCTTTTAAAGACGAGGCATGGTGTGCTCATTTGCAAGTCTCGCTCGCCTTGCAGGATTGTGTGCTCCCCTGGGGTAGGCAGGCCTGCTCCTATGACGGTGGCTACTGGTTTTAGGTGACAAGACTGCACCCTCCTGTTCAATTGCTTCTGCCTTCTGCCTTCCTCCTTCCTCCCTCAGCCTCCACTGAGGCTCTCTGCTCTGCAGGAAGGCCAGGGACGACAACCACCATCCCTGCTCCCCTTTCCAAAGCAGCTGAAGATGGGGCAGATCCCTCTCCCTCTGACCCAGTTCCTCATCATTCAGTCTCATCCCCCAACCAACTATTCCTTTCTCCTCCTGCTGCATCAGAGACTGCCAGCCCAAACACAGATCCCAACAGCTCTGTGGGGCTCATGGCATGAATCTCAATTGCCACATTTTCTTAAAGTTATCCTCATTTTGTAATTTAGCATTACAGATACTGTACCTCTCCTCCCCCTTCCCTACTTCCCTGACTTTCATCTCTGCTGTTGAAATTTCAGATGGAAAGCTCTCCTGAGCAGGGGTTGCTTTTGTCCTCCCCAATCCTCCAGCCCGTGTGTGTGTGTCCCTGAAAAGTGCCATGTATATTTATTTGTTAGATGAAAAATAAACAATACTTTACAGAGAGTGCTGGAGGTTATTATCTGGTGTGGCAGTAATAGGCAAGGCCAAGAGCGGCTGTTCCCCAAGCAGCGATGATTTCTGTTTCTGTTTTATCCCCTATTCAGAAAGTGCATTTTGTATAAGGCACCAGGGCAGTGGGAATAAAGAGAGCTCTCCTCGCATATATGACTTCACAACAATCAGGGCTGTACTTTGCAAATGCAGCTAGCTAGCTTCTGAAAAGATTTCCAGTCCTGAAATTGCGCCACTGAATGCTTATGTTGCTCTGCCAGTGTTGATGTTAGGATGTCAAACCCTCCTGAGCAAAAGTTTGATCTGGTATTGCACCATTTACTGGGATGGTAAGTTAGTCTGATCTGGTTTTAAACCATTTGCTGGGGTGGTATGTTACCTATGGTTAGCAGGTTCCAACTATTTTTGTGTTGTTGTCTTTTGCTTTTTTAAGTATTTTTTTTTTTAAATCGGTATCATGATTTTTAATAATTTAGTTAGTTGCTTTGTAGATCATTACATTGCAAAGTCACAATGCACGTATTTTAATAAATAGATATTAGCATGGATAGATAACATGGATTTTGAAAGAGACAACTTAGACGTGCTTACCTGGAAGTAAGCCCTATTGAGCTGGTTGGGAGTGGCACCCAAGAAAAAGTTGCATTGGATTGATCCATTTAATATATTCGTTTCCGAAAAATCAGGAACTAATAATTTATTACAGAATTGATAATATGTTGTGTGTAGATTGTGTGTCAGAGAAAGAGAAGCCCTGAATGAATCTTGGATATGGAAAAGGTTATTGGATAGGGAAATGTGTGCCTTCTCATTTATGATTTATTTGGCGTTCCTGCATTGCAGAGGGTTGGACTAGATGACCCTTGGGGTACCTTCCAACTCTAAAATTCTCTGTTTCTATGATTCTAATCCTAACCCTTAAATGAAGCTTAAGATGTGCTTGATAACGAGGCCAATTTAGAGGAAAATAGAAAATTGTATTAAGGATTATTGCTTATAATATGAGGTGCAACTATGAAAGGAGGCTTCTGTAACGTTAATTCCTGCGGGGTCTTTTTGTATATTTTTCTTAAGCTCTGACTATGTTGGAGATAAGAGTTAAAAATATGAAAGTTTAAATTATCTGTCTCTTGCCTGTTATATCAACACGAAGGGGCTGTTTCATTATAGAATATAAAAAAGTGGCAAAATTTCTCTGTGTTTGTCTATTAGACATTTTTTGTTTTCTGTTGTCCGCTTTAAACAAAAAAACGATTTGCTTAAATATGGTTCCCTGACTAACCAACAGCCAAGATAGCTAACAAAATCCAACATAAACAAATATAAAACCACAACAAGCTTGCTAAAAATATGAAAAAGCAAACAGTCAAGCAAAAAGAAAGCAGCAGCAAAACACAACAGTCTACGTAGTACTGAAGTCACTTGCATTATCCTTCCAATGCCATCCAAAATAGCCAACTTGCTCAAAGACCAGTAATGATAGGTCAGTGGAGGGTGTTCCACAATTGTGGTGCCATGACCCAGAAGGCTCTGTATAATCCGCTCATCAGACATTGTAAGATGGAGGGCTGTGGAGAAGGGTCTCTGAAGTATCCTGTGTAGTCTGGCTCACCTTAACACCATTAGAACTGGGGTGACCCTCCAGATGTTTCTAGCTTCCACCCCCCATCATGCCTGATCATTGACCACACTGGCTGATGGAAGTTGGATTCCTAACACCTGGAGGGACAAAGGTTCTCCATCTCTGCATTAGAATGAAACCTTCAGGTTTCTGCCATTCCAAAAAAACACACACAAAAAACCCAGCAATCCACAAAACATAATTGGACATATGTATATATGTATGCATATGTATATATTGCATGAGTTGTTGTTTTTTTCCAAGGAAACACATTGGGTCAGATAGAAATGAAATGTAAAAATTATACAGTCAGTTTAGTAATATATATTATTATAAGGATATCAGACAAGTTTAAGGCTGCATATCGGCTTGAAAGTTAAGTTTGACTGAAATGACAGGGAATTACAAAATTGTGCTTGGGGATTGGGGGCTAAGCTGTTTTATAAAGAACATTAAATAACCGAAAAGAGATAATGCAGAAAAATAACATTGTACTGTTGGCGTAATGGGGAAATGAAATTGTAAATCGTGGTAAGAAAATAAGCCTTGTGAGCTTCTGTTGTGATCCTTAGCTACAGATAAAGACGTGTTGGGTCAGTAGGCATTTGTTTGTTCTTTTTTAATCAAAAAGACATTGTACCTTGGAAAGGAGCTTTCAATGCAGTGCTTCGCTTGCTTTCTGCAGATATACTGTGTGTAGAAAACAAAAGCAAATCTATTGTTTTGCCTTCTGCATGCATGTAGAAACCCCCTGAGCTAGAAATGGAGGAATCCTTTGCAGATGGAAGATTAGCTCTGTAGATCAATTTGAGTCCTTTGGGGAAAAGGGAAGGATATAAATGGAATAAAATTAATAAAGGTTTCCTCTATAGAAACGTGCTACTGCGGCAATACAGCGCCAATAGTCAGGGATGCAAAGGTAATGTTGTACAGACCTCACTAAGAACAGCGTCCCCAGCATTGAGGCAGCCTGTTGAGCTTGCATTTGAGTCCTGTAGTTGCCTTTGAAGTGACAGCTTTTATTGACTTGTGGGAAGGCTTATTTAGAAAGAAGAGCACCAGCGTGTCACCAGAAATTGTATCTTGGTATGCCTGCTCAGAAATAAACTGCTTTACTTCTCCCAAGCCATCACATACCAAGGTGTTGACCAAGCAGTGTGCTGAGACCATTCTCTGATTTGCTTGGCCTTCTCACTCTCTCTTACCTCGTGTTGTTCATGCATACAGGTGTGGCTGAAGTAGGGTGGGTGGGTAGGGTGGCATGCTCCTGGTCTCCCAACAGCAACACCTCCACCAATAACTGGTAGCCGCAAGCAGTGTTAGAAATTAACCAGGTGTGTTTTGCTGCTGGCCTGGGTCCAGTTATGACTACATGGAGATTTCTGGGCGCATGTTTGGCAACCACAGTTTAATAACCTCTGCCTTAGTTCATAATAAGTACCATTTCCATTTCCATTTCCACTGTGTGTTTCTCCTTCTTGCATATTGGGACAAGTGAATCATAGATCTTAGAATTGTAGAGTTGTATGGGACGCGGGTGGCGCTGTGGGTAAAAGCCTCAGCGCCTAGGGCTTGCCGATCAAAAGGTCGGCGGTTCGAATCCCAGCAGTGGGGTGCGCTCCCGCTGCTCGGTCCCAGCGCCTGCCAACCTAGCAGTTCAAAAGCACTCCCGGGTGCAAGTAGATAAGTAGGGACCGCTTACTAGCGGGAAGGTAAACGGCGTTTCCGTGTGCGGCTCTGGCTCGCCAGAGCAGCGATGTCACGCTGGCCACGTGACCCGGAAGTGTCTCCGGACAGCGCTGGCCCCCGGCCTCTTGAGTGAGATGGGCGCACAACCCTAGAGTCTGTCAAGACTGGCCCGTACGGGCAGGGGTACCTTTACCTTTACCTTAGGGTCATCTGACCCATGTAGTGGTTAAGAGCGATAGACTCGTAATCTGGTGAACCGGGTTCGCGTCTCCGCTCCTCCACATGCAGCTGCTGGGTGACCTTGGGCTAGTCACACTTCTCTGAAGTCTCTCAGCCTCACTCACCTCACAGAGTGTTTGTTGGGGGGGAGGAAGGGAAAGGAGAATGTTAGCCGCTTTGAGACTCCTTTGGGTAGTGATAAAGCGGGATATCAAATCCCAATCCAAACCCCCTGGTGAATAGACATTCTGTTTCAGCGATCGTAACCTAGGTTTAAGGTGACATTTGGCACCTAGCTTCTATATCTGAGTTTCTAACACTGGTGGTGAGGTGGCTGGAGGGTCTGCACTGTGTGAGCAAACCGGGGAGCCGATCCAGTGCTCCTGCCTGTGTCCACACAGCACTGATCTCTCTACCACCTCTCCCAGTAAGGAGTAGCAATGCCGCTGCTGGGAAGCCAAGTGTGTGCTGCTGCCCCTCCCCACTAGCTGCCCCTGCATGTGTGGAAAAAGCAAACAAAAAACCCTCAAAACAATATTAGGACAAAAGAAATAAGAGAGGAACAAATCAAAACAGGATCACAGGTGTTATTGTGTAGACATAGCCACATTCTTCAAAATCTGATGCAATGTGACTCTTGTATAAATTGCTGTTTTCTCATTACGTATTTCCCACGTTTAATCTCTAGGCATTTTCTAAAAATGAACAGAAGCAATTCTGAGTTGGAGAAGCTGAGCAGTGATTCTACAGAAAACCTCAGCCCTGCTTTCCAGGGAATCCACGTCACTTTCACCGCTGGCTCCACGGAGAGTTTGAATTTGGACACAAATGCATTCGGCAATGGAGGTAGCTAAAAGTTGTGTGTTAGTGTGGGGCTGTGGGGTTAATGTACGAAACATGTTCTGTAAATTGTGACATATTGACCCAGTTTGCACGTCACAGTAAACCATAGTTAATGGCCTACTGTGAATATGGAGGTAGCTCCTGCCTTGCTGGCCCCTAATTGGAGCAACAAGCCATAATCCCTGTCTTTGTGTTATATCTGACTGAGAGATTATGCTTTATTTCACTCAAACAAACCTTGATTAATAATATAAATGAGTTTGCAGCAAACCATTAACTATGGTTTACTGTGTTGTGTGAATGTAGGCAATAAACAGGCCCTGTAAAGTTGCATTTGGAATTTCATTTCCCCAGGGAAGCTTTACATGGTCTCTTCTTTTCACCCTTCAGGTGGGTATAAGCTGTCTTTGGTATCCATGATACGTTGCTGTTTTGAATGCCCATTTATTCAGCTTTGTTGCTAATGTGCCAAACTATCCCAAAACCAAATGGAACCTTTGAATGAATGACAGGACAGCATAAGTCATTACTACAAAAGCAGTCGTAGAACTTTAAAATATATGGGCTGAATGTAGCTTAAATTCAAGGTGTCTGGCATTTCTTATGATGAAGTATCAGAGCAGTTGGAGGACCATGCTTCCTGTGATGTCACCGAAATTAGGAGCATCTTCATAGTAGTGGAGAAGACTACGTCCGTGTTGGGAAAGGGATAATAGTAATAATAATAATAATAATAATAATAATAATAATAATAATAATAATAATGCACTGCATGTGAATTGTCCTAACTTTTCAAATATCTTGGGCTTGTCCTACAATAAGGTACTACAAAGTAAAGAAAAAAATACTAAGTAAAAAAATTCTCTGAGTCCTCACATAGCTTACCATGTTGCTTAAATATTTACCCTGTTCCAGCTTCGCTGCTCTTTGGCAGCCAGTGCCCAGTTCTGCGACAGAGAGCCAGGTTGTCTTCAGAAACGCTATGCAATGTTAACTCCACCTTCCAATAACATTCCTTTACTCAGTTGGATAGCCTCATTCACAGCGGGGATATACAGGTTGCATTGTGCTTAGCTTGCAGAGCTTAGGTAATTGTAATAAAAGTCACTTTGGACTTTCCCACTTCAGGGCTAGCACCAGAACTTGATGGGTTTTAAAATGAGGAATTAGGGATGCACGAATATCCCGCTCTTCGACCCAAACATGAATTGCCTCCCCCTTTCCATTCAAACCACAAAACCCCTCAAGCGATTCGGGGTGGGTTTGATGACCGTAAAAACACCCAGGGAAGCCTCATTCCCAACATGCTAGCAGAGAAAGGACTTCTCTTCTACAGCATTTATTTGCTGGCTGAAGAAGAGGGGGCTTCCCTTTCTCCATGGTGTCAGGAGCCAGAGTCAGGAGTAGGCTAGAAATAAAACACCCGGCGTCAGCGAAGTTAACTCTTTATTCCAGGAAACCAAAACAGCGCAGGCCTAGTGATCATAGCAACTCTTCCCAGTAGGTCTTGCCCATATGAGGATTGAAGGTTCTCACGATCTCTCCACTCCCTAAGACTCCTCCTCTGCCAGGTCCTTCCCAAGCAAATGCGGGCTCCATCTAGTCTCTCATTGCTCTGCCCTCTTCATTCCTCTACATGTTCTGGGAGACCGTGTAAGAGGTAAACCCTTGTTACGGCTATCGGTGTGGTTGCTCGAGAGCGATCAGGCTTTTCAAAAGCTTTCTTATTGGTGCAAAAACCTTTACAATGCAGAACGCCTCTATTCCATGTCTTGCTCACTCACTAGCAGAATCTGAGAGTGGGCAGTCCTTAAACTTTTCCCCAGCAGAGTAGTCTCTTAACCCCCAGCCGACACCTCCCCTCTCTGTGCGAAAGCCAACTGCGCAAGGAAGGCTTGGGTAAAGGGGGACCTCCCTCCTCCCCGCTCTGCTCAGGCAAGATGTCCTGGCACCGCCTTGCATCCTCCGAGCCCTGCAGCTCTTCCCCACTAGAGGCGTGGCTTCCTTCCTCCGCTGAGGAAGTCCTGCTCCCCAAGATTTTTGGAGGCTCTCTGTAATCCATCTGCCCTTCCCACTCTCGCCTTTGAGCCAATGGCAGTTCCCTGACAACCCTGTTACCTCTTCAGCTTCCGACACCTCCTCCTCCCAGTCTGCTCTCTTTTCTCCCTCTGACCACTCCTTGTCATCCCACCACCAACCCCCTGGCTCTGAGCCTACTTCCCCTGGGGGTTTCCTTGGGGGTTCCCCAGCTGGTGCCTCCCACCATTCCTCTGCACCCAGCCAGCCCATGGCATTGGTTGGCATTGAGACACAGTGTGTTCTGTGGGTGGGGAAGAAATTGGATTCAGTTCACATTTCATGGCAAGTCTCCCAAACTTGCACTGCAGCCAAGCCGTCCTTCAAAACCCACACTTCTCTGAATTTCCTGATGAAATTCTCCAACTAGATAATGTATAGGGAAAACGTATTATGTTAGAAGGTGTATTAGGTAAAATTGCACACTGAAATGCTGGCAAATTCTCGTGAGGACTTAAAAAGAAAATTGGCAAAGAGGTGCCGAAACGTGGAGAGCTAAACTTAAGATTGGAAAAGTAAGAAACGGACAGATTTGCCCATCCCTACCCTGCAGAAGGGGGTTGGGGGGGTGGAAACAAGATAGCTTTGCCAGGAACCAACATGGCTAGCAACAGTGCTTCTTGGGCAAAGTGCCTTGCTTTCCCCTTCACGGCCTGGAAGACTCTGCTCCATGCAAAGCAGGAGAAATAAAGGCACTCTGCCCAGAAAAGAAATAAAGCTCCCGTTAGGCAGGCCATCTTGTTCCACCCTGTTCTACAAAGAAGGGGAGGCTTGAGGGGAACTGTGCTTCCCGCCCCGATTTTGCTTGTAGAAATCAGATAGGGTTGTTTGCCTGTTCATCCCTAGGATATAGGGAACATGTCTGGCAGGATTTGTGGGCAAGATGATAAGACTCCCCATTTTAGGAGAGCTTGAGAACAAACCTTGTCATGCCTGGCATAAGCAAAGGCTTGTGAGGAGCTGCTCTCCTGGTCACTTCTGCTTTTCAAAAGTCACTTATTTTAGTTTACAGATGGCTAATGTGGGCATAAGGGATGCAGGTGGTGCTGTGGGTTAAACCACAGAGCATAGGGCTTGTCGATCAGAAGGTCGGCGGTTCGAATCCCCGCAACGGGGTGAGCTCCCGTTGCTCGGTCCCAGCTCCTGCTAACCTAGCAGTTTGAAAGCACATCAAAGTGCAAGTAGATAAATAGGTACCACTCTGGTAGGAAGGTAAACAGTGTTTCTGTGCGCTGCTCTGGTTCGCCAGAAGCAGTTTAGTCATGCTGGCCACATGACCCAGAAGCTGTCTGCAGACTCTCTCGGCCTATGGATATGCGAGATGAGCACGCAACTCCAGAGTCGTCCGCAACTGGACCTAATGGTCAGGGGTACCTTTACCTTTAATGTAGGCATATGCAACCACATCACCTATTTTAAACATGTTGTGGCTTAATAGCAGAGCCATGTGTGGTGCAGTGGATGGAGACTTGAACTGGGGAGACCTGGGACTCAGCTCTGAAACTTGCTGAATGACCTCCACTGTCAGTCACTTTCCCTGAAGATAAACTAGACATGGTGATGATGGCAGGACTTAATCCAGCTCCAGCCTATTCCCTATAAAGGCAAGGAGGAGCAGAACCCCAACCCATCTTTTCCCACCCAAAATCTCGCTGTCTCCTGGCAGGGGTCACATCCAGACATGGACTTCCACAGAGGAGAAAAACAGCTTTTAAAAAGTGGTTTGGGGGTGAGGAGGAGGCAGGCAGATGGGAGGGAGCCATTCAGTAAATTATAGAAAGGATCTAATATTACTTGAGTATCAAAAGCAGATAGTATAGCCCTGTGTGACAATGGCAGGGAGAAGGGAAACCCATAACTAAATGTGAATTTACATGGAACTGATAGATAAAATGCAAAAAATACAGAAAATGATGAAATGATAGAAGCAAGAGAGAACTTCTCAATATATAGAGTAAACCCACTGAAATCAATGTGACTTAATTTAATCAACTAATTTAGTTATTTTGATTTCCACAAGTCTACACTCGGCCTGGGTACGCCCATATATTATAAACACTTAACTCCCTATGGCTTTTTTCTTAATACTTAAGATTAAAACCTGTGCTTTTAAATTGGCTTTTAATTTTTCTTGCACGCACCTAACACCTTTCCTGGCAATAAATGCCACCTTTCTCAGAATTCTCTCTACGAACCATCATTTTTATTCATTGTGCCCTTTTGGGAACCTAATCGCTTTGCGTTGCTAATGAAGGCAGAAGCTCGAACAGTCAGCCGGATAATTTCATGCTGATTTCTGTATCGCCAGTCATACACACTGTGGCAGCCCCCCACCCCCACCCCGGGTCCTGTGCTGCCATGGGGAGGGAGATTCATCCACACAGGCTCCTCTCCCTCCTCATCACAGCACAGGACCCGGGGGGCTGGGATGCCGCCATACAGACCCACATATCATGTCTCATAATTTTATCATGCTGTAGCGTGACTTTGACCCCGTGTACAAAGGCCATTCTTGTTTTGGCTGCTACAGATGATCCTAGGCTAATCTGGGTGCAAAGTTTCATTGCCCTAGGCTGGCGTGCTTACCTTTTTAGACGGAACTTGATCTAGGCCTTGCATTGTAACACATCTTTTTTTATCCGTGCTGGTAAGAGTCCCCGGCTTATAATTGCTTTATTGTCTGCATGTGTTTCAGGACAGCCGTGCAAAACGAGCCTTCGTTCAACGACCTGTACAGGGAAGCCGACCTTTCCTTCAACTCATTTCCCTGCATGCCCCAGCAAAGACAGGCCACACTGCAAACCTTTACAGCCGCCTCCTCTGCCGCAAAAGAAAACCGTCAGCAGAGCTGTTTCTTCGCCAGATGGTTTTTACTGGGGCCCGGCGTCCCCAGCTAGAGCTTCAGGTCCCGCAAGCCCGAAACTGAACTTCAGTCAGTCGGAAAGTAACGTCTGCATCCGCGAGGAGTCTCCGTTCGGCTCCACCTTGGGAGTCAACCGCCAGACGTTTTCTTCTTCTGAGTCACTGGAGAAAGCCTTCAGAGTGTCCCATTCCCCATATCCCTGTTCTGCTAAGAATGGCGGCGCCTGCTGTAGCCAGAGCAAAAACTTGCCGCCTCGTTCCTCCTCCCAGCACAGCATGTCCACCACGGTTTCCTCAGGTTCTAGCTTTCAGCTCCACAACCTCCTCAGCAATATTGACAACAAAGAGGGGGTGTACGCCAAGCTAGGCGGGCTGTATGCCGAATCCTTGCGCCGCCTCGTTTCTAAGTGCGAGGACTGTTTCATGCGCGACCAGAAGAGCGAGCTGCATTTCAGCGAGAACAACTGGTCCCTCTTCAAGCTGACGTGCAACAAGCCTTGCTGTGATTCAGGGGACGCCATATATTATTGTGCTACCTGCTCCAAGGATCCGTCAAGCACCTATGCGGTGAAGGTATGTCATTGCAAAATGCTTATTTTGTCATGACTTGCTTTGTGCTTTTGGCCTTTTCTGGCGGTTCCCTCGCTACGAGAAGCCAAGTTACAGGGAACCAGGCAGAGGGCCTTCTCGGTAGTGGCACCCGCCCTGTGGAACGCCCTCCCACCAGATGTCAAAGCGATAAACAACTACCAAACTTTTAGAAGACATCTGAAGGCAGCCCTGTTTAGGGAAGCTTTTAATGTTTAATAGGTTATTGTATTTTAGTGTTTTGTCGGAAACTGCCCAGAGTGGCTGGGGAAACCCAGCCAGATGGGCGGGGTATAAATAATAAAAAATTATTATTATTATTATTATTATTATTATTATTTATTTTCACTGGTCTCTGGTTGCCATGAACTCGAATGATCTGATGACCTTCACAAGGATGGGGGGGGGACACACACCCTATATATACAGTGGTACCTTGGGTTGCCAATCAGAAGGTCGGCGGTTCGAATCCCTGCGATGGGGTGAGCTCCCGTTGCTCGGTCCCTGCTCCTGCCAACCTAGCAGTTCGAAAGCACATCTAAGTGCAAGTAGATAAATAGGTACCGCTCCAGCAGGAAGGTAAACGGCGTTTCCGTGCACTGCTCTGGTTCGCCAGAAGTGGCTTAGTCATGCTGGCCACATGACCTGGGAGCTGTACGCCGGCTCTCTTGGCCAATAAAGCGAGATGAGTGTCGCAACCCCAGAATCGTCCGCGACTGGACCTAATGGTCAGGGATCCCTTTACATTTATCTTGGGTTACAAATACTTCGGGTTACAAACATTTTGGGTTACAAACTCCACCAACCCAGAAGTAGTACCTCGGGTTGAAAACTTTGCCCCAGGATGAGAACGAAAATCGTGCGGCAGGGGGAGGCCCCATTAGTGAAAGCGCGCCTCAGGTTAAGTATGGTTTCAGGTTAAGAATGGACCTCCAGAACGAATTAAGTTCATAACCCAAGGTACCACTGGGTTCTTTCAGAATTTTTCAGGTGTGTTGCCTCATAAGGAACCTTGAAATATGCTTGAATTTTGCTTTAGAGGGTAATCTGCTGTCAAACTGGTTCTATTTAGGAACACACGTACCAAGGATTTTGCTGGTCTGCTTAAAAATATATATATTGCAGGGAGTCAGACTAGATGATCCAATGGGGTCCTTCCAACTCTATAGTTCTGTGATCCTGTGATATTATTATTGTATTCTGCTGGAATTCATGGGCTGTTTTGTCTAAGAAGGAACCGCCAGGTTCGCTTTGAAATTTCTTTCACGCAAAAAATCAGTGGCAAATAGCACCTAGCAAAACCCCGGTTACAGGGCAGGTGAATTGCCTAAAAATACCAGAGATCAAAGAATAGAGTCCAAAGTTTCTGGTCAGAACAAGCAAACACTTGAGAGTCGAGCTCCGAGAGTTGCCCAATAAGAACCAGAGGGAGCACAGAGTTTACACACAATCCGTTGATTAGCCTGCCAGCAGCAATTCTCCTTTTTCGCAAGCAGGGCTGATGAGAGGCTGCAATAAAGCCAGTAGGCCACAGCTGGGCCTGGTTGCCGCGGCAACCCTCACAGCACAGGTATAACAGAGCAGGGCTGGGAGCAAGTCTTCATACCTAAATTTCCAACTGATGTACTGCCAAAAGTGGGCAAGTCATATATCCCTGCAATCCAAGGAGTTCTAAATTGCTTAATGTTGCTTGCGGAAAAAAGAGGCACAGGTCATGATTCCCAAGATTGTTTTTTCTCTCTCTTGCATGAAACCCCGGCAGAATGAACAGGGACTGCCACCTTTTCCCTGGCCTTCTTTTCTGTGAGTGGGGACGGAAGGATCTGCCAATTTCAGTTCCCTCGGTTTCTCGTTTCCCCCAGTCTTAAATTAAGTTCTCCATGTTTCTGCAGCAATCTGCAGTTTTGTTTGTTTGTTTTTAAATCTTCCTGAAAATCCGTCAGCTGGCATTTTAGTGGAAATTTCTCCTAATTTTTAATTTGCTGTTCTGGCTAGTATACAGTTTTGCAAGTCATTTTTTTTTTCATAATGTAGTGGATTCTTCTTCTTTTTTAATAAAATCTTTAAATTAGTTTCCCAATATACCCCAATAAAAGCCAAATTATAACAATAACAATTACTTCCCAAATTATACAATTATCAAAATGCCAATCAACTTCCAATTAATACATTTTAGTTAAAGTGGCTCCCTGCATGATGGTTTGGGTGCACTTCCGATCTTACATCACTGCGTTCTGTAATCTTAATTAATGTCAGTTGCATTTCAGTTATAATAATAATCCCTTAGTCAACAGCTACATAATTAATAATTTCCGTTCGTGATGTTACAATATATAAATTCATAAAGCTTCAAGTGAGGAACTCAAACTATTATTCTGCCCTGCGTGTGAAAAGGAAAGCAGAAAAAAAAATACATTTGGCACCAACTTGGCCTCAGGTTTTGTCAGGATGAGGCATACGAGGCACCATCCAACTGTCTTAGGGACTGCATTCTGGATTTGTGTAGGTTTTACTTCTTAACACACAAAAAGCACTTTCTAAAAACAATAAAATAGTTCTACAAAGCTCTAAAAATGATAAAACTATATATTATAAAGTCTAGAAAACCATAGAACCCCATTTACAAATTGTTGTTGTTGTTTAGTCGTTTAGTCGTGTCCGCCTCTTCATGACCCCATGGACCAGAGCACGCCAGGCCCTCCTGTCTTCCACTGCCTCCCGCAGTTTGGTCAAACTCATGCTGGTAGCTTTGAGAACACTATCCAACCATCTCGTCCTCTGTCGTCCCCTTCTCCTTGTGCCCTCCATCTTTCTCAACATCAGGGTCTTTTCCAGGGAGTCTTCTCTTCTCATGAGGTGGCCAAAGTACTGGAGTCTCAGCTTCACGATCTGTCCTTCCAGTGAGCACTCAGGGATGATTTCCTTCAGAATGGAGAGGTTTGATCTTCTTGCAGTCCATGGGACTCTCAAGAGTCTCCTCCAGCACCATAATTCAAAAGCATTGATTCTTCGGCGATCAGCCTTCTTTATGGTCCAGCTCTCACTTCCATACATCACTACTGGGAAAACCATAGCTTTAACTATACGAGCCTTTGATGGCAAGGTGCTGTCTCTGCTTTTTAAGATACTGTCTAGGTTTGCCATCACCTTTCTCCCAAGAAGCAGGTGTCTTTTAATTTCATGGCTGCTGTCACCATCTGCAGTGATCATGGAGCCCAAGAAAGTAAAATCTCTCACTGCCTCCATTTCTTCCCCTTCTATTTGCCAGGAGGTGATGGGCCCAGTGGCCATGATCTTCGTTAAATTCCATTAGCAACACACACACACTGCGTGGTAAAGCCTTCTTGAATAAAATTGTCTTGAGTGTGTGTCTAAGCATCATGACGTTATGCGCCTGTCTAATTTTGGCTTAGAAGCTCAGACCTTAAGAGGGCCTGAAACTGCATAATTTCTAGTCCCAGAAACTTTTTCTCCCCCCTGTGTGAATTGCGGGGCTCATTTTCAATGCATCACACGCAGGGGTGTCTGCGTTGATGCCCATTTCACAAAGGGGAAAAAAGGCCTGCCTTTCTGCCACTCGGCTTACTTCACTCGGTTTGGGCTCCCAGTGGATGCACACTACAGAGGGAGCATGATGGCGAGGGAAGGAGACAAACCTTGTTTTGTGCTCGTCGCAGACCACACGTGTGTGTCCCCGCATTACAAAATGCGCCTTTATTGTCTGACTCTGGCAGACAGTAGCATGCTAAAGCTGAGCCAAAGAACTGAGATACAAGCTCCGCCGCTGTGTGTGCGAGTTCAAAGTGGGGAAATGTAGCTAGGCAACTTTTTTGGAATGCTTTCATTTTCGTCGCTGGAATATTTCTGACAGACAGTGGTTTCAGGGCTTTCGTGCCTTTCCTTTTTCTTTCCCTGTGAATGTGATATTGTTGCACTGACTGCAGACATGAAAGGAGCTACAGATCTGATTGTTGCCTCAAGTCAGGCTTCAACAGGCCTGTTTCAAAGTTTGAGCTAAGATGAGCTTCCTGTCATGCCTTAGAACCCTAGACCCTGCTAGTGCTTCGACTCATATGCATGAATTGTGGGGAAATGGAGCCAAAATATTCTCTCTCCCCCCCCCCCAAAATCTTCATTTTATCTTCGACAGAAGACCAGGGACTTGAGAATATGGCTCTCTACCAAAGATGTAAAAAGAGGTGGGGGGAGCTCAATTTCAAGGTGCACAGTAGCAAGGGGAGGGATGCTTAACCCTTCTCCCACCCACTTGTTGTTTAGTCGTTTAGTCGTGTCCACCTCTTCGTGACCCCATGGACCAGAGCACGCCAGGCACTCCTGTCTTCCACTGCCTCCCGCAGTTTGGTCAAACTAATGCTGGTAGCTTCGACAACACTGTCCAACCATCTCATCCTCTGTCGTCCCCTTCTCCTTGTGCCCTCCATCCTTCCCAACATCAGGGTCTTTTCCAGGGAGTCTTCTCTTCTCATGAGGTGGCCAAAGTATTGGAGCCTCAGCTTCAGGATCTCTCCTTCCAGTGAGCACTCAGGGCTGATTTTCTTCAGAATGGAGAGGTTTGATCTTCTTGCAGTCCATGGGACTCTCAAGAGTCTCCTCCAGCACCATAATTCAAAAGCATCACTACTTCTCCCTTTTTCCTTTCCCAGCCAGGGTCTACAGACATGTGTGCTGTAGTTGGGGGTGGGAAGGCCTGGAAGAGAAAACGAAGGGGGAGAAATGGATGGCAGTGCTTGCTACTTTTCCTCTGCATATTTCACCCTCCTTTCCCTCTGCTCACCCCACTCAAAGCTTTTATAGATGCTCCGCAGAGACTCAGGTTTCCAAATCCCATTCTTCTGCCAATTGTCTAGTTTGGCACTCAAAATATATTCCTCTGTGGTGGCCCTATAAACACGCTTGTACTTCAGTCACGTGATCAGACTCTTCAGTTTGTTTGTTTGTTTGTTTGTTACTTGATTATTACTTCTGCACAGTGCATTTGGCAAGGTAGGAAAGCGAAGCTGCAGTCCCTGCGCTCCTTTGGGCTGCTTCCATCCTGTTACTGCCAGTGGGATTCTACATAGTCTGATTGTACACAGCAGCGCAGCTCTGGAGAACAATAGCAGCAGGAAAATGTGCTCCATAGCCTAAAGGAGCCCATCAGTGTCTCAGAGCAGGCAAGAGCATCTCACAACCAATAATGAATAATATTACCATGTGGAATACTCTTAAAATGAATTTGCTGTCCAGAGATTTCATTAGACTCATTCCCAGCCACTGATGCTATTAGGATGCAAGAGAAACAACTTGGTCCCCAAACAGAAGGCGCTTTAAATCAATTGCTTTTATTATTTGGGGATCCTTCTGTACCTCTTCTGGACTCGATACGTTGTTTTATTTAAACAAATATTATTTTCTAAACATACTTAACAAATCTAAACAAATATTATTATTTATCTAAACAAATGATATTTTCATGGAGGGTTCAACATGAATCATAGAATTGAAGGGACCAGGAATCTTTTTGCCCAGTGTGGGGCTTGAACCCACAAACCTGAGAGATTAAGAGTCTCATGCTCTACTGACGGAGCTATCCTGGCCCATCTGTGCTTCCAACAGTGGCTCCTCCTTTAAATTCCTGGGAGTCCCTCTTAGTGAAGATCTTACTTGGAAGGTCAATACAGCCCAGGTGGTTAGGAAGGCCCAACAGACTTCATTTCCTTAGGGTCTTGTGAAAGAACAATGTTAGACAGCAACTGATGATTTTCTTCTATCGGTCCACAATAGAAAGTGTTCTCTCATACTGTATTATGATGTGGTACACTGGTTTGACAGCCATGGACAGAAAGTCCCTACAGAGGGTGGTGAAGACAGCACAGGATATTATGGGCTGAGTCCGCTAGATGTTATCGCAGGAGACCGTTGCCTCAGAAGAGCAAGGAACATTCTCAGGGATGACTCACACCCTGGCCAGCACCTTTTTAATCTCCTGCCCAGGAGATATAGAAGCATGATAAGCTGCACCAACAGGTTAAAGACCAGTTTCTACCCATGGGCCGTGAGGCTGCTGAATGGAAGACAGCAACATTGCAGCTGATATTCGGGGTTGGTGGTCATATGACAGCACACAGTGTAACAAGGACTGAGAGATTGTGGGAGGGGAGGGGCCCCCCGTTTAATCTCACTGTAAACAAGTGGTACAGTGACAATAAAATACCGTATTTTTTGCTCTATAAGACTCACTTTTTCCCTCCTAAAAAGTAAGGGGAAATGTGTGTGCGTCTTATGGAGCGAATGCAGGCTGCGCAGCTATCCCAGAAGCCAGAACAGGAAAAGGGATCGCTGTTTTCGCTGCACAGCAATCCCTCTTGCTGTTCTGGCTTCTGAGATTCGGAATATTTTTTTTCTTGTTTTCCTCGTCCAAAAACTAGGTGCGTTTTATGGTCTGGTGCGTCTTATGGAGCGAAAAATACGGTATTTCTATTTAGACTGCCTCTGCTGGATACTTCCAAGTGAGAAGTAAGAATGCCCCTCAATAATGTCTGGACTTGCTGCAGTGTGCCAGGCATGTTGCTATGTGCCCATCACGACACAGATCCAGCTCAGGAGCATGCCAGCGGTATGGTGAATAGGCGCCACCTGGAGATCCTCCAACCCTGTGCTTTGAGGCTTTCGTTTTATTATTGGGTTGCAAATCGTACCAGTTTCACTGGCGACGTTTTTGCAACCTGCCCTTGACCCATTTGGAGTGAAGGGCACAAAATAAATAAATTGAATAAATAAAGTTTTGGGAGGTTTTGGACCATGATGCTTCATTTTATTTAAACTTAAGAAAATAGGAGCAGCGAAAAGTGGACCTGGGTTCTGATTCATATATGGCATAATAAATTGGTTAGTTTTAAAAGTGGCCCAGGATTTGATGCAAGACATTTGACTTTACCCCTCGGAAGGGGTGGGGTAGAGTAATTTTAGAAGAATTAAGGAAACTGTATCAGCCAGCTTTTATTTTGGGTTTGGCTGTTTTCCATTGAGTTACAAGGGTCCTCGTCCCCATCTTTGTTGTGCCTTAAAAGGTAAAGGTACCCCTGCCCGTAGGGGCCAGTCGTGACCGACTGTAGGGTTGCGCGCTCATCTCGCTCAAGAGGCCGGGAGCCGGCGCCGTCTGAAGACACTTCCGGGTCACGTGGCCAGCGTGACGAAGCTGCAACTGGCGAGCCAGTGCAGCACACGGAAACGCCGTTTACCTTCCCACTATAAAGCGGTACCTATTTATCTACTTGCACTTAGGGGTGCTTTCGAACTGCTAGGTGGGCAGGAGCTGGGACCGAATGACGGGAGCTCACCCCGCCACGGGGATTCGAACTGCCGACCTTACGATCAGCAAGTCCTAGGCACTGAGGTTTTACCCACAGCGCCACCCGCGTCCCTTGGTGTGCCTTAGCCATCCCACATTACTAAGCTTTTAGCTACAGCCCCATGAAGGCAAAATTGAAATGACAGCAGTGCAACGGTCTACATGTGTAGATGCACCCTCAGTTTCTCTGTTCACTTTGAGGTCTGATTACTCAATTGTAGACACCAAGATAAAGACTTCCTTTGGGAAATTTCCATAGTTGTTAAAGTTGGTTTTACCTTTATTATAGATCTGGGTGTTTTTGAACTTTTAAACTCACAGGTTTCCAGAACCCCCATTGCTTCTTACTCTGCTGCTACTCATCATCTTCATATGTTTTTTGTGCGCGTGTATTTTCTGCTTTACACGCAGAAGGTCCTGGGTTCGAGCCCCAGTGGAACCACTAAGTTGCTTAGGGGACACAGGTGGCGCTGTGGGTTAAACCACAGAGCCTAGGGCTTGACGATCAGAAGGTCGGCGGTTTGAATCCCCGCGATGGGGTGAGCTCCCGTTGCTCGGTCCCTGCTCCTGCCAACCTAGCAGTTCGAAAGCACGTCAAAGTGCAAGTAGATAAATAGGTACCACTCCGGCGGGAAGGTAAACGGCGTTTCCGTGCGCTGCTCTGGTTCGCCAGAAGTGGCTTAGTCATGCTGGCCACATGACCCGGAAGCTGTACGCCGGCTCCCTCGGCCAATAAAGCGAGATGAGTGCCGCAACCCCAGAGTCAGTCACGACTTGACCTGATGGTCAGGGGTCCCTTTACCTTTACCTTTTATGTTTTATTTTTCATTTTTATCCAAGTTTTGGCAGAGATAATTTTTTGAGAAAACTATATCAGTGTTGGTGAAGCAACACTTCGGTAAGACTTTAGGATGGGGTAGCCAACATGGTGCTTTCTAGATGTTTTGGTTTATTTTTAAATGTTTGTATTTTGTTGTTGCAGTTGTTTGCTACCCTGGGCTCCTTTAGGGAGGAACGAAAGGATAATATTGATATTATTAGATTGTATCCAATAGTCATCAAACTCAGAGTGGACAAATGGAAATTTCTGTCAGTGGCCCACATTGAACATTGAACTACCTGCTTCCATTAGCTGAAGTCAGTGCAAGGACTTGTACCTAGTGCAACACAACTTTTCCCCATCTCCTCTCCAGATTTGCCTGTTGCGCCTCTCCCAGGTCCATTTTGGAGGGTTAGGAGAACCCCACAATCTCCTTAACGCCACATTGAATTCCACCCATGCGCTGAGGAAACCTTAGTTGGATGCGAACCAATAATAATTGGCCATGAAAAGAATTATTATTACAGTGGTACCTCAGGTTAAGTACTTAATTCGTTCCAGAAGTCTGTACTTAACCTGAAACTGTTCTTAACCTGAAGCACCACTTTAGCTAATGGGGCCTCCTGCTGCCGCTGTACCGCGGGAGCATGATTTCTGTTCTTATCCTGAAGCAAAGTTCTTAACCTGAAGCACTGTTTCTGGGTTAGCGGAGTCTGTAACCTGAAGCGTATGTAACCTGAAGTGTATGTAACCTGAGGTACCACTGTATTATTATTATTATTATTATTATTATTATTATTATTATTATCATCATCATCATCCTCACCATCAGAATAACAATAGTGGCCTGATCAGTACCTACTTACATTCAGACCCTGATGCTTTTGTGGGTTCACATTTCCCTGAATCAAGTTTTTCATTCCCTTACCTCCTTCCCTATCCCAAACGGAACTGACCTTCGACTTCACTTCTGTCCCTTTCCTGCTTTCCATTCACAGATATGTAAAACTCAAGACACGAAAGCCGCAACGTCCTGCTGCAGCCCTTCCGTCCCGGTCCACTTCAACATCCAGCAAGACTGTGGCCATTTTGTTGCCACGGTGCCCTCCAGCATGCTGAAAAACCCTTCCGCGGACGGCCAGGGCCCCTCCCGCGCCACCACCGAGCAAGACTGCGTGGTTGTCATCACCCGCGAGGTCCCGCACCAGACTGCCGCTGACTTCGTGAGGGGTTCCGGCCCTTTCCACAAAGCGAAGCCGGAGCTGTACGAGCGGCGGGTGTGTTTCCTACTCCTGCAACTCTGCAACGGGCTGGAACACCTCAAGGAGTACAGCGTCATCCACAGAGACCTTTGCCTAGAGAACTTGCTGCTGGTCCACTGCAGACCTCCCCCCAGCTGCAGCAAAAGCAGAGAGGACAAACATCTGCCGCGGCTCATCATCAGCAACTTTTTGAAAGCCAAGCAGAAGCCGGGCGCCGCCGAGTCCAAAGCGAAAAAGAACCAGGCTCGCTTGGCCCCGGAGATCGTCTCCGCCTCCCAGTACAAAAAATTCGACGAGTTCCAAACCGGCATCCTCATCTACGAGCTTCTGCACCAGCCCAACCCCTTCGAAGTGAAAGCCCACCTCCGGGAGCAGGAGTACAGCCAGGACGACCTTCCGCCGCTGCCTCACCTCTCCATTTATTCTCGGGGGCTCCAGCAACTGGCGCACTTGCTGCTGGAACCAGACCCCATCAAACGCATCCGCATCGTGGAGGCCAAGCAGATCCTGCAGTGCCTGCTGTGGGGTCCCCGGAAAGACTTGACGGATCAGGCCCTGAACCACGAGGAAGCGCTTCACAACTGGATCGACATGAAGCGGGCATTGCTCATGATGAAGTTTGCCGAGAGGGCGGTGGACGCGGAGCGGAGCGTCGAGCTGGAGGACTGGCTGTGCTGCCAGTATTTAGCCGCCGCAGATCCACCTTCTCTCTGCAAGTCGCTGAAACATCTTCAGCTCCTTTGATTCTCCGTAGTGTGTGAAAAGGACGTCGTTAGTTCTAAGGGCAATGGACCAAGCGCTTCCTTAAACAGAAAATGTCACACACCTCCCGTCCCCTCTATGGGGTGATAATTGTGTGAAACAGACCGTATTTCATGCACAAACACAACGCAAAGATCAAAACCTATGTACATTTCAGGATAAATACCATTATGAGTGTTGTAAACAGACAATAGTGCTGGATTCCACCACCAAGTGTATCGCTTCCTGGGTTACTCTTGGAGGTAAATTAAAAAGGGGGGAAAAGAAGGTATGTGTATTTCCTAAATGGGAGGAGGGTTTCGTTCTTGTGAGATTTTGTTGTTGTTTTGCTTTCCTAGTGAACGTGCTCAATCTTGGGGCAGAGGCTTATTCGCTGTGAAATATCCTAATATATTTTCTATTAAAAAAACCCAGCAACATCCTGCGTGATTCCAGATGGCGGCTTAATTTTATACACAGGTTGTTCAGATACTGCAAAGAAGCCATTGGCGACCGAGAAAAAGCGTATGGCGTTTTGATACCAGCAGTGCTGTGTGGATGCACACATGAGGAGCTCCTATCCCATAATATTTGACTGCCTGGAAGTATTGTATGTCTCACCAAACCCATCCAGCTTTGCCCACTCAAGCCTTCCTGGCAGCCCTGCTCCAACTTTACCCTGCCCAGAGGGATCACCAGCCTCATAGATGTAGAAACAAGGGAAGGAAGGTGACTTGAAGAAGAGAAATGAATTGAGCAAAAAGGAAGAGATTCTGGAGTCTGAAGTGTGCTCTCTCATTTTCAGGGAAGTGAGCATTTCCTGCATCTCTTCCTGCACCCATTAAAAACAAAAACAAATCCTGTCCTCTTCAACCCTCTCTGTGAGCTCATCCATACTGCCATGTAATGTGGAGAGGGGTGAGTTTCCTTGTACCTTGGTTAGTTCTTAGTTGTCCATACGACTTTCCTCTTCAAATCACTGCCTTCCCACACTTTCCCCTCCCTCAATCTGGATTTTCTCATAAAATATATACAGTGGTACCTCGGGTTAAGTACTTAATTAGTTCCGGAGGTCTGTTCTTAATCTGAAACTGTTCTTAACCTGAAGCACCACTTTAGCTAATGGGGCCTCCTGCTGCCGCCTCACCGCTGGAGCACAATTTCTGTTCTCATCCTGAAGCAAAGTTCTTAACCCAAGGTACTATTTCTGGGTTAGCGGAGTCTGTAACCTGAAGCATATGTAACCTGAAGTACCACTGTACTTCAAAAGAGAAAATCCAGATTGAGGGAGGGGAAAGTGTGGGAAAGCATTGATTTGGAGGTGAAAGTCATTTGAGCAGCAAAACATTAATGGAGATAAAGGAAGCTTAAAAGGTAAAGGGACCCCTGACCATTAGGTCCAGTCGTGGCCGACTCTGGGGTTGCGGCGCTCATCTCGCTTTACTGGTCAAGGGAGCTGGCGTACAGCTTCCGGGTCATGTGGCCAGCATGACTAAGCCACTTCTGGCAAACCAGAGCAGCGCATGGAAACACTGTTTACCTTCCCACCAGAGTGGTACCCATTTATCTACTTGCACTTTGACGTGCTTTTGAACTGCTAGGTTGGCAGAAGCAGGGACCAAGCAACGGGAGCTCACCCCGTTGCGGTGATTCGAACTGCTGACCTTCTGATCGGCAAGCCCTAGGCTCTGTAGTTTAACCCACAGCGCCACCCCCGTCCCTTAAAGGAAGCTTACTGTCTGCATTAAAGAACTGTATGGATAAACAGCGTAAGGATGATAACTGCAGTGCACATGGACCTGTAATTGGTTAGCTGCTCTGAATAGTCATAGCAAAGACCATGCTCTGTACCACATTCCACTGAAGGAATGGGTACTCTGTCCCATACTCTATGTCATGTACAGAAAAATGTGAAGCATTTTCTTGAAGGGGAGAGAGGAAATGGGTCCATTCAGATGGACCCATTTTTAAATATTTTTCTAGGGAAAGAGGTGCCAGAACTCAGCATGAATTCCCCCCTTGTTCTCTTCTAATGACAATAGCATCCACCTGAGAGGTGCTGGAACTGAGTTCTGACGAGTTCCGGCTGGAAAAAAGCACTGTTTATAAGAAAACTTGAAAGAAAAAAAGGAAACAAAAGTTGCCTCAGTGCAGTTTGTCAGGGTCTACGGACTGGTAACCTAAAGTACCCTACCATTATGTAAAAAAGATAATAATCACTGAGTAAGGTAAAGTGACCCCTGACCATTAGGTCCCATCGCTGACGACTCTGGGGTTGCGGCACCCATCTCGCTCTATAGGCCGAGGGAGCCGGCGTACAGCTTATGGATCATGTGGTCAGCATGACTAAGCCGCTTCTGGTGAACCAGAGCAGCACATGGAAATGCCGTTTACCTTCCCACCAGAGTGGTACCTATTTATCTACTTGCACTTTGACGTGCTTTTGAACTGCTAAGTTGGCAGGAGCAGGGACCGAGCAACGGGAGCTCACCCCGTCGCGGGGATTCGAACCGCTGACCTTCTGATCTGCAAGTCCTAGGCTCAGTGGTTTAACCCACAGCGCCACCTGCGTCCAATCACTGAGTAGTCCAGATCAAAATCCTAGAACATAAAAGAATTTTGATACCTTTACAATGAGCAGCAGCATACTCACACATTGAAATGGCTATCAGGAAAAGTGGGGGAGAAGCTGATAAGCTTTGTTGGTGTATAGGGTCCCCAGCAAGGTTTAGTGGCTCCAGCAGCTGTCTTGCTCCAGATGCACTACTCTTCTGTAATATTTACAGGAGACTTATAAGCAGGCATAGGCAAACTCCGGCCCTTCAGATGTTTGGGACTACAATTCCCATCATCCCTGACCACTGGTCCTGTTAGCTAGGGGTGATGGGAATTGTAGTCCCAAACATCTGGAGGGCTGGAGTTTGCCTATGCCTGCTCATAAGTGCTGCTTTATCAGGCAACTTGTCCTCTCGTGGGGATTATTTTCCATTTTGGAAACTGCATGTATCTGATCATGGGCAAAAGGTCACACGAATATGTGTTTTCCCCACTGTGAGGATTGTGAACAGTGTGGCAGGTTTGACTTTCTAGGGTAAAGGCCTGCGATCTGGTAAACATCCGTCCCTTCAAGAAACCTGCATTGAGGCAATCAAGGAAGCATTAAAACCCTACCAGCCAAATGGTCTACAGAGGAAGGAGAGGAACAATTGAGAGTTTACATTGCAGGCTTTGTGCCATGCATAAGAACAGCAACATCTGGTTTATTAGTCATATCAGGACTGGTTTGGACACCTTCCCAATTTCCCATAGAATATGGATCCGGCAGCCAAAACAAGGTGGTTTTTTGATGGACTTAGCACTGGGATCAGGCAAGATAAGTGGACTGGAAGGGTTTGCAGAGGAGACTTTTCACCCCTGGCTGATCACTAGCCTTCCTGTTGGACTACATCCTGATATTCCCTTCCCCAGCAGGCTTGCTATGAGGTCCCATCACCATAATACTACTTATCTGTAACTCTTCTGCCTAGAGGGTTGAAGTTGAGAAGCCCAGATAGTACTTCAGAGGCTAGATTTGGGTCATGGGCAATCATAGCTGATCCCAGGTTATATTATAAATTATACCATGACCGTAACCATTTGGCAATCCATCTTTCTATTTGATTAAATTAACACAGATGAATCAAGAGGTGCAGTGAGCTGGGAGAACTGAGAACCTGAAATAAACAATACCTCTCAATAGAACTTTCCTTACTGTTTTTCTAGTCTTGCTTCTGAATGCTTAACAGCAGCTTGGCACTCAGAAATTAAACAAGTGCAGCTTTTATTGATGTAGAAATCAGGTGTGTGGGGGAGAGTTTCAGCTCCAGAATTTCTTCATGTACAGTGGTACCTGGGGTTACAGACGCTTCAGGTTACAGACTCTGCTAACCCAGAAATAGTACCTTGGGTTAAGAACTTTGCTTCAGGATGAGAACAGAAATCGTGCGGCGGCGGGAGGCCCCTTTAGCTAAAGTGGTACCTCAGGTTAAGACAGTTTCAGGTTAAGAACGGACCTCCAGAACGAATTAAGTTTTTAACCCGAGGTACCACTGTATCTACAGTGCGTTCAACAATGATTCGTGTTGGAGGAGGCAGCATGAAATTCATACTCAAGCTATGGTTTTTTTACCAACCAGTTTGGAGTAGGTGGAGGGGTGATCAATGGCTCTATGCAAGTCAGTTTGACAGTTACTTACTGACCCAGATCCTGTGCTTTTATGCTAGTGGCGCTGTGGGTTAAACCACAGAGCCTAGGACTTGTCGATCAGAAGGTCGGCGGTTCGAATCCCCTCGACGGGGTGAGCTCCCGTTGCTCGGTCCCTGCTCCTGCCAACCTAGCAGTTCAAAAGCACGTCAAAGTACAAGTAGATAAACAGGTACCACTCCGGCGGGAAGGTAAACGGCGTTTCCGTGCACTGCTCTGGTATGCCAGAAGTGGCTTAGTCATGCTGGCCACATGACCTGGAAGCTGTACGCCGGCTCCCTCGGCCAATAAAGCAAGATGAGCGCCGCAACCCCAGAGTCGTCCGCGACTGGACCTAACGGTCAGGGGTCCCCGTTACCTTTTTAAGCCTAATGTACTAAGCAGGCAACAGTTTGTTCTGACATAGCACCAGAAATAGTGATGGGAAAAACTTCATCACACATTTATCAATGTTGGGCTGCTGTTAAACGCCGTAAGAGCAAGTTTGTTTTACCCTCCCGAGCCAGGATCCTTCCCACAAAGGACCTGCAGAGCAATCAGGCCACATGCAACCAAGAGAGAACTGAAAGGCTTCCTGTTTGGCCACCAGCAACATATGGTGAGAACGGGTGAGCATTAATATGTAATAGACCCCTGTTAAGAAATCAATGGGGTTACAGTTTACTGAGCCTGGTGACAGCTGGGAGCCTGGCAGCCAATCTGTATTTGCTGTTCTAACTTTGGACAAGAGGGAATTAGCAACAGGTGGGTCATATTGTTCTCAAAGGAAAATAGTTGGATCCAACACAAAAAGACGGAAATTGTGCTCACTCAGACCAGTTGGGCAAAGTTTGTGCAGTTGCACAACATCCTCCCTCAACACCTTTGCCCTGTAGGCTAAAAGGCGAACTGAAATGGACCAAATTGCCGGACTGCAGAAATGAGATTTGTGCGGTGACAGCACTTGATAGAGGCAAACCATACCAAGTATGAACTTCAAGGCACAGGTCCCATGACAGCTGATAGTTCGGATGTGCCCTGACCACAGCTCACCTGCTTTCCCCACTCCTCCTTCATCTACCCGTGAAGGGATGGGCGGATGGATGGTAGGAAACAACCCTTTCTGAGAGTTCGTCATCCATCCATTGTAGAGATCCTGGCTGGCTAGCAAGTACATTTTCTGGCGGGTGACTTTGGGGCTGTCCCACAAATTGCACAGCCGCAAATGCAGATCGGCCAACAAGTGTACACTGCTCCCTGACATGTGCTTGCTTGTATGATACATGTGTATACAACAATCACCTGTTGTCGCATCTGTGCTTTGCATTTTTAGTTAAGACACCTAAAATGTGAAATGTGTGAAGAGGGCCTAGTAGGGAGGGAGGAAGGGTAGTGTTCTGAGACCCTCCCTCACCCACCACCGGCTGCCTCCAAATCCTGTTGCCGCCTCCTCAATACACCTTCACTGGAGGCTTTTGAGCAGAGGTTGGATGGTCATCTGACATGGATGCTTTATCTGAGATTCCTGCCTAGCAGTGGGTTGGACTAGATGACTCTTGGGGTCCCTTCCAACTCTATGATTCTATGACCTCTCTGCACAGAATGACAATTCCATAGAGAGCCGGATTTGGCCCTCTGACCTGCAGTTGCTAAGTCCAAATTTGGGCACCCTGGTGCTCCTGAACATCTGCCACACAACTCAGTAGGCCATTACCTGGTTCACCTGTTGACTTGAGTCTGCAGAACAGCCTTCCACAACTTGGTGTCCTCCAGATGTTCTTGGGACTATAACTCCCATCAATCCCAGGCAGCATGGCTAAGAGTAATGGGAGTCGTGATTCAAAACTATGCAGAGTTGGGGAAGGCTGCTCTAGAACCTCTGTGAGGATGCTCTGCTTTCCATTCCCAACTTATCCACACATGGACCAGAGCTAAGCCAGCATTCTGATTGGCTTCAGAGAACCAGGACACTACCTGTGCCTTGGGACGAATCAGGTACAGTGGACACTCGGGTTGTGAACGTGATCCATGCAGGATGCACGTTCGCAACCCGCAGCGTTTGCAACCCGTGTCTGCACACACATGGGTTGCGATGCGGCACTTCTGCGCATGCGCAAAGTGTGATTTAGCGCTTCTGCGCATGCGCGACCACCGAAACCTGGAAGTAACCTGTTCCGGTACTTCCGGGTTTCTGCGGTCCGCAACCCGAAAAGACGTAACCTGAAGCAGCTGTAACCAGAGGATTGACTGTAGTCTTAGATTTGACAATGTACCCATTGGTGAAAGATAGCCCCAGCATAACCAATAATAGGACCTTCTCTGAATGTGCCCCTCTGGCCAGTTGCTTGTTGAGATTAAGGGTCCATCGAGGCTGGAATTCTTTTTCAGCAGTGGCTAGTCAGATGCCTCTGGAAGCTCACAAACAAGGCATGAAGAAACACACAAATAAACAAACACACCATCCCATTGTTTGCTCCCCAGCAACTGGTACTCAAAGGTAAACTTCTCTGAATGTGAAATCTCTATTTTGCTATCATGGCTAATCAGAGCTGTCCTGCTTTATCAGATCAAGAGTCCCATCTAGGCTATAAGCACATTAGTGGCTTAAACTTCCCCTCTCCTGCATTTCACCCAATGCACGTGATGTGATTTGTTCTCCCACCCCTCCTATTCAATGAAACTCACTGAGCATGTGGCTGCCTGAACTCTACACATCTCAGCTTAACTGCGGCTTATGTTTTCAAATCGTATGGAAGCTGCTCTGACGGGAAATGCATAAAACAGGAGTATTCCTCAAGAAACTGCAGGATACATTAAAAAAAATTGTGGCTAACTGGCTTCAAACACCAGTGCGGGGAGAGCATTGGAGCTGGAATAAAATGCAATGTGCCCACAGCCATAGATTGAGTTGCTAAAGTATTCTTTTACAAAGCAATCTGCTGTCATGTATAGACAGTGGGAAGGTAGGAGGAACCCTACATAAATTGTAGATTTCTTGCTGCCTCCCATGCATGGTACTTGGCACATTGCCACTTGCTCGGAGAGAAGGAACTCTCAAGCATGTAGCAGTAACATTGGGTTCTGCTGCCACCTGGTGACATTCTTAGAAGGTACAGCCAGCCTGGTTTCAAAGGAAGAATTCTTTGGCAGCTAGCCTGTGCCACAGCCCGGAGAGTTTGGGGCATATCTAGGGAGCAGCAAGAGGACTGATGGGCTTTAACAATGGCATAGAGCACGGGTGTCAAACACAAGGCCTGCGGGCCGAATTCGGCCCGCCAGACCTCGTCATGTGGCCCGTGTAGCCGCCACCGACCGCCAGCCTTCACCTTTTATTCTCACTTTTTTTTTTTTTACACAAGAAAGCCGCCTCTTCACCACATGCGCAGCAGCCTACAAGCCAGAGAACGTCTGCCCTCTAGCAGCGCCGGCCGTTCTACACAGGAAACCTCCACTTTACATAGTCCTACAGATACAACCGGCCCTTTGAGGGTGACCAAACTGCTGATGCGGCCCCCCGATGAATTTGAGTTTGACACCCCTGGCATAGAGGCATGCCTGTTCTTCTGCTCAATGTCACTGCTCAAAAGACCAGAGGCAAAACTGCACCAAGATACTGGGGACTGCCAAAAAGATGGGCTAGTACTGGAATAGGATGCCAAGCACAGTTACAGCACAAGGCAGTGGTTGTGTATACTGCATTCATTTTGTAAGATCCAAAGCATGTGCTTCGTTGCAGAACCGTTGCGCTGAGTCCAATTATGTGGCAACCACAGGACTTGGGAGAGGAAGCAACAGCTGCTTTATCTCCTGTGATATTGGGGGATTTAAAGGCATGTTCCCTGCGGCAGATGCAATCCCTAAAACAGGCAAAAGCACATACCCCCAAAAAAGGCAATTGGAGACAAGGCTCAGTTGGTAGAGCATGAGGCTCTTAATCTCAGGGTTGTGGGTTCAAGCCGCACGATGGGCAAAGTATTCCTGCATTGCACGGGATGGACTAGATGACTCTTGTGGTCCCTTCCAACTCTACAAATTATTTGTCCTTAGGCATGCTCAGGGAGAAGACAGATACAAGATTTTAAAACTGGTCAAGAGTGCTTGACTGCACTGTTGCTGCTTTGTAAACAGAAATACTTTATTGTCAGGGAACCAGGCAGAGGGCCTTTTCGGTAGTGGCACCCACCCTGTGGAACGCCCTCCCACCAGATGTCCAAGAGAACAACAACTACCAGACTTTTAGAAGACATCTGAAGGCAGCCCTGTTTAGGGAAGCTTTTAATGTTTAATAGACTATTGTATTTTAATATTTTGTTGGAAGCTGCCCAGAGTGGTTGGGGAAACCCAGTCAGATGGGCAGAGTATAAATAAATTATTACTATCATCATCATCATCAAGATCATCTACATTTTCTGAGTGGTTTTAACTGTTTTTGAAAAAGCATTGTGTGTTGTGGCTCTTTTTTTGCAGGTAAGGGGAAAAGATTGACTGGGGGGTGAATAAAAACAAGTGCAGGCTTTATTAAAAGGGGAGGGGAAAGACAACCACGATGGGAGGAGCAAGATGAAAGACTTCACCTAGTTTGTACGTACTGTATGTTGATAATGCATGTCACCTTACAAGGTGGACTTGAACCTTGGATGAAAAAGCTGCTGCAACTGTTTTTAAAATCCCGCTTCTGTCTACACACCTCCATCTGAGGATGCGAAATGAGCTCGTGAGGACCAGTGGGGCTGCTCAGTCATTTCTTTACTAACAGGAGGAGCACAGTGACAGAGACTAATGGAAAGAAGCTATTGTACGAAGACAACAGCCGCCAAAGCATGGAGACACTCCTCATCTCAACAGCAATCATAATGTACGCCACCACCAGTTGTGTATGACACCAGGTCACAGTTTGGTACAGCAGCCTCTGAAGCCGGGATTTTGCCACTGAACCCAAAAAGCGATGGAAGCGGTAGTCTGCTTCCACCATAACCGCCCAGCACAGAAACCCAAAGACCTGGCCAGGGCGGAGGCCATGCCACCAGGCTGAGAAGGCAAAGGTGGCCAGGAGAGGATGTGAACTGCTCTGCTGGAATATGAGCCGCCTCAGCCACTGGGCTGTGCTCTTGTTCCATGTTCGGGTAAAGCCAGCAATTGTGTTGGTTGTTTCCAAGGTCCAAATGTCTGTGTCCATGACGACTCTGTCGGCAGCTGCTGAATATTGGTGGTGGCCAAGATCCAGCCCCAAACCAGCAGCAAGGAAGAGGGACTCGTCAAGCAGCCAGTGAGAGTAGTAAGTGAGCCTGAAGGACAGGGCTGAGGTCCACACGACGTAAACACAGTCAAAGTGGGTGCAGTCGATTAGGTTGTCCAGAGGGGAAATGTGTCCCCTCACGATATTGTTCAAAAGGCCCAGAGTCAGAGCCCCCAGGCCTTTTTGAGTGGCAGCCCAGAGGAGACCTGAAGAAAACGGAGCCTTGGAATACCTTACCCATGCCTGAAATCTGTGGAACGAACACAGAGGGCCTCCCAGCAGGGTTGGGAAACACAGCAGATAACTACACAGTGGCAGTGCCTGGAGCAGGTGCCAGCAAAAGGATCTCCTCTCTTCAGATGGCAAGCCCACCCTCACTTTGTTTTCATGGATATCCAAAGCCAGTGAGGTGACTTTCTGGGTCATCAGCATGAGGGCAGAAAGGGCAATGGGCAATCTGAAACAGAGCAAAAGGTTAGCTCAGTGACAGGTAAAAGGTAAAGGGACGCCTGATCATTAGGTCCAGTCATGGCCGACTCTGGGGTTGCAGTGCTCATCTCACTTTATTGGCCAAGGGAGCCGGCATACAGCTTCCGGATCATGTGGCCAGCATGACTAAGCCGCTTCTGGCGAACCAGAGCAGCACACGGAAACGCCGTTTACCTTCCCGTTGGAGCGGTACCTATTTATCTACTTGCACTTTGACGTGCTTTCGAACTGCTAGGTGGGCAGGAGCAGGGACCGAGCAACGGGAGCTCACCCCGTCGCGGGGATTCGAACCGCCAACCTTCTGATCGGCAAGCCCTAGGCTCTGTGGTTTAACCTACAGCGCCACCCACGTAGCCCAACTCAGTGACAGAAGAGCACACAATTTGCATTTAAGAGCCACACAGTTTTAGTTCTCGTCAGTTCTGTTAGAGAGCTTATGTCACATCCCATTTTAAGCATCCGAAAGAATGCCAGGAGTTGTAGTTTGGTGGGGGTGCTGAACATTCTTTGTTAGATATCTCAAACCGCCTCACAGAACTACAATTCCCTGGATCCCATGGGCAACAGGAAATGGCTAATAAACCAGTCTGTCCGGTTTATATTTTCTCCCTTCAAAAGTAAATAGAGCTGGAGCTACCAGCTTGTGTTTTAAGTCCTATGTACTTTTAATGGCTCAGGATCTGACTTTTACACAGATCCTTTTAAGAGCAAAATTTGTTTGTGTATTCTTGCTCACCTTGGGTCTCTTTTTGCAGGGGAGCCTGATCCGGGAAGTGGCAACACATCACTTACTCAAAAGTCCAAATGTGCTCATGGAAATAAAAAGGTTGACTGTCCCTCCTCAAAAAGAAGCACACTGCTTAGTGATAGTTTAGTTTGTCCTAATAAAGGTATTTTATTAGGGTGGTGCTGTAGGTTAAACCACAGAGCCTAGAACTTGCCGATCAGAAGGTTGGCAGTTCAAATCCCCACAACGGGGTGAGCTCCCATTGCTCAGTCCCTGCTCCTGCCAACCTAGCAGTTCGAAAGCACGTCAAAGTGCAAGTAGATAAATAGGTACCGCTCTGGCGGGAAGGTAAACAGCGTTTCCGTGCACTGCTCTGGTTCGCCAGAAGTGGCTTAGTCATGCTGGCCACATGACCCGGAAGCTGTACGCCGGCTCCCTCGGCCAGTAAAGCGAGATGAGCGCCGCAGCCCCAGAGTCGGTCACGACTGGACCTAATGGTCAGGGGTCCCTTTACCTTTACCTTTAATAAAGGTATTACACTACTGCTCCTGTTTATACTGGGTATAATTCCCATAAAGTTCAATGACAAATTAGTAAGAAAAACAGTTATACCACCCAGGAAAGGACCCTCTCAATCCCATTGGTCTGTCTACTGTTTCTATGTGTACTGAAATAATGCAAAGTAAACTGCTCCGAGACTAACTCTGCCATCCAACCGATACACTAGGCTAGAGCGAGCACATCTTTACCTGATACATGCAGCTTCTTGTAGGTAATATTCTTTGTAATGCAGCCCAAGATGGCACAGTGTTTGCCAGGTCATCTGAACGAAGAACGCCCATGTGTGGACCTGCTGTGGGCCAGCGGAATGGATTACGGCAAGAGAGGAGAAGGCAGATATAAGCAGCAGCAGGGCATAGCACCCCATAGCAGCCCAGGCCAGGAGGAAACCACCCACCAGGAGGAAAGTGTACCTAAAAATAAACAGACGTGTTTTCAAAGCCATGGTGGCAATTTTCAGGGTAAGAAGTTTCCCGCCTGGCAGGAAAGTTAACAGGCGGGGAGGCGGGAATGCCAAGTGTGGCAAGGCAGTGTTGGGGAGCTCTGGGAATCTGTGCTCCTTGTGTAACATCTAGTTCCCAACCAATCACTTTTGTAACAAACAAAAACTCAGCCAGGTCATCACACTAGTTCAACCTGCATCGATACCCAAAGATGCCATTTGGTTCACTGTTAGAAATAAACATACCGTATTTTTCTCTCTATAAGATGCACCAGACCACAAGACGCACCTAGTTTTTGGAGGAGGAAAACAAGAAAAAAAATATTCTGAATCTCAGAAGCCAGAACAGCAAGAGGGATCGTTGCGCAGTGAAAGCAGCAATCCCTCTTGCTGTTCTGGCTTCCAGGATAGCTGTGCAGCCTGCATTCGCTCCATAAGACACACACACATTTCCCCTTACTTTTTAGGAGGGAAAAAGTGAGTCTTATAGAGCAAAAAATACGGTAAATTATTAGCGCACATCCAGTTCACATAGGACTGCCTCTTAAGACAGTGCAAAAGCTTCAACTGGTGGAGAATTCTGTGGCATGCTATTGGAAGAAAGATGGTGGGGAGCTCCAGTTGTAACTGATTTTCTTCCCAGCTAGTTGTTGCTTTTAAAGTGCTGCACATTCCTATACAGGACGTTTTTCCAGCTGGAACTTGCCATAACTCTGTTGGATTTCCAATTGGAAAACAATTGGATTGGCCCTTTCCTTTTCAAATCTCCTCCTTATCCACAGGTGAAAACTTTTTCTTTCTCAAGTGTTTCCTAGTTCCTGATACATTGAGCTTATTATTTTCTAGAAGCTGCTGTTTTTTGATTGGCTTTCTTTTAAAGTATATTTAAAAAAAAGATTTCTTAGTTACTGTTTCTATTGTAGGCTTTTAAATTCTCATTTTAGACCTTCCTTTGTTTGCTTATTAGTCAAGAAAATATAACATTTTTTAAAAAAGTAATAGTAAAAAAAAAATAGATAATGATACCTACCTTGCATTTATAGAAAGATTCCCAGAGGCACAGAGATAATGGAACAAAATAGCAAATGGAAAAGCAGCTAACTGGTATAAAGCTGTGGCTTGAAAGAAAAACAGGGTTTCCCAGTTCATAAAGACCCTCATTCTCAAAATGCTATTTTGCTGGTTGTCTTCCAGTCCTTTCTCACCTAAATGAAGTGTCTCAACAGACATTGTTGTCTTTTCCCTATACAGTATTGGATTAGGCTAATAATGGAAATCACCCAGATGATGAAGGTCAGCGTATCAGAGTTTATAACTATGGAGACGGGACATTCTGCCTAAAATATACCATTGAGGTATATTATTTGTTCAAATGCCATTTTCACTGAGCTGCTGTGCCACAAAAGTCGGATTGTCACCCTATGAGGCCCTTTTGAATACTGATTATGAGGTGGAAGCAAAGATAAGAGCCTCATACCAAACTGATAACATCTCCATGACACACAAAATTGCCATATTTTCAAAGAATCAGAGACACATAAATGGTTGTTCTTATCCTTCCCTTATAATATCCATCATAAACATTACCAGAAGAATACACAGTAAGTCAATATAAAAACTGGCAACTGTGGTAGGCATGAATGGAAAATTGTTTTGATACATTGGATTGTAGTGGGTATAAGGGTCAGTACAATAGTTTGGTTTCCAAGCGCCCATATTTCTCACAGATGGTCCATGGCTAAAAGAAGGCATGCAGTGAGTTTCACTAGAAATGAAAAAGTAGAAGGAAAATTGAACATCCCTTCCCTGTGTGCTGCAGTCCTGGTAAATATCACTCCCATCCATCCCCAGCCCACCCATAAGGCAGGCTGAGGCAGCCACCTTGGGTGGCAGAAACCCAAGAGGCAGCGCCTCCGCAAGTGCCCTTGGTCACCCTACCACCACTGGGGAAGAAGCAGCAAGATGGCACCAACATCTTAAGAGATCTTGTGTACTCCACAAAATCTGACCTTTAAAGCCCTAGACAGCCTCTGCCCAGTATATCTGAAGGAGTGTCTCCACCCCCATTGTTCATCCCGGACGCTGAGGTCCAGCTCCGAGGGCCTTCTGGCAGTTCCCTCACTGCGAGAAGTGAGGTTGCAGGGAACCAGGCAGAGGGCCTTCTCAGTGGTGGCTCCCACCCTGTGGAATAATAATAATAATAATAATTTATTATTTGTACCCCGCCCATCTGGCTGGGTTTCCCCAGCCACTCTGGGTGGCTTCCAACAAAGATGAAAGATACACTAAAATTTCACATATTAAAAACTTCCCTGAACAGGGCTGCCTTCAGGTGTCTTCTGAATGTCAGGTAGATGTTTATCGCTTTGACATCTGATGGGAGGGCGTTCCACATGGCAGGCGCCACTACCGAGAAGGCCCTCTGCCTTGTTCCCTGTAACTTGGCCTCTCGCAGTGAGGGAACCGCCAGAAGGCCCTCGGAGCTGGACCTCAGTGTCCGGGCAGAACGGTGGAACACCCTCCCATCAGATGTCAAGGAAATAAACAACTATCTGACTTTTAGAAGACATCTGAAAGCAGCCCTATTTAGGGAAGTTTTTATGTTTATGTTTATTGTGCTTTTAATATTCTGCTGGGAGCTGCCCAGAGCAGCTGGGGAGGCCCAGCCAGATGGGCAGGTAATAAGTACTATAAGTCAGTACTATAAGTGAAATATACTCGGAGTCAAGAGTGGATTTCATGCTCTTTATTCAGCTCATAGCGGTGAGGAGGAATGGAAGTTCCCCCACAATATTTGCTTTATATACATTATTTACACAATGGGCTGCATGTGATTGGCTAATTCCGGGATTCTCCTGTAGGCCAATCAGGTTGTGGATTCACTTCCACCTGGAGCTGGATTGGGTGGCTTGTGCAGACCAATCAGACTGCTGTATTGTTCTAGGACCAATCAGACTGCTGCATTTTGGATCCTATTGTTCTAGGACGAATCAGACTGCTGCATTTTGGATCCTATTCAACTCAGTACATAACAATAAGTAATATAAGTAATAAATTAAACTATAATTAAGTAAAATAAGTAATATAATAATAATAATAATAATTTATTATTTGTACCCCGCCCATCTGGCTGGGTTTCCCCAGCCACTCTGGGCAGCTTCCATAGAAACCAAAAACCCCACTAAAATATCATACATTAAAAACTTCCCTGAACAGGGCTGCCTTAAGATGTAATATAAGTAATAAATTAAACTATAATTAAGTAAAATAAGTAATATAAGTAATAAATGGTGGTTGTTGTTCCATGAACCATTGTGGGAGAAGCAAGCACACCACTTGAGCATGATATAAATGTACTGCACTAACACAAATGCTGGCTCCCATGTTTGTCTGTTTACACGGAAAAAATTCAAGACACATAACATTGTGTGGCGGGTATTAAGAGGTTAATACGCCGTCGCACGCTATTAAGCGCATCAATGGTGACCCAGAAGGAGGGGAGGAGTTACACGCTTCAGGGCGGGTTCTCATTGGCTACGTCGCTCCCATCCGGCCCGAGCGCAAGGCGCGGCGAATCGATTCCCGAGGGCTACGATCGCCACTCCTTTCCTTCTCGTTGGTATCAGCGGGCTGCGTCGCCGCCGGCCGAGCAATGGATGAGAGGGCGGACAAGATGGCGGAGAAGGCGCAGAAGAGGTGAGCAGATTGGATTGGTCGGGTCTCTTTGGTGGTGGGCTTAGCGGCGGCCTGGTGGATGGCAGGTCTGCAGATTGGCTAAGAAGGTGGGCGGGAGCCCCGGTCTTCTTCCCAGTTCTCTTTTGCTCGATGCAGAACTAAATTTAGCATTATTCTCGCCATTTGCCGCGGCTGCCCGTTTATTAGTCTCTTTTTACCTTGTATGCATTTCGGCTCTGCGTTGAAATGTCTCGCAGCCGCTGCTGCCCGATCTGTTTCATGGCCTTTCAGCGCCACTGGATCCCTTTTTCTCTCCACCGGATCCCGTACCAGTGAAGTGAGGATAAGACTCCACACATCTGATATGAAAGATCAATAAAAGGGGGGGGGGGTCTTAGCCTGATAATTTTCCAGCTTGGAACTTCTTTCTCCGTAGTTTTTATTCATTTGCTTTACCGCTTATTCAGGCTGCTGCTTTTTTTTATACCAGGGGGAGAGAATCTTTTTAATAAAAACAAAAACAACCCCACTCTCCTCTTGCTTTGCCTTGCAGAGAAAAGAAAATAGGACATGAAAGTTACACATGGGCTGCTGTCCTGTGCCTTAGAAGTCAGCCCCACTGAGCTCAACTGGGTGTATTTTTAGTAGACATCTATAAGAATTCCATTGTTTTAAAATGCTTTCCTCCTTTGGGGGTGGAGCAGTCTCATTGTTTGTGTCCCAGACTTCAGACTTGTAAAACATTGTTTTTTTACTAGAACCCTGGTTAGGTTTCTTAATTTTTGTAGCCCCCTCCCTGAGGGACAGTTCATGAGGGTGAACTGTCAAGCCTAAATTCTCTTAGCACCCCTTTCTTGAACTGCCCATCAAGGAAAATTTGGAGCCACTGTAACTGACCCCGTTACATCTGGGTAACAGCACCCAGCTCTCCTAATCTGGAATTAAAAGCCACTGAGTGGGTCTCAGTTTGCTTGAAATATTCTGGATATATTTTCATATACACGTGCTTTCAAGGGAGATGCAAAACATTGTTGTTGTTTTTTGTTGATGTTCTCTTTTCCAGTGTAAAGATTGCTCCTGGGGCTGTTGTCTGTGTCGAGAGTGAAATCAAGGGTGATGTGACAATTGGTAAGAGAAAGTAATTTGTGTGGTTGCTGTAGTTTCCAGAATCTCCAGAGTTAATTTGAATTATTGTCAGATTAAAGATACCAGTCTATAAATAGTCTCTTAATTCTCACATATTACTTAATGATGTAAAACAGCATTGCCTTCAGTACAAGACAATCCCTTGATTGTGCAGGGGAAGATAATCCAAACAAGATCAATGTTTGTTTACAATGTGGGTGGGGAACCTGCTGTGGAAATTGTTAGACTCCCAACTACCATCAGCCCCAACCAACATGGCCAAATTTGAGGGATGCTGGGAGTTGTAGTAAAATAATATCTGGAGGGCCACAGGTTTTCCACTCATTGTTTGCAACGATGAACAGTGAGTACAACCAGTGAGCCGATCAGAAGTACAGGTGCTCATGAGGGCAAATAGTTTGTGATCTGAAATACCCCTTCCATATTTATGTGGTGTTCTTGCTGAGAATGTAAAAAGCTTGTGGGTGTGATGGCCTGGGATTCGGATTCGGATGCTGAACCTGAGGAATCCCAGCCTGCACAGGATTCCCCGCCTCCAGAACCAGCTGAGCCGGGGCTGGGGCTTGAGCCTGAAGGGTCCTCACCTGTGCTGGATCCTCGGGTGCAGGCACCAGCTGAGTCTGCTCCGGCTCCTGAGGGGGTGGAGGACCCATTGCCTGCAGGTGCTCCACTCTCAGCCCTGTCAGGGGAAGCTGAGGTTGCCTCTGGGTCCCGTAACTCTCCAGCCTCTCCTGAGCTGCAGAGGCTCAGGGCAGAGAGGCGGAGGGAAGTAAGTTCCCGCAGGAGGAGTGCTCGCCTCCAGGCCAGGAGAGGCGAGTCATCTGTGGACCAGGGCCGCCCTATGCCTTGGGGCAGATAAAAGCCAGCCCGCCCTCTCCCAGGTTGCAGGAGCAACTTCATTGGTTGTCAGTTGCTGCCTGAACCCTGTCCTGCTATCCTGCCGGAGCTCCTGACCTCACCTGACTACCTGACCTGCAACCAGCTTCAACTTTTACGGACAGCCTCCATACTGCACCTTCGACCTCGGACTGGACTCGGACCTCGCCTCTCAGTTAGCCCACGGGACCAGCACAGTGGTGTTCCAATAGTCCCTTCCACTGTTTGAGAATATAGTTGGTGGTTGAAATTTCTTATTGGTTCCATGGTAGCTATGTATTGAGACAAATTGATACTGCCGCCCCATACCCTCAGTTTTCATGAAGTAGTTGGAGAAATATCTAACCGCTATACCAGGAGTAAACTTTTGAGTATTTCCTGCAGGGCCTAGGACCGTGATTCACCCCAAAGCCCGGATCATTGCAGAAGCTGGACCAATAGTAATTGGGGAAGGTAACCTCATAGAAGAGCAGGCAATTATCATAAATGGGTATGTATGAAAAGTTGAACTTTCTTGGGCCAAAATGGTTTACCTTGGGAAGGCCTTAGCGAATGCAGCCAAAAGCCAGCTTAATTTTTAAAATGCAAATGCAAGCATAATATTATGCAGTCTACCCTACACTAATAATAATAATAATAATAATTTTTATTATTTATATGCCGCTCACCTGGCTGGGTTTTCCCAGCCACTCTGGTCAGCTTACGAAGCATATATATCATAGCTTTCTGTTCCCTGCAGCTTCTCTCAGTGGTGGACCGCATGTTATGTGTGCAGAAGATCCTACCCTTATCACCTTGGTTATACCAGTGAAAAAGATCTTGGCAACCCCTTGCTTGAGTTCTTGGAAAGCTGCTATCAGACTGAGCAGATAGTACTGAGCTAAATGGACCATTGGTCTTATTCAACATAGAAAGCTGCCTTGTGCTACCCAAAGCCACTAAAACTTAAATCTCCCAGGCCACCTGCCTTGCTCTTTTTTCTTGGCAACTTCCTAAACGGCCTCTTCTCATTGGCTCAGTTTTGCAGGGACAGTGTAAGTTCAGTGTTAAAATGGAAAGAAATGCAAAGCTTCTTCATGAATGCACTGTTGCAGATATGTAGTAAATCTCCATGTTAAATCCTTGTGTTTTATTTTATGTCCCACTGTGGAGGGGATATGCCACTAAAGAAAGCATGTGTAAGAAATAAGATAAAGAACAAAGCTTCCTATAATCCTTACATACCTTCAGTAGTTCACCGTTGTACACATTTAATTTGATCACACAGTATTTTACGTGATTTTTAAATTCCCCTTACCCCACTACAGTGGTACCTCAGGTTACATACGCTTCAGGTTACAGACTCCGCTAACCCAGAAATAGTGCTTCAGGTTAAGAACTTTGCTTCAGGATGAGAACAGAAATCGTGCTCTGGTGGCACGGCGGCAGCAGGAGGCCCCATTAGCTAAAGTAGTGCTTCAGGTTAAGAACAGACCTCTGGAACGAATGAAGTACTTAACCAGAGGTATCACTGTATTTTGAAGAAGAAGAAGAGTTTGGATTTGATATCCTGCCTTTCACTCCCTTTAAGGAGTCTCAAAGCGGCTAACAGTCTCCTTTCCCTTCCTCCCCCACAACAAACACTCTGTGAGGTGAGTGAGGCTGAGAGACTTCAAAGAAGTGTGACTGGCCCAAGGTCACCCAGCAGCTGCATGTGGAGGAGCGGAGACGCGAACCCGGTTCCCCAGATTACGAGACTACCGCTCTTAACCACTACACCACACTGGCTCTCTTTGATATGCATTTTGTGGTGTTCTCTTAGTGCAGAGAAATTAAATGGGAAATAGTTTGATCTCCTGAATTCTCCAGTTGCACAGCACTACTGGTGCCTTCTTTAGCCTGGCAGAGCATATTGCTCTACTGTGCCAACAGTCATCTGTCCTCATTGGCTCTGCAGTCTGAACAATCAGCTTTCTAACTCCTAGAAAAAGGTGAATACAAGGTGCTTTCTATACTGAAGGACTTTTCCTCATCTGTATCCATTTTTCAAAGCTAAATGTTTTGGGAAGCTGCCCATAATTTAGTTTTTCCACCAGATATATTTAAATTGCTATGTAGATACAAAGGTGGATGTTTCGCCCAGCAACCACCTTTCAAATTCACACCTGTTCTGGTATTCCAGAAGAAACAGACTTGCCTTTGGGGCATAGGGTAGAGTGGGGAATCAAAAGCAGCAGCCCAACGTCATTGCCAAAGTTTTAGCTGTCCAAACCCTATGGCTTCCAAAGATAAAGGCAGTTCTCAATCTTTCAACAAAGACATGGGGTTTATTTGTGATGTAGAAATGTTAATGCATGTTTCAATCCTTTTACAGCTATCCTGAAAACATTACCCCTGATACAGAGGAGGTGGGAGCCAAACCAATGATCATTGGCACCAACAACGTCTTTGAAGTTGGCTGTTGTATCCTTCAAAAGAGCAGTGTTTTTTAAAGTGAGAAAGTGTATGTTTGCACAGGACAGTGCTGCTTTAGCAATGAAAACACCAGTTCTGTGATGGAGTGATTTATTACTTACACACACACACACACACACACACACACACACACACACAAACACACACACCCCTTTTCACAAGGGAGAATTGTCTGAGTTTAATGACCTATCTTAGATTCCACAGGTGTTGTTAGTCACTTATATCTCTTTTGCTCCCAGCAACTTCCACCCATGGGCATTTTGTTCCTAATAATGATGGGGTGTGGGTGTGTTTGTAGTAAACCTCAATGATATTTTAATACAAGAACTGCATGCATTTATTTCACTACACATACGTGCTGCATGGGCTCGCTGTGCCTTTGATTTCACAGGGAACGTGTGGCAAAATAGATGTGTCTGCTCCAACACGTTGCAGCATTCACAACAAACATGGTAAACACATGCTAGTTTCCCTAATGTGAAAAACAACAACCCACATTGTGAGCAGTGACCTCTCTCTTGGGACAAAAGGCCTCAAAGTTCTGTTTTCTTTTGTCTAAAGGGATCAACCATTGCAGCTGGTGTTCCAAACTCAAATGAGCAATCTTAAATAAATGCAATCCAAAGGACCAGGTAACGAAAGCAACCCTCCCACAAGGCCAGCAAAGCAATGCAAAACATCACATTTAATATCATTACAATTTCCCTTGTTCTTTCCTTACCTGTAATATTCCCCATGTTGGCTGTGTTTTAAACTTAGTTGACAGCCTTCTGGTTCAACAAGCTGTGAGTTTTGTTTAATCTCCTGTCTATCTTTGCCTTCCTTTTCTGCCTAATTTTAACACAGCTTATAACCGTTGAAGCCACAGAACAGTGGTAGGAGTACCTTTGCTGTAACAAGAGGGTCGTTCACAATCATAACAGCTAATTGGTTGCTCACAAAGAACTTCCCACTGATCTTTTACTTGCTCTGCTGAGAGAATTCCACTCACTGTGCATTCCTTCTCTGTGGCAGTTTGTAAGAGCCTAGCAGAAGAACCTAGGACCACAGAGCTGGCTGCTCTGAGCATTGATGAAAGCCTTTGAGCACACACTCAAAGGTCCATAGGCAGCTTTTGATTGAACTAAAGGCCACTGGTCCAGGAGCTTTCAAATCACACTTTACTGAAGCAGGCCACTTGTCCTGAACGCCTTTTCAAAACATGGGGATTCTTCAAAGAGGACTGTATTAGGAGGAATCCAGGATAAGGGAGCATGCAAACTAAATATCTAAGTACTCTTCTTAACTGTGAACTTACAGATTCCCAGGCAATGAAAATAGGAGACAACAATGTAATTGAGTCCAAAGGTATGTATGTTGATTGAGTGGGAAATCGATAACTGGGGGTTATTTTTTGTTTCCAGTTTTTGCATTGTATTACGTATTCTCTATGCTTCTGAGGACCACTCCAACATCTGAAAATAGTGGAATGGTTTATGTGAAAAACCAATTTTGATAAATATATTGTAAGTCCATTGTAGCATGCTTAAAATTGCAGCTTTGCTTTTTTTATATAAAGAAAAGTTTGACCAAGACAGTAGTTTTGGAAACAGCGCGCACACACACACACACACACACACACACACACCTCATCCATTTGCAAACTTTCTTAATTTTGAGTTTCCCCATGTTGTCTTAGAGCAGTCATGGGTAACCAAAGGCCCTCTAGATGTTGCTGGATTAAAACTCCCATGAGCCCTAGCCAGCTTGGTCAGGGATGATGGGAGATGTAGTCCAGCATCATCTGCAAGGTCACTGGCTCCTCATCCCTATGCTAGATGGTACAGACTGCGGCAATTTAAGACCAGAGTGTAGTTGCACATCCCTGGGTTGTGTACACTTGGAAGTAAGCAGTGGAGCTGGTGGTACTCAGAAGTGAGACTGCACATGATTGCAGCCGAAATCTGATATCAGCTGATATCTCAAACAAGTTGAGTTCTAGAAACAAGACAAAAAAATTGGGATGTTGCGGAGGAGTAGCAGAGAGTAGGCTTATGTTGATGATATCCTCCGTTTCTAGAGATGAGATGCTGGGCCAAAGAACAGACCACTGATTAGACTTCATGACGTTGCTCATTCCAGGTGGGTTGTTTGCCGTTTCATAATGTGAGATTTTTTGTCTCTGCAGCATTTGTGGGTAGGAACGTGATCTTGACGAGTGGCTGCATCATTGGAGCCTGTTGCAATGTCAACACTTACGAAGTCATCCCTGAAAACACGGTCATCTATGGAGCTGACTGTCTTCGGCGAGTGCAGACTGAGCGGCCCCAGGTAGGTACATGACAGGAGTTCAACCTTTGCTGATATGTCGCCAGTTGTTCCTCCAACAGCATGACTCAGAACAGAGAGCCACTCGTTTCCTTTTCTTTCCCATCAACTCAGCACTCCCGTGTCTGTGGTGCAAAGGCCAGTGGCGGTGGAGCAACTGATTTGTCAATGAGAATGTCATACGAAACCAGGCACAAACCTAAACACACTTTTTAATCCTCTCTTGAGTGGGTCACCTGTAAGAGTCCATGATGCCTGGACCTTGACATGCCACAGTTTGCAATCAGTTTCTAATTCTGGTTTTCTAGCTGATTGAAAACTGTGGCTTGTCAAGGTCCAGGCATCATGGACTCTTACAGGTGACCCACTCAAGAGAGGATTAAAAAGCCTGTTGTCTTTCTCAGCTTGGCTGGGGAGTAGGGGAGACTCCCAGGATGGGGGCGGGTAGGAAACAGAAATGAAGTTTCTGGTTAATTGATCATTTGCTTTCTCCTATGTTGTCTTTGAGGGACGCGGGTGGCACTGTGGGTTAAACCACAGAGCTTAGGACTTGCTGATCAGAAGGTCGGCGGTTCGAATCCCCGCCACGGGGTGAGCTCCCTTTGCTCGGTCCCTGCTCCTGCCAACCTAGCAGTTCAAAAGCACATCAAAGTGCAAGTAGATAAGTAGGTACCGCTCTGGCGGGAAGGTAAACGGCGTTTCCGTGCGCTGCTCTGGTTCGTCAGAAGCGGCTTAGTCATGCTGGCCACATGACCCAGAAGCTGTACGCCGGCTCCCTCGGCCAATAAAGCGAGATGAGCGCCGCAACCCCAGAGTCGGCCACGACTGGACCTAATGGTCAGGGGTCCCTTTACCTTTACATTTATGTTGTCTTTAAGTATGCTTTGGTTCTTTATCCCATGAATTATTTTCCCTGGTAGAGCAGAACATAAGCAGATGAATTCAGACTGTCAGTATTATCACCTGTCTGGTGCTCCCCCCCCCCCCTAATTTTTTCACACTGCTGTTCTTTTTAGCCACAAACATTGCAGCTGGACTTCCTAATGAAAATCCTGCCAAATTATCACCATCTTAAAAAAGCCATGAAACCAACTTCTACTCCTGTGAAGAGCTGAAGACACCCTTCTCCCAGCATGCTTACCAGAACTGCAGTGCTTTCAGGACTCTTGTGTCCGCAAGAACTAACTCACTTAACTTACATGCTCGTTCATTCCATTGTGCAACATAATGTTATTTATTAAAATGTTGAAAAATGAAATGTTGTGTGTGATGTATTCCCCTCAGTCTTCTTGGCTGATAAAAACTTGCGTTTCAGTGGAGGAGTGAAATGTTATAGCATTACAGGAGGTATAATTTTCAGTGGAATTGGGGCACGTTAAATGCCATAGGCACAATTCAGGCAAAGCGATGCACTTTTAAAAAGTTCCACTGCAGTCAGTGGGAGATGCTTAATGCTCACACTGAAACTTACAAATTCATAACTACCTGCTCAGAGGTGTGGAACCTGTGGCCCCTCTTCAGATGTTGCTGGATTTGAACTCCCATCATCCCTAACTATTGGCCAATCTGTGGCTGAAGGTAACTGGAGTTCAACAATGTCTGGAGGGAAGCCACAGGTTCCTCACTCCTGGCCTGGATTGCACCTCAAGTGTATTAGAGCTCCTCATCATTTCTCTAAGATGTGTCTCTCTTCAGACAAAAATGGTGCAAGAGTGAGTCCCTAAGTGCTGTGCTGGCAGGAACTAATGGGAGTTGGGAATCCAGAACATCTGACGGACACCACATTGGCAAAGGCTGCCCTGAGTAATCCAGCTGTGACTGGTTATCGCCTCCCCTTGGCTTTATAATACACTCTCACACTCCATCCACAGAGCCATTTGTGTGCACTCTAGACAGTGTGAGAGAGTATCTGTACCTTACTGAGCAATCCTACACCTAAGTGTGAAATTCTAAACACCCTTAGGAGTAAGGCTCCTTGAAAAGAGTGGGACTTTCTTATGACTAACCTGTTCAGGTGTGCTCTGTGACCCTAATCAGCTTAAGTCATAGCCCCCAATAAATCGGTTATCTTTTCCCCCAGTTGCTCAAAACGTGCAATCCAAGGAAAATTAAGCATCCTTAAAACCTGTAAAGGAACTTGTAAAGGAACTAAGCCCTTAATTGTGTCTGGGCAAGGCCCTCTGATTTCAACTGTACTTAAGTACAGTGGTACCCCGCAAGACGAACGCCTCGGAAGACGAAAAACTCGCTAGACGAAGGAGTTTTTCGTTTTCTTAGCCGCTTCGCAAGACGCATTTCCCTATGGGCTTGCTTCGCAAAACGAAGCTTGCCCCACAAGCTCCGGGGATAGCGGGGAAGTGCAGCGCGTCTTCCCCGCTGTCCCCGGACCTCTTTTGAAGCAAGGGGCGGCGGGGAGAAGATTGCTTCTCCCCGTTGCCAGCCCCGCAATCTCCGGGGGACAGAGGGGAAGGTGCGCGCGCCTTCCCCTCTGTCCCCGGACCCCTTTTGAACCAAGGGGCGGCAACGGGGAGAAGCGATTCTCCCCGCTGCCCCTTCCCTTACTTTAAAACAGGTCCGGGGAGCCTTCCCCTCTGTCCCCGGAGATTGCGGGGCAGGCAACGGGGAGAAGCAATCTCCCCGCCGCCCCTTGCTTTAAACAGGTCCGGGGACAGAGGGGAAGGCGCGCGACGCTTCCCCTCTGTCCACGGACGGTCTCCATAGGAACGCATTGATTGATTTTCAATGCATTCCTATGGGAAACCGTGCTTCGCAAGACGAAAAACTCGCAAGAAGAAAAAACTTGCGGAACGAATTAATTTCGTCTTGCGAGGTACCACTGTATTCTTACATTTATCTGGGTTGTACCTTCCCTTTGGTTTTTTCCCCCTAGGGTGAGAGTTGTCCAATACAGCAATACCTAATTTCTGTATTCACTGGAGGCTTTTAAACAGATGTTGAATGGCCACCTGTCAGGGATTATTTAGCTGTGATTCCTGCATTGCAGGGAGTTGGACTAGATTACCCTCTGGGACCCCTTCCAACTTTACAATTCTCTGGGGCTACTCTATTAGTCCAGAGGCCATCAGCGTAACACAAACTAATAATCCCAGAAGTTGCCAGGTTCTGCCATAATTAGGGTGCCAGGAAGCAAGATGGGTTTTCCGATTATGGAAAACTTTTCACACAGGCATATATAAGGCCCGGCAAAACAACAAAACCCCTGTGATATTCCTGAGCTGTTTCTCCCTCCGGAATGGAAGCTCCTGATGGAGAACCATTTGCTGAAGATCTCAGTGAGTAGATAGACTCTCAGGTTGAAAATGCTTTGTAAACAAAAATATTCTGCGACTGATGGTAGCTTCATTAGCATCCTCTAAACATAGCTGTCCCAATCTGTGCAAAGGCCTGCTTCCAATGGAGGGTGCGAGTGCTTGTTCTGGCTCCATGGAATTCCCTAGAAGTCAGTGTGGTGTAGTGGTTAAGAGCAGTAGATTCGTAATCTGGGGAACTGGGTTCACCTCTCCGCTCCTCCATGTACAGCTGCTGTGTGACTTTGGGCCAGTCACACTTCTTTGAAGTCTCTCAGCCTCACTCACCTCACAGAGTGTTTGTTGTGGGGGAGGAAGGGAAAGGAGAATGTTAGCCGCTTTGGGACTTCTTCGGGTAGTGATAAAGCGGGATATCAAATCCAAACTCCTCTTCTGTGATCATAGAATCATAGAGTTGGAATAGACCACAAGGGCCATCGAGTCCAACCCCCTGCCAAGCAGGAAACACCATCAGAGCACTCCTGACATGGTTGTCAAGCCTCTGCTTAAAGACCTCCAAAGAAGGAGATTCCACCACACTCCTTGGCAGCAAATTCCACTGTTGAACAGCTCTTACTGTCAGGAAGTTCTTCCTAATGTTTAGGTGGAATCTTCTTTCTTGCAGTTTGGATCCATTGCTCCGTGTCCGCTTCTCTGGAGCAGCAGAAAACAACCTTTCTCCCTCCTCTATATGACATCCTTTTATATATTTGAACATGGCTATCCTATCACCCCTTAACCTCCTCTTCTCCAGGCTAAACATGCCCAGCTCCCTTAGCCGTTCCTCATAAGGCATCGTTTCCAGGCCTTTGACCATTTTGGTTGCCCTCCTCTGGACACGTTCCAGTTTGTCAGTGTCCTTCTTGAGCTGTGGTGCCCAGAACTGGACACAGTACTCCAGGTGAGGTCTGACCAGAGCAGAATACAGTGGCACTATTACTTCCCTTGATCTAGATGCTATACTCCTATTGATGATACGATACATGACTGCATCTAGGGCGGCTAGCAGTTGCATGCACAGAGAGCTGGACTGGGAACCAAGATCTCAAGAACACCTCAAGTGTGTGAACTTCTGCCATCCTCATGCTGCCCCTAAGGCTCATTAAATAGAGTTGCAAATTGAGAACATGCTTCTCTGTATACACAAGGGGCCGAAGCCTTGACTTCCCTTACTATTTTCTAATCCAAATCTCTCTGGCCCCTGTGATTAATTCTCCCTTAGAAACAACCTTGACATGCCTCCACAAACGTTAGGACTTTTTAACATACAAAATTTGCACTCTGCCCTTGGGGTGTTCCAAAAGTATTCATTATTCTTACACAAGGGTGATTGCTGGAGAGTGTGACCTAGTGGGTAGACTTGATGGATTTGGGATGAAGAGTTCCGTAACACACACTGGGTGACATTGAGCAAGTTTCTGTCTCGGCCTAGTGTTGCTGTGAGGAGAACCGGGAGAACCGAAGGAGACGACCTTCAGTGAAGATGTGATCAATCATGCCATGTGTGCTGTAAGCTGAGTTCCATGAACAGAAAACAATGTTTCAGGATAAACGTCTGCCATGGAGCTGGTGGAAGAGGACATCATTTTGGTTCCCCAAATAAACCATCCAGCGATCCAGCATAAAAAAGCAGCATATTGTACTAGCTCATGCTTCCTTTGACTTAAAGCTAATAATAATAATAATAATAATAATAATAATAATAATAATAATAATAATAATAATATCTTTATTGTCATTGCCCCCTCTCGGGGACAACGAAATTACTTGGCTGCTCCATCCACCCAGGTAGGGCACTCCACACAAAATCAAAACAACTATAAAAACACTAATTAAAACAATACAGTATAATACAGCAAGGAAGATTAGATGACTTTCAAAGTCCAGGCTTCCCATTCAGGGCCGAGATCGCTCTGGAGAAGAAGCTGTTCTTAAGACGGCTCGTTCTTGTCTTCATCGTCCTGTATCTCCGTCCCGACAGCAGGAGCTCGAAGAGACAGTGACCAGGATGCGATGGTCACTTCCCAGATAGCTCAGTTCGTTAAAGCCTGGTGCTGATAATGCCAAGGTTGCAGGTTCAATCCTTGGTGGGATCAGCTGCCCTTATGATCCCTACCCTTCACGGCCTAGGACCCTCGTACCTACAGAACCGCCTCTCCCGGTATGCCCCACGGAGAGCCTCAAGGTCCATAAATAGCAACACCCTAGTGGTCCCGGGCCCTAAGGAAGTTAGATTGGCTTCAACCAGAGCCAGGGCCTTTTCAACTCTGGCTCCAGCCTGGTGGAACGCTCTGCCTCATGAGACCAGGGCCCTGCAGGATCTGATTTCTTTCCGCAGGGCCTGTAAGACAGAGTTGTTCTGCCTGGCCTTTGGCTTGGAGCCAATTTGATTCCCTCCCTCCCTCTCTTTTTTCTTTTTCCTTTCTCCTCCTGTGATGAGGCTACATTTTAATATTTTAATGTTGTATTTTAATTTTGTTTTAAGTTGTATTCATTCAACTTATTTTTATTATTGCTTGTTAGCCGCCTTGGCTGGGGAGGGCGGGGTATAAATAAAAAAATATTATTATTATTACCCAAAGCAGGGCTTGCTGCCCCTAGGCAATGGTCTGAATGTGATTCAGCAGTCCTCTTCTGTGATGCAGAAGGCTGTTGGTGGAGCAATACAATCTGAAACACACATGCCCATTGTGTGCTTGTATGTACAGAACAAGTTGTGTGGTTCTTTGTGTCCTGGTAACTTTCTTTGAGGACATAGCCAAATATATCTACCAAAACAGCAATAGCCAGCCATTCCCTCCTCCGTGTTGTTTCCATATCTTTCTCACAACACACACGCCTGCTAATCGTGAGGATTTCTTAAGGAGATGTTAAAGCTCGATGCTTCAAAGATATCAGATGATTGCAGAGCAACATCTCCCTCCCCACATTCCGATGGCGAAAAGTCATTAGAGGAAAGGCTAATGAGTTAACATTGCTGTGATAAGGGAGCTGGAATAGCTTGACCTCCAAGAGGCCCCAGAGTTGAGGGGAAAATGGGTAAATACTCTAAACAATGCTGAGGAAAGCACAGGAAATTGGACTGCCAGGGTGTAGGCCTGTCAAACCAAACAGTACGAATGGTCCAGAGGAACTAAAAGTCTCTTATGTTGTTCTAATTCTGCCCGACTGAGACTAAAATGCTTTTGTGTGTCTGCATCAAACCCAGGGCATTTACATCAGTGGTGCAGTATATGGTGAAGAGAGAAGGGAACACTTTGTGCACGTGTGTGTGCATGTGAGAGAAAATGTGTAGAAAATGGGCACAGAGATGCTGAACCACAGCTCCCATAATCCATGGCCATTGCCCATGTTTTCTAGGTCTGCCAGGAGTTCAGCAAAATCTGGAAAGCCAAAGGTTTTCATAAATGAGGCACACTGTGTATTCTACTGGTTTGTCCCCAGCATTCAGCAAACTTCCTCTATACATGGAGGGTCCATTCAGCTCTCATGGCAAATACCCACTGAGATACCTATCTTTCATTTATTTGTCTATTCCAGTTTTGAAGCTCTCAAAGTATCTTATCACCAGCAGGCAGGGACATGGGATTGGCTCTCCAGGATCACTTGATTCAAGTTCAAAGCACACACTTTCCCTCAAAGAATTGTGGATATGATAGTTTAATTTCCAGCAAACCTAAACAGAATTCCTTTTGAGGGAAAGAATGTGCATCGTGTGTGCTTTAAATCATCTATACCAGGGGTCGGCAAACTAAGGCCTGGGGGTTGAATGCGGCCCCCCAGGCTCGTAAATCTGGCCCGCAGACCCTGCAGCCGCTCGGTCAGTCCCCGTCCACTGCGGATGCCTTGCCGCCCGGGGACAGGGATGCTGGCACGGCTTCTGGGCGGGCGGCGACACTGGCGCAGCTTCGGATTGGCTGCAGGAAGTTCCTGCAGCCAATCTGAAGCCTTGCCACCTGCGCGCTGAGGTAAACCCGGCATAGCCATGGACGGAGAGGCCGGCAGGCGGGTCTGGGCTGCGCCATGGGCATTGTGATGGGCGGTTCGCAGTGCTTCAGGCGGAGCTTGGCGCACCTGCTGCTGGTGGTGCGCTTGGTGGCCGCAGTGGAGCAGCTGGAGGGCAAGCTGTGTGCCACCTGCCCAGCGCTCCGCATGCGTGGCCTGCCCACCGACCTGGCCTCGGACGACGACCCGCAGTGCATGTTGCACACCGCCTGGGAGTTCTGTGAGGACAGGCCAATGGAGTGGCTGCTTCTTGTCAACAATGCCAGTGAGTGGACGCCACCTAGACGCGTTCCTGAGCGCGTGCAGAGTGCGTTCCTCCTCCAGGTCTGGAAGCAGCTGCGGGACCGGCTTGCAGGGTATTTATATTTTTCAAAATATAGTCTGCCCCACCCCAAGGTCTGAGGGACTGTGGACCAGCCCCCTGATGAAAAAGTTTGCTGACCCCTGATCTATACAAAGCTTAGTATCCTGGCTTGGATGGCCGGCAGTTTCCTCCTCCGTCCAGCAGTTTAAGAAGGAGATACTGACAGTAGGCCTGATTTGACCCCAAACACTCCCTGATTCTTGCTCTGTAGCACCCGGCGCAGGAACTCCCAAAAGCTGCCCAGTTTTCTTTTGTAAAGGAAAGCAACCCCATAAGTAGAACGCCTAGATGTCCTAAATCAGGCCGACTCAAAGTGGGGGGAACTCAACAGACAGCACAGGGATGAAAAGCCTAATTGGCAGGCCGACAAGCCGTCCATGTGATGCGAAACACACCAGAGCTCTGGCAGCCGGCTGGTAAAAGTCAAGATAACTGATGGGGGAACAGCAAGTAATATCAGCAAATAGACAGCTGGACACAGCTACAGACCAGTGGCAACACCCCAGAGACGTTTCTTTGAAGGGGAACCAAAATATTTAGGCAGCCGCTGAGCTTGTGTATACACAATACTCTTTTAAGGTGGTACGGTGGTAGGTCCAGGGTTCCCTGCCTTGCACACATTGTAGTCCCCACCCCCCATGGCTGCTGTTCAGACCGACAGAATCTGCTTGACCAGGTAGAATGTGGAAGAGAAAACTTGAGGCTGCAATCTCAGAGTGCAGGGATTGCTCACCTTTTAGGCCTGTGGACCCATTTGGGGTTTTTAAGAGAGTGCTGTGTGGATGCAACCACCTCTGGTCATTTATGGTCCCTTCCCCTCCCAATAGAGACAGAAAAAACTGCAGCATAGAGATTTAGTTTTTTTCCAAGGGATCTGTGTAAAATCCAGTTGTATTAATTAATCTCAGCCTTGGAAAGCACACAGAAGTGAAAGGAGAAACGGGAAATAACATCACTCTTCCAACTTCTTCCTTTAGCTCTATGTACTATTAAAGGGGGGGGGGGTAGCCACTCTCATCATTTCATGGGGGGTGGGGCGGGGAGGGGGCAAAACTCAGAAGCTTCATGGTGCATCCATAGGCTTGAGATGTCAATATGCATTGGCTCAAACACAGATTTTACACTGGGTTTACTTTACATCCATCCTTTCACGCAGGAAATTATATGGAGGTGAGTTACAGCAATCTTACGAATTTCCAACATTCATGTATTCAGTGTGGCAGCAACACACATGAACTTTTCGTAATGATCATGCACCTCACTGGAAAAAACATAGGCAAATAAGTAGAATGATTAATAGCTATCTAAACCTTATAAACTAGTATCCACATGTATAAGGGAATGCTTATTAAAAATTGCACCTATATAGCATTGCACAGCAGTGGAGAATTCTGGAACAACACCGATCTTATAGGGAAGATCCCTAACCTATGTAAAAGTGATATTGTAATGACCCACCCAAACTTACTTTGTTAAATCTCTGGGGCGGTTATGTGTGCAATTTGTGTACTTTTTGGACCTTTTGAACTGCTGTACAATATTCTCTACCATTGAGGAAGATCCAGTTGTCTTGATGGATCCTTTTTCCGAATACTCTATGAATTAGATGCAACTTACTTTTATATTCCACTCCTTCAATCACTTTTTATTTTATTTGGATGAAGAGGGGTTGCCCTGTCCCCGGGCCCATGAGCAAATATCACTTGAAGAAAAGGTTAGATCCCCTCACCATTAATTTTTTAAAACCTGTATGTAAGATGCTGAGTCACATTTAACGCCACCTGTAGTTAGGCTTTTAGTATCTCGATGGAATACTGCTTTGGAGCCCCACAATAACCCTCTCCCATCTTCCAAAGCAAACGTGGGGCGCACGTGTAACAAAGAAATTTAACTTCTTGCCAAAGGCGATGGGGATGGGCTGGAAATGACACACCACATAAAAATAACTTAGTAAAGATCTATTTTTCTGTACATTTTGCTTCTAACTCCATCAATACAAACTTGACATATTGCCAGTAACACGGTAATTTCTATATACACCTGAAGATACAAAAACAAAAACGTAACTCAGCACAACAGAGGCAGACTAACGCCTTGCGAGAAGGTTGCTTTGCTTTTGCTAGGAAATTAAGGCTGCGGTGCTTCCTAGAAACGCATAATAATAATAATAATAATAATAATAATAATAATAATAATAATTCTGGAAAATGTTTCAGAAGGCACATGGATTTGAATAATAAGGACACAGGGGTGGAGTCCATGATTTTTGTTGGGGGGGGGCAGAACCTCAGATTTGTATTGATTTACGGCCCCCCTTGGCTACGCCCATGGTGGTGTGTGCCACCCACCCAAGAAACGACGCATCCCTCTCTCTGGACGTTTCTTATTTGAACTGCTTGTCGATCAGCGTGCCTTTCCCTTTGGCCTGCTTGCTTCCCATCTCGGCCTCTTCCTGCAGCCGCCTCTTGCAAGCGCCCTCCCTGCGCAGCTGCTTCTGGATCACGCGCGCGTTCTGCGCGTACGACTCGGCCACTTCCTTGGCTTGGATCTCCTCCTCCTCTTCGTCGACGGTGGAGACGGTGACCGAGCCGCACTTGCCCATGTCCTTCGTCCGACGGGTCACCATCACTTTCTCGGGAGGAGGAGGAGGCTGCTGCTGCAACTGCAGCTGCTTCTGGGCCCAGCCCTGCCCGAACTGGACCAGGGCGCCGTCGACCACGAAGGTGGCGGGCGCGCCGTCGGGCTGGTGGCGGTAGAAGAGGAGCAGCCCGCACCGCGCGCACTTTTTCCGGCACTGCCGCTCGACGCCGCCTCCGTCCCGGCGGAGATAGGCGCCCTCGGGCTCGTCCTGGGTGTTGCAGAGCTTGTAGACGTGCTTGGCGGCGTCGATCACGCGCGCGCGGTCCCGGGGCCTCAAGGGCAGCTTCTCCAGCGCGCAGTCCAGAACCAGCACCATCTGCCCGCACAGGCAGTAATAGACGTGCAGGGGCTTCTCGCCCTCGCCGTACTCCTCGCGGTCGCGCGTATCCGAGCAAGCCAAGGAGCGCGACACCACTTTGGGCATGGCGGAAGGAGGACCAAGCCGGCCAGGAAGGAAGGAAGGAAGGAAGGAAGGAAGGAAGGAGCCCCTCCTTCCCGGATATATACGGAGAAATGCAAAATGCCGCCGCGCTTTGCACTTCCGACGGAGATGCGCGGATGCGCCGCAAGGCGTGCGCTGGCGCACAGAGGAGACGCTTCGCGCAGCGGTTTAGCAAACAGCTGGATGGAGCGCCTCCCTCTCCTTTAAAGGGGGTGTGTCCATGCTGTTTTCAGTTAATTTAACTTCACATATTTAACCAAGTAATCATTAAATTTAATCCAATCTTCCTGATACTCATTAAATTTAATATGTTAAGTTAAATTACAGTAACTGAAAACAGCTTGCAGATACTTAATTGGCTTAGGATTTTATTTAAGTGAAGTGATGAATTAATATGTTTAATTTCATAATGTGAAGATCTAAGGATGTTAATGTTTAAGTTAAATTTTATAAGAACTGTGATTTGGAAAACCATTAAAAGGATATGCGATGAAATTCAACCAAGGGGAAGCGAGGAAGTCACTTAATAATAATAGTAGTAGTAGTAGTAGTAGTAATAATAATAATAATAATAATAGTTATGTACTGAAGTTCTCACCCTGGGCCAGCAGGGGGATACTGTAGATAGTTATGCAAATGAAGGATTGAAAGTGACGTTCAGTGATTGGCTAGTTACAGAAAATGGTTACTGTTGCATTCTAGTGGAGCTCTATATAAGCAGGCTGACTGAGCTCCTCAGTTCAGTTCTGTTCCAGCTTACAAATAAAGAGCTGCTTTGGAAGAATCGCAGTGTCATCTGATATGTTCGCCCACAACTTAACAATAATAATAATTTTTATTTATATCCCGCCCTCCCCAGCCGAAGCTGGGCTCAGAGCGGCTAAGAACAGTAAAATGATAAAACATTCTAAAATCATTTCATTATAAAATTAATTCCAATCAAATTAATGGCAACCATTGGGCTAGAGTTCTATGAGGATTACCGAAGGAGGGGGTCAGACTGCCTTGGCCAAAGGCCTGGTGGAACAGCTCTGTCTTGCAGGCCCTGCGGAAAGATGTCAAGTCCCACAGAGCCCTGGTCTCTTGTGACAGAGTGTTCCACCAGATCGGAGCTACAGCTGAAAAAGCCCTGGCTCTGGTTGCGGCCAGCCTAACCTCTCTGTGGCCGGGGACCTCCAAGATGTTTTTGTTTGAAGTCTGTAAGTTCCTCTGTGGGATATACCAGGAGAGACAGTCCTGTAGGTATGAGGGTCCTAGGCCGTATAGGGCTTTAAAGGTTAAAACCAGCACCCTAAACCTGATCCTGTACTCACCAGGAGCCAGTGCAGCTGGTATAGCACCGGGTGAATGTGATCTCGCAGCGAGGACCCCGTAAGGAGTCTCACCGCGGCATCCTGAACCAGCTGGAGTTTCTGGGTGGTTTTCTCAGTCCCCTGTTATGTTTATGGTGTATAACTTTTATGTAAAACTAATAAAAACTTATAATAAAAAATAGATACTGGTAGAAAGTGATATTGTTAATTGCCATTTGAATGTGCCAAGCTCTGCCTCCATTTTATAACTGGCTCCACCATTTTGTGACAGATGAGCCTCAGTAATTTTCAGCCATCTCAAGGAAGCCCTGTGTGTAAAAAGTTTGAGAACCCCTGTGCTAAAGGAATACACATTCTGCAAATATAACCAGGCTTAATAGGAGTTCCTATTAATGTAACCAGGTTTAATAGGAGTATTCTCAAACAGAGAACACTCAGCTTCTCACTTATATATCATTCCCAGGATATATATAATGTTAGGTTGCAAATGGGCCTGAAAATCCAGAGGTTACGCTGAAACTGGTCCCCAAAGGCCTGTGGTGGAGTGGCTACTGTCTGCTGGAGCAGAGGAAGCAAATGCTTCAGTCAACAGAAGTGAATATGCTTGCTTATGCCTGCCAATTTGTGAAATTGTGGATTAAGGCAACACTGGGCTTAAATCCAGGGAGCGTGAGGACAGCCAAGAGAGCAGGGCCATTCAAAAGGAGAAGGGTTGCTCTTGAACAAGATGCCTGTAGGACAAAAGTCCCAGGGGCCAAAGTAAAATGACACCTTGAGCCTCAACGCAGCTTCTGCTAGTTGGAGCACTTTTTAAGGGTGTCCCTTGGGCCTTAAACAGAGGAGTCTCCGGGGCCCCTCACTTTGGAGAAAGGAATTTGTTCAGCAGAAGCGTCAAAACTCCTCAGGAATCCTCAAACAATAGAGGGACTGTTCTCCAACCACAGAGGAAGAGAAACCTGTTTATCTATTTTCGTTAGAGAGCATCAGGGGATTTTTGAGGCACCGTTTCTGATGCGTCATATAAGATACAGGTTAATAACATTGGAAAAACCATCTTGATCTGGTGTTCTGCTACGAGCGGCAAGTCGCTGGGATATCTTGCAGAGCCCCAGTGCTCTTTCCCTGCCCACATAAAATTTAAAAAACTAAGTGAAAAAAGGTAGTAAGTTATTTATTTAGTAACTGCAGTGTTTCACAGCATTGTTGGAGAAAGCTTGCTCACTATTTTGTCACATTTTGATTTGTCTTAAAGCTATTGCCTAACCACAGATTTTGGCTTTTTCTCCTTATGGAATGACACAACTTCCTGTGTGTGTGTGTGTGTGTGTGTGTGTGTGTGTGCGCTTTATTAAGTGAAATATGGATTGTACAAAGACATATTTTTTCATGTCAAGTCCAAATGTATTGCTAATCTTCAGTTCTAATAGAAATTTAGAGACACTGTCTACATTCTGCATACTAGCCATAATTTAATAAAGTTCTATCACGTCCACAAATTTTAGCATTTTTTCCTATTCCAAACGATTCCAAAGACTTGAACTAACTAACTAGCTAGCTAACTAGCTAACTAAAATCCCACCTTTTACGCTGATGGAACCCAAGGTGGCTTACAGATAAAAAGAACCGCTAAAAACATAGAAAAAGCAACTATTAAAATACATTGAAACATTGATAGGATGAATATTCTTTTCCAGGATGTCCCAACCATGTCATAATTTCAGCTGATTGTTGCTAAACTTCATCTAGCTACATGATTATTATTATTTTAAAAGATGTGGTGAACTGAAACTGGATACTTCTATCATTATAAATGTTATTATCACTCTGGTCAGTGACCGAAAACAATTAACTCATTCATAATTATTATTATTTCATTGCAATACAGTAAGATCACAACTAGAGGGATGCGGGTGGCGCTGTGGGTAAAACCTCAGCGCCTAGGGCTTGCCGATCGCATGGTCGGCGGTTCGAATCCCCGCGGCGGGGTGAGCTCCCGTCTTTCGGTCCCAGCTCCTGCCCACCTAGCAGTTCGAAAGCACCTCAAAGTGCAAGTAGATAAATAGGTACCGCTTTCTAGCGGGAAGGTAAACGGCGTTTCCGTGTGCTGTGCTGGTGCCGGCTCGCCAGAGCAGCTTCATCACGCTGGCCACGTGACCCGGAAGTGTCTCCGGACAGTGCTGGCCCCCGGCCTCTTAAGTGAGATGGGCGCACAACCCTAGAGTCAGACACGACTGGCCTGTACGGGCAGGGGTACCTTTACCTTTTAATATCACAACTTGCGCTCATTTAACTTGTGTGTATTCAGCTTTTACACGTATGGCAAATAAATAAATAAAGGGGCAGCGTTCTGGGAAAAATGACTTTCACAACCCCATGCACCATTGAACCCAATGTGTTTTGCCTATAGACAATATTTGCTTTAGGCACGATCCTTGGAACATAACCCCCCACGTAAGTTGCAAGCTTACTGTATATCAAGGCTCACTAGTTAACTGGACTTAAGCACTCAAATCAGAAAATGGAGCTTTTGCTTGGCAATAGTAATAGGAAAACAACAACAGTGGAAAAAGGACTTCATTTGCTTTTGCAGTGACAAAACAACATCAGTCTTATATGGAAACCAGCGCAGTGAAGGCTTACAAGGATAACTGAGAATTTTTCTTTATTTTATTATTGCATTTGTATTTATGCCTTGATGACTACCATATGTAATTTGATAGTGTATTTATTTACCTGGTTTCACGCTTAAAGTGATTGTGGTGTACTGTTAGAGTGGGTGGAGCTAGATACAATGGTGACTATAGCCAGAATGAAATGTGTGAGGAGTTTGCAGGATTGCATCTTTGCATGTTCAGACCCAGAAACCTCCCCGCTAAATAAATTCACACTTGACTCAAATTTTGGTTTTGGTTTTTCACAGAATTTAGGCCACAACTTTATTGATTACAGAAAGTGAGTGGTTGCATAGGCTCTGGTTTGACTAGCTCTCTGCCATGCAGGTAGCGCTGACCCAGGGTTCCAGCATAGGTCAGCCAAGGGTGAACACCGGGATAAGCGGAAAGCCAGGAACGGGCTAACTCCGCCGCCCAAATGTCCCCCTGGACTCAGGCACGGGCACAACCCCCTCTCAGGGGTTGACCAAACCATCGAGTCCCTGGATTCCTTAAATGGAATACCCTCCACATAGGGATGGCGAGAGCGTTCTCCCATCCCTATCACCTGAACCAGAGCCTATCCGCAACCTTACAAGCTGTGACAATTTGCTACGTGGCAGGTGAAACCCAAATGGCATCAGCCAATCAGCCAAGTGGGGAAAATTCCTGCCATGCCCCTGTCCCAATGACAGACGACACACGACGGCATAGCAAGGTCAAGCACAAAGCCCTAAAAGTAGGGAGAGGTGGGCAGGTGTTCCGAATGCACGCGCCAAAAGAGGAAGCTCTGGGTCACGTGCATGGGTAAAAATAGGTCCCTCGAACTGTTTGGACTGCATCCCATTGGCCAGATTGCACCCAGCTATGAGGGACCTACCAATCGGGTGTTGTGGCTGACCAATTGTACCCACCCACAACACAGGGTGTCGGTTTCCAGCTCTCACCACAATACGTGCCCTCTTTAAGGGAGGACCCGATTTATCACCCTCCCCTCCTCTCTCTCTGCTTCCCCCTCCTTCCAAATCTCTCTGTGTTTTTTTGGACGTGTGCCCCCCCCCCCACCTTCGATTACTGAATTGCTTGCCGAGGGTCCAAAGTGATTCCTTGCACACTAAGCCAATATAGGTGTCTGAAAAGATAATAAACTTCAGATTCTGCCAGGCTCCATTGGGCGTAGTAGCCAGGATTTATTGGGGGGGGGGGGCAGGCTTTATGTTAGGGAGGGTCAGAACCGAGCTATTTGCGATGCAATTGGTCAGTTACTTAAGCCTTTTTATTTACGTATTTACTTGATTTATGGGGGAGGGGAAGCTGCACCCTCTGGCTATGCCCATCCATTATGACTGGCAAATTCTGCCAGATTCAGCCCATATCTGTCATGGTTCTGTTCTGGCACCACCCCTAAACCAGCATTCTACCCCCAGGGTTCAGAAACTGAGCAAACCCTCAAGTTTCCCCCTTGTTCTTTGCCATTTTGCTCTTCAGATTCCAATACTCCCAAGTTCTCACCCCAAGGTCTCTGTGCCTCAGAACTGCTTTGATTAACTGCTCAATTTCTCAATTGTTTATCTTCTATACATACCAGCGGGAGGCCCATTCTCCACTGGAAAGAGAACAGTACTACAGTAGCTAGAATAACAAGGGTGAGTGGGGGGGGGGGGAGAATTGCTGTCGTTCTCTCAAGGAAATGGACCGTTCTGCCAAATTAATGTTTTTCTACACAGTGTTGCGGTGGGGGGGTGGGGTGCAATAGTTCAGGTTTCTGTATGTCACAATCCAAGTTCCTATGCATGCACGTGCGCACACACAGAGTCACAATACAATGAAAAACAACTATCCAAGCTTGGGGGGGAGGGCGTGACACACATAGGGAACAAGTAATTTGGCCATCCATTTGATTATACTTGCTTCCTGGCTTTTGTGTGGTTGAATTAATGCAGACTCTCAAGCGTTTAGAACAGGGGTCAGCAACCTTTTCCAGCCGTGGGCCGGTCCACCGTCCCTCAGAGCATGTGGTGGGCCGGACTATACTTTGAAAAAAAATATGAACAAATTCCTATGCCCCACAAATAACCCAGAGATGCATTTTAAATAAAAGCACACTTTCTACTCACGTAACAACACCAGGCAGGCCTCACAAATAACCCAGAGATGCTTTTTAAATAAAAGGACACATTCTACTCATGTAAAACCACGCTGATTCCCGGACCATCCCTGGGCCGGATTTAGAAGGCGATTGGGCCGCATCCGGCCCCCGAGCTTTAGGTTGCCTACCCCTGGTTTAGAAGATGGAAGTAGAGACATTCTTGGGCACTTATGAAACCCCTATTTTCCCATGCAGGACCACAGCCTGGGGAAATGCGTGCATCCCTAACACAGACATGTTCATCTTGCTGGCCTTTTCCTTCCAAACACAGGTTGCTGCAAAACATGGGAGTTGGGAGAGTGCTCTTGTGCTCATGTTCTGCTTACTGGTTTCCCACAGTCATCTGGTTGGCTACTGTGAGAACAAGATGCTGGACCAAATGGGACGTTGGTCTGATCCTGCAGGCTACTATTATGTTCCTCTCCCATGCTGAATTAGTTTCCTCTTCAAACATCTGTACTGCCCTGATTTGGAATACAGTGGTACCTCGGGTCACATACACTTCGGGTTACATACGCTTCAGGTTACAGACTCCGCCAACCCAGAAATAGTACCTCGGGTTAAGAACTTTACCTCAGGATGAGAACAGAAATTGTGCTCTGGCGGTGCGGCAGCAGGTGGAGGCCCCATTAGCTAAAGTGGTGCTTCAGGTTAAGAACAGACCTCCGGAACGAATTAAGTACTTAACCCGAGGTACCACTGTACATGTTATAAGGTAAAGGTAAAGGTACCCCTGCCCGTACGGGCCAGTCTTGCCAGACTCTAGGGTTGTGCGCCCATCTCACTTAAGAGGCCGGGGGCCAGCGCTGTCCGCAGACACTTCCGGGTCACGTGGCCAGCGTGACAAAGCTGCATCTGGCGAGCCAGCGCAGCACACGGAACGCCGTTTACCTTCCCGCCAGTAAGCGGTCCCTATTTATCTACTTGCACCCGGGGGTGCTTTCGAACTGCTAGGTTGGCAGGCGTACATGTTATAGAAGTTATGTATTTCTATACACTCTATACATTGGCTCCCAAACACCTCCGTTTTTTAGCGTTTCGGTTCCTGAACACTGAAAACCCGGAACTAAATGCTCCGGTTTCTGAAAGTTTTTCGGAAGCTGAACATCAAACCGCTTGAGTGCAGGAAGCTCCTGCAACCAATCAGAAGCTGTGCCTCAGTTGTTTAACATTTTGGAAGCGGAATGGGCTTCTGGAATGGATAATGTTCGACATCCAGGGTTTGACTGTACCACCTCTAAGTAAGTGTGTACTATCCCAGGCTAAGTTGGCACCTAGGGGGAAATCTGTACCCATGGCCTTGTGGGACATCTTCAGAAGAAGAAAAGGCTAAGGGGTAAAACCTACACAAATCTGGAGCTGAGTCCTTAAGACCAGAGGTTTTCAATCTTTTTGAGTCCACGGCTCCCATAACCAACTACATTCTTTCTGCGGCACCCCTGTGGGGCTCAGGAGCCCAGTTATGTCACCCCTTGACTGCAGAGCAGGCAGCCTCTTACCCCTTTTTTGAAGACCCTTGTGGAGTGTTCCCTCAGCCTCCTCTCCCCTCTCCTTGGGAGTCTTTTGGTCAGCAGCCTCCATCCCTGGTCTCTGCGCTGCCCACCCCGCCCCCAAAAGAGGTGCTTCCAAGAGGCACCATTCGCTTGCGGAGCGTGTAGCCAGGGCTGCTGCAGTGAACAGCTGTGCGAGCCTTTGGGAGGCAGAGAAGTGAGAGGGCATCAGAGGAGGGAGGGAAGGAAAGAGGGACAGAGGCCGGTGTTGCCCGCAGCCCGCGGCACTCCTGACTATCGGCACCCCAGGGTCTTGACATCTGAGCAGTCCAGGACCTCCATACACACTGCCCAGACTTGCGCCCTGGAGAGGTCACTTTGTTCCTGCTAATGCAGCAAAAACAATGCAGGAGGCAGTGGTTACGAGTTACTGGTCTCTGCAGCCACAGCAGGCGCTGTGATTCTCTACTCTAGCAGTTTGACTTCACCTCCAGAGTCAAACTCCGTTTTCTTTTGAGACAGACAGGTGGCAACAGCAGCAATCCCAGAGCAACTGTTAGTTGGAGCAGGAATGGTTTCTAGCAAAGTGAGGGGAAGTGGCAGTTCTTTATCTGTCCAATAGTTAAGGCTAGGCTGTTTTGCTCTTTGTGGCCCTTGTTCCTGCCACTGACGAAGGGGGAAAGAGTTCCTGTCTCCTGCACTTGCTTATACTCTAAGGTGCTACTGGAAGGATTTTTTTTATTTTGCTTATACAGTATTTTATCTTATTATTTAAACCTATATACCTCTTGATTGAAATAAAACCTCTAAGCAGTTTACAAGAACTATTAAAAAATGTAAGTAAAGAAATTTTAAAATATTATAAAATAATTAAAATTAAGCATAAAAGAAGTCATCAACATCTACCTGTCTAGATAGGCTTGCCTTCACAGAAATGTGTTAAGCAGACGATGAGAAGAGTGCAGGGATGTCCGCATAATGTTAATAGGCAGGAAACTCCAAAGTATAGGTGCTGCCATACTAAAAGGTTGATTCCTCACAACTGTGGAACAAGTGTCTTGTGGCACCTGCTACACTGCCAGTTCTGCATATCAAAGCAGTTGAGTGGGCATGTATTGGGGAAGGCAATCACACAATTATATATTAATTCTCCCTTATTAAATTTAATAAAAGCAAAAAAAATGCAAATAAAAGTGATGGGAACATCACTAGCAGGCGATAGGTATATTTATAGTGACATGAGTGCTGGCCAATCTGTGCTGCTCAGAGCCACCATTAGTTACAAACTTGCAGAATTCATTTTGTGCAATCTGATCCTGGAGGGGGAAAATGCCTGTATGGACTCAACAAACTGAAATCCCATGCAGACCAGTTCCACTGCTCTGCAAACGTTACATCTTATGTAGGATAGGCTCTCTGGAGCGCTTCAACAGTATAAGCATACCGAACAGAAGTTTGGTCTGCTTAAACACATCCCCTCCCTCCTTCATCCAAAGTCTGAATATTTATTAAAACCAACAAACCGTGGTGTCCAATGGGACAGATACGGCAGAAGGCAAGGAGACCAGAATAGGCAGAACCAGAGGCAGAATCATGCCCTAAGTGGCTGTAACTCATAAGTGAGGCAGGCAGGGGCTGTCTAGGGCAGGCTGAGGTTGGTGGGGCAGTGCCCCATTTGCACCAGCACACACTGCTAAAAAGAAAACCCTTACAAACTTAGAAGCCTTTCTAGCTTCTCCATCACAGCTTGTCTGAATGCACTTGCTAGACAGCTAAAGCAGCTAGAAACCTGAAATTAGACTGCTTGTTCAAGAGCCCATCCATCATCACCAACTCATAGACACATTAGAAGACTGAAGATCCCCTTTCAAGTGATAATCCTTCTCAAAAAACCACAAGAAACCCACTTTACTGTAACACAGAGACATTGCCAGAAGAAGCTGACTCACAGAATTTGTTGTTGTTGTTGTTGCTGCTGCTGCTGTTATATTTTTAAATATCCCACCTTTTCCCCAGACTGGGACTCACAAGGCAGCTTACAGATAAAAATACAAAAACACAGATAAAAGTACAGTAGTGAAAGCTAAAAACATAGAAAATATTATCATTTAAGAGGAATTATCTTTTTTATTTTATTTTTTTACGTTTGCTAGTTTTAATTCTACAGTGGTACCTCAGGTTAAGTACTTAATTCGTTCCGGAGGCCCGTTCTTAACTTGAAACTGTTCTTAACCTGAAGCACCACTTTAGCTAAAGGGGCCTCCCCTCCTGCTGCCGCCCCCCCCCCCCGAGCACGATTTCTGTTCTCATCCTGAAGCAAAGTTCTTAACCTGAAGCACTATTTCTGGGTTAGCGGAGTCTGCAACCTGAAGCGTATGTAACCTGAAGCGTCTGTAACCTGAGGTACCACTGTATTAGCATTAAAAGTATGTATCTTATAATTCTATTAAAAATACAGGCAGCAACAACAACAAAAATATTGCAGCGCCAGCCCTTTCCTTAAAAACAGTCAGTTCCTAAAGACCTGCTGGAATAAAAGGTCTTCCTTCACTTGCCAGTGGAAGGACAACAAGGAGGGAATCAGTCTAACCTTCCTAAGAAGAGAGTTCCAAAGTACATTTTCATATGTCTTGGGAGGCCAGCTACAGCTATACCAGCTGAGTAGCATTAACCACCTCAAAAGGCTCTTGTTTCTCTCACAGCCACATCCTTGGAGTCAAGGAGAGATCCTGCAAGGCTCACTTTCTGCTTGCTGTTTCGCTTCTGGCCCACATCACTGCATTTCAGCTCCCAACTCAGGTTCTTTCCTTCTAACAATCTCTGAGTTCAGGGAGGTGCCCCACCCATTTTCCATCTGGCACAGAGCTCCCTTTCCTTTGTTCTCTTAATGCCCCATCTCCCAGGCGATCACCTCATTGGGCTTATGTTTTAACATTTGCTGGAACCAGGGGTTAGAAGGAACTCCCTCCCCCCACAAACTCACAAATATATGAAGTCCCACCATGCTGTCAACTTTTATTGAATTTTCTTTTAAAATATCTGTGGTTTCACATATTTTCTAAGTTTCAACCTTAATACAGTGGTACCTCGGGTTACATGCGCTTCAGGTTACAGACTCCGCCAACCCAGAAATAGTGCTTCAGGTTAAGAACTTTGCTTCAGGATAAGAACAGAAATTGGGCTCCGGCGGCGCAGCAGCAGCAGCAGGAGGCCCCATTAGCTGAAGTGGTGCTTCAGGTTAAGAACAGTTTCAGGTTAAGAACGGACCTCTGGAACGAATTAAGTACTTAACCCGAGGTACCACTGTAACAGTATGTTGCTCTCTGTACAGCTGTGATTTTGGGGAGACCTGGACGGTGAACCTACTCCAGCAGCTATCTGGGAGAGAGAAGGAAAGTAGATTGCAAGGAGATTTCTTCTGACAGAGCCTGGGAAGGATCCCGGCTCTTTTAAGGTAAATACCATAACTTACTGGACAAGTGTTTGGCAATTATATAAATACTGGCAAACGTCAAGAAAAGCTAAAAAGAGACGCTGCCTTAGAGCTGCGAAGGAAAACTCCAGTCGTTTTCTTGTTCTTGACTGCCATATATGGGCTATTCCATGGCATTTCTGTAATGCTTTGCAGTGTGGCACATCTCATCCCTGAAGAGAAATTTGTGTGCAGGTTGACAGGGGTTTCTCTTAAAGAAAGGTAGAATCAGATGCCTTTCCCCCCCTTCATGCTGTCTGGCACCTTGTCCTTTATGCACGGTGCTCCAAGGATAGGCAGAAAAATAGGAACAGCAGGCCCATAAAGCCATCAAGCACAAACTGATAGACAGGTGACTCCTTCAATCTTAGTGTTTCAGGTGACAGGGAGGAAACAAACACCGCCCACTTCCACCTTATTCTGGGGGGGAAATCGCTGTCCCTGTGTGTTGTGCACTGACAGTGTTCTTGAGGTAAAAGGCTCTTCCCAATACGTAATGTTCAAAGATTGCTGCCCTCTTCTAATTATGAACAAATTGGTTCTTTGTCTCTCTCTCTCTCTACATCTTCACTTGGTTTTGGGGGGTTTGATGAGTCACTGTTTTTGTTGATTTGGAAATATTTTGGTTTTTTATGATGTTGGCATTTTTCGGCGGCTTAATGTATCTTTGTGGATTTGGTTCTGTTGCATGTACAAGTTCATTGATGTAAGCTGTTTTGAAATTTTCTTCTCCAGGGGGAAAAAGTGGGACCTAAGTTTAAAAAAAAAGAGGGACGTGGGTGGCGCTGTGGGTTAAACCACAGAGCCTAGGACTTGCCAATCAGAAGGTCAGTGGTTCGAATCCCCGCAACGGGGTGAGCTCCCCTTGCTCGGTTCCTGCTCCTGTCCACCTAGCAGTTCGAAAGAATGTCAAAGTGCAAGTAGATAAATAGGTACCGCTCCGGCGGGAAGGTAAACGGCGTTTCCGTGCGCTGCTCTGGTTCGCCAGAAGCGGCTTAGTCATGCTGGCCACATGACCTGGAAGCTGTACATAGACTCCCTCGGCCAATAAAGCGAGATGAGCACTGTAACCCCAGAGTCGGTCACGACTGGACCTAATGGTCAGGGGTCCCTTTACCTTTTTAAGTTAAAAAAAAAAGAAAGAGAAACCAGCATATTCAGGGAAAGATGGGTGGCGGCGGTGGGCAAGCTGTCTTTCAGCAAAATTCATCTGCCAGAAGTGGCCTAAGCGACAAAGACATTATTAAGTTCTCTAAAGAAACCCAGGGTTCACTGGAACACAGATTGGAAACCACACCGTATAGGACAGAGGTGGATAACCTGTGGCACTAGGTTGCACCAGGCTTTCGGCCTAATGTCAAAAGCCTTTTTGCAGGCTGTTTAGTTAAGACCTCTGGCAATCTGTCCCACCCTTGGCTGTCTGATGGGTAAGGGCAGAGGAGGGGTTGCAGAAAGAGAGAGAAAAGAGGGTGGCAGAAAGCAAGAATTATGCCCTCCTTTCACTGTGGCCATTGGCAGAGTAAAAGCTGCACATCCTGGGTCTAAGGTACCAAATATTCCTAAGTGATAGTACAGTGGTACCTCGGGTTACATACGCTTCAGGTTACATACGCTTCAGGTTACATACGCTTCAGGTTACATATGCTTTAGGTTACAGAGTCCGCTAACCCAGAAATATTACCTCAGGTTAAGAACTTTGCTTCAAGATGAGAACAGAAATCGTGCTCTGGCGGCACGGCAGCAGCAGGAGGCCCCATTAGCTAAAGTGGTGCTTCAGGTTAAGAACAGTTTCAGCTTAAGAATGGACATCCGGAACGAATTAAGTACAGTGGTTACCTCGGGTTAAGAACTTAATTTGTTCTGGAGGTCTGTTCTTAACCTGAAACTGTTCTTAACCTGAGGTACCGCTTTAGCTAATTGGGCCTCTTGCTGCAGCCACAAGATTTCTGTTCTCATCCTGAAGCAAAGTTCTTAACCCGAGGTACTATTTCTGGATTAGCAGAGTCTGTAATCTGAAGCATATGTAACCTGAAGTGTATGTAACCCGAGGTACCACTGCACTTAACCTGAGGTACCACTTTACTAGAAAATGAAGCATAGGGGATAGGTACTGTGTTACCTCTAGTACCCAAGAGCCACTCATTTGTAAAAAGAGACATGATGCTGTCTTTTTACTTGGTCAGCCTCGTAATGCCTAGCAGAAACAGTCTGTGGTGTGTTATTTGCTTAGTGTGTCTCTCTGTTCCTGCTATCTTAAAGTAAAGCTAAAGCTACCCCTGCCCGTACGGGCCAGTCTTGCCAGACTCTAGGGTTGTGCGCCCATCTCACTTAAGAGGCCAAGGGCCAGCGCTGTCCGGAGACACTTCCGGGTCACGTGGCCAGCATGACAAAGCTGCATCTGGCGAGCCAGCGCAGCACACGGAAACGCCGTTTACCTTCCCGCCAGTAAGCGGTCCCTATTTATCTACTTGCACCCGGGGGTGCTTTCGAACTGCTAGGTTGGCAGGCGCTGGGACTAAGCAGCGGGAGCACACCCCGCCGCGGGGATTCAAACCGCCGACCTTTCGATCGGCAAGCCCTAGGCGCTGAGGCTTTTACCCACAGTGCCACCCGCGTCCCTTTCCTGCTATCTTACATTACCACAACTAGGATCCCCCCCCCCCCGCTCTGAAACAGAATCTAAACACGAAGCTGGATGTGATGCAAATTTCTGTGACTGGAATGCCCACGTTGTTTTTCCTTTCTGAAAGTCTGCCATGAAGGACCCTTATCTGAAATATGTACAAAGCACAGGACGGCAGGCCTTTAAGATTCCCCTCCTCTGCATAATTTCCTTGCATCTCTCCCCACCCCCAAACCCTACGCAGTGCTGTTTTGCCCTTACTGAGAAAACTTGTGTTGCCCATATTTATTTATTTTTGAAATAAGGGGGAAAATAACAGCTTGGGGTTTCAGCGGGAAAACAGTATGGAAGGAAAGGTTAAGAACTCTCCTCATTGCATAAGCCCAGGTCTGGATTGTGCCCTTCCCCTCAGCTGCTTTTGCAAAAGAAAAAAAAACATTGGAAATTCCTTTTATATCACTTCTAGTAAAGGTACCCCTGCCCGTACGGGCCAGTCTTGACAGACTCTGGTGTTGTGCGCCCATCTCACTCAAGAGGCCGGGGGCCAGCGCTGTCCGGAGACACTTCCGGGTCACGTGGCCAGCGTGACAAAGCTGCATCTGGCGAGCCAGCGCAGCACACGGAAACGCCGTTTACCTTCCCGCCAGTAAGCGGTCCCTATTTATCTACTTGGCCCCGGGGGTGCTTTCGAACTGCTAGGTTGGCAGGCGCTGGGACCGAGCAGCGGGAGCGCACCCTGCCGCGGGGATTCGAACCGCCGACCTTTCGATCGGCAAGCCCTAGACGCTGAGGCTTTTACCCACAGCGCCACCCGCATCCCTCCATATCACTTATAGTTTGACCCTAAAATATATTATTTTAGCACTCTTTTGGGTCCATAATGTCAAAATATTGTGGGGCATGTATGTGTGTTTGAAATTAACATAGATATTCTAGTGATTTTCTGGGATGTGGTTCTTTCAACTACTGTCATAAAAATAAAAGTCAAAGAATATGAAGACGCACGCACACTGAATCAACAGATTGAAAGGGCTTCAAAGGAGCCACTTGTGTGCTGTGCTGTACTGTCAGCAGCGAGCTGTGCCTTTAGAAATCTTAGAACCATTATAAACCCTTTCTGATCTTCAGACTTATTTTTAGTGACATGAGGCAGGTATCATGTTGATCAGCCTCAGCGTGAAGCCTTCCTGGATCTAATGACTTTTGGATTTGATGCAAACTGGTGGGCTGATTTATTTATCTGTGCTTAATAGGGAAAATCATCTGCGTAAGAAGAACCTGCTGGATCAGGCCAATGGCCCATCAAGTCCAGCATCCTGTTCTCACAGTGGCCTCCCAGGTGCCTGTGGGAAATGTACAAGCAAGGCCCAGGCACAAGAGCCCTCGCCCCTCCGGCAGTTTCCAGGGACTGATTGTTGTTGTTGTTTAGTCGTGTCCGACTCTTCGTGACCCCCTGGACCAGAGCACGCCAGGCACTCCTGTCTTCCACTGCCTCCCGCAGTTTGGTCAAACTCAATGCTGGTAGCTTTGAGAACACTGTCCAACCATCTCATCCTCTGTCGTCCCCTTCTCCTTGTGCCCTCCATCTTTCCCAACATCAGGGTCTTTTCCAGGGAGTCTTCTCTTCTCATGAGCTGGCCAAAGTATTGGAGCCTCAGCTTCACGATCTGTC